>NC_091286.1:312711770-313052841 GCF_032444005.1 Ranitomeya imitator | reverse complement strand
TGGTGATGAAACCATGTGCCTTCTTTTCTAGAAAATTCTCGCCTGCTGAGTGCAATTATGATGTTGGCAATCGAGAGTTGTTGGCCATGAAGTGGGCATTCGAGGAGTGGCAACATTGGCTTGAAGGAGCTAAACATCGCGTGGTGGTCTTGACGGATCACAAGAATTTGACTTATCTCGAGTCTGCCAAACGGTTGAATCCTAGACAGGCTCGATGGTCGCTCTTTTTCTCCCATTTTGATTTTGTGGTTTCATACCTTCCGGGATCTAAGAATGTGAAGGCTGATGCCCTGTCAAGGAGTTTTGTGCCTGACTCTCAGGGTGTTCCAGAGCCGGCGGGTATTCTTAAAGAGGGGGTAATTTTGTCTGCCATCTCCCCTGATTTGTGGCGCGTGCTGCAGATGTTTCAGGCTGATAGACCTGACCGTTGTCCGACGGAGAAACTGTTCGTCCTTGATAGATGGACTAGTAGAGTTATCTCTGAGGTTCATTGTTTGTTGTTGGCTGGTCATCCTGGAATCTTTGGTACCAGAGATTTGGTCGCTAGATCCTTTTGGTGGCCTTCTTTGTCACGGGATGTGCGTTCTTTTGTGCAGTCCTGTGGGACTTGTGCTCGGGCTAAGCCCTGCTGTTCTCGTGCCAGTGGGTTGCTTTTGCCCTTGCCGGTCCCGAAGAGGCCCTGGACGCATATTTCCATGGATTTTATTTCTGATCTCCCTGTTTCTCAAAGGATGTTGGTCATTTGGGTGGTTTGTGATCGCTTCTCTAAGATGGTCCATTTGGTACCCTTGTCTAAATTGCCTTCCTCCTCTGATTTGGTGCCATTGTTTTTCCAGCATGTGGTTCGTTTGCATGGCATTCCAGAGAACATCATCTCGGACAGAGGTTCCCAGTTTGTTTCGAGGTTTTGGCGGTCCTTTTGTGCTAAGATGGGCATTGATTTGTCTTTTTCTTCGGCTTTCCATCCTCAGACTAATGGCCAAACCGAACGAACTAATCAGACTTTGGAAACATATCTGAGATGCTTTGTTTCTGCTGGTCAGGATGATTGGGTGTCCTTCTTGCCGTTGGCTGAGTTCGCCCTTAATAATCGGGTCAGCTCGGCTACTTTAGTTTCTCCTTTTTTCTGTAATTCTGGTTTCCATCCTCGTTTCTCTTCAGGGCAGGTTGAGTCTTCGGACTGTCCTGGTGTGGATACGGTAATGGACAGGTTGCAGCAGATTTGGACTCATGTGGTGGACAATTTGACATTGTCCCAGGAGAAGGCTCAACGTTTCGCTAACCGCCAGTGCTGTGTTGGTCCCCGACTTCGTGTTGGGGATTTGGTTTGGTTGTCATCTCGTCATGTTCCTATGAAGGTTTCCTCTCCTAAGTTTAAGCCTCGTTTCATTGGGCTATATAAGATTTCTGAAGTTCTTAATCCTGTGTCATTTCTTTTGGACCTTCCAGCTTCTTTTGCCATCCATAATGTGTTCAATAGGTCGTTGTTACGGAGATACGTGGCGCCTATGGTTCCCTTCGTTGATCCTCCTGCCCCGGTGTTGGTGGAGGGGGAGTTGGAGTATGTGGTGGAGAAGATTTTGGATTCTCGGGTTTCGAGACGGAAAATCCAGTACCTGGTCAAGTGGAAGGGTTATGGTCAGGAAGATAATTCCTGGGTTTTTGCCTCTGATGTTCATGCTGCCGATCTAGTTCGTGCCTTTCATTTGGCTCATCCTGATCGGCCTGGGGGCCCTGGTGAGGGTTCGGTGACCCCTCCTCAAGGGGGGGTACTGTTGTGAATTCTGTTGTCGAACTCCCTCCTGTGGTCGTGAATGGTACTTCGGCGGGTTCTGTCCATGGACTCCCTCTGGTGGCTGTGAGTGAAGCTGCTGCTTCTGAGGTTCCTTACACAGGTGACGTGGTTTATCCTTTGGTTGGCTGCTCTATTTAACTCCACTCTGATCGTTACTCCATGCCAGCTGTAAATGTTCCTGCATTGGTTCAGTTCGCTCTTGGATCTTTCTGGTGACCTGTCTTATCCAGCAGAAGCTAAGTTCCTGATAGTTATTATTTGTTCATTGTTTCCATGTCCAGCTGGTTATCATGATTTTGTCTTGCTAGCTGGAAGCTCTGGGATGCAGAGTGGCATCTCCGCACCGTTAGTCGGTGCGGAGGTCTTTTTGCACACTCTGCGTGGTCTTTTGTAGTTTTTTGTGCTGACCGCAAAGATACCTTTCCTTTCCTCTGTCTGTTTAGTAAGTCTGGCCTCCCTTTGCAGAAACCTGTTTCATTTCTGCATTTGTGACTTTCATCTTTACTCACAGTCAATATATGTGGGGGGCTGCCTTTTCCTTTGGGGAATTTCTCTGAGGCAAGGTAGGCTTAATTTTCTATCTCTAGGGCTAGCTAGCTCTTAGGCTGTGAAGAGGCATCTAGGGAGAGTCAGGAACGCTCCACGGCTATTTCTAGTTGTTGTGATAGGATTAGGGTCTGCGGTCAGCAGAGCTCCCACATCCCAGAGCTTGTCCTGTGTGAGTTTAACTATCAGGTCGTACCAGGTGCTCCTAACCACCAGGTCATAACAGTAGTGGGTGTGTGGGATGCCCCATTATTACTACTGAACAATCCTTTAAGAACAATGTCACAAAACGTGAATATAGGATACATCATTTTATAAATTGCTGCTCAAAGGGTATTATTTACAAGGCTACTTGTCCATGCGGTTTGGAATATATGGGCAAAACCATATGTGAGTTCAGGTTATGGGTGGGTGAACACCTCAGAGATATTGCCCTTAGGAGGGATACTCCTCTATCAAGACATATGGTTAATCATCATGAGGGGGAGACATCCAATTTGCGTTTATGAGAATTGACAAGATAGAAGCATCAAAAAGGGGGGGGGCAACTGGGACAGGAAGATACTGCAATGCGAGACGAAATGGATTTATCATCTGAAAACACAACAACCTTTGGGCCTGAATGAGAACCTTATGATTGATTGTTATCTATAAAAAGGTGTCTTTAGGGGCAGCCGATGTGGAATGGGGTGCCATTCTCATTTCCCTATGGAGTGCCAACTTCCATTGTTAGGCAGGGATTTGAATAGGGCAAGTATTAAGGTTAGCATTGTTTTTTGTCTTCCAGTCCGTTGAACTTCCCCCCTTCTGTATACATCAGTCTTCCTTGCTGTATTTATACCTTTCCTTGTTTCCTGCTCTTAGACAGCCACCATTGTGTCAGATAGGGCATAATAGGGTCTCTAGGGCCTAGCTGCTGTGGAGTTGGGGCGCCATCTCTCGTTTCTATCCTAGGGTGCCAACCCCCGCTGTGCAGACAGGGACCTGATATGTTGTAATAGGTTCAGATAGAACCCTATATGTCTTCCTCCCACTAGGTTTCGTTTGTCCTGCCCCTGGTTCATGGTCTACCTTGTCTTACCCCAGGTTCGATGTATTTCTTAGGGATAGCACTAGATGCTATATAAATTGTAGATATCATGTAGTACTACTTGTACTGTGTTTTTCTCCTTTTTCAACTCATTACCACCAATGCCTTATTATATATCCTCCTTCTTAATTAGAAGTGGTAGGATTTTTTTCTTTAAATACCCACTTTTTTTGGTTAGAAAATACAGGTCTTTGTACTTGTTACCTTTGGAGATTAATATGAATTATGGTCTATTGTACTGTTACTTAGACAACTTGGTTGCAGAGTTTTTTAGGTAGCATGCGTTTCATGTTTTCAAACACACTGGAAATTTACTTATTTACCTATTTCCATGGTTACCTCGAGCCAGATGTGACGTCTGAAGGTCTGTATATGTTCCATTGAGACGCCGACCGATTATTACGTCTGTCCGGGCACAACCTTTTCCACCCCCCTCTCTTCCGAGACCGGAAGTGTGTTATGCGTCTCACCGATGCGCTCCAACTGGGGACGCACCGGATATGACGTTTCGGGGTTTTTCATTTGGCGTTCTATTTAAATACCACCGATGATGCATGTGGTACATAACACTGGTGTCACGGTCACACCCTGACTGGTGGGCGTGAGCTCGGAGGGTTTGTGGCCCCACTGGGCCACAAACCAGACTTTCCTGGAAGGGGCGTGACTATGACAGCTGCCTGGGTTTCCACTGGAGCCTCTGATGGTGAGGTCAGGCTTGTGCAGCAGGCAGCTGCCAGGTGCTACTCCAGGGTGGTGTCTGGCTGTGGCTGCTGATCCCACTTGGAGAACAGGAACATTAGGACAGGTGCAGGCATCAGGCAGGACTGGCAGAAGAGTACGGCTGAAACTCAGACGACTAGGCTGGCACGGCTCAGACAAAGGGCTGGCAGAGACACAGCAGAGAACACAGGGCTGGCAGGCACGGCAGAGAACACAGAGTTGGCAGGCATGGCAGAGAACACAGGGCTGGCAGGAACACAGGACTGGCAGGGACGGCAGGAACACAGGACTGGTTGGTGTGGTGTATGAAGGAACAGGTAGGGACCTGTTCACACAGGAGGTGCAGGTATGGATATGTAGTATGAAGAAACAGGTAGGGGCCTGTTCACACTGGAGGTGCAGGTAAGAAACCAAGCAGAAAGGAATGAAGTATGAAGGAACAGGTTGGGACCTGTTCACACAGGAGATGCAGTTACGGAAACAAGCCAGAAGGAAAGGAGAACGAAGGAACAGTTTGGGACCTGTTCACACAGGAAGTGAAGCGCAAAGCTGCAGATAGGAGTGGAAGAGCAGCAAGAGATAGTGTAGCAACAAAAGCTAAGCAGAACAGAACTGCAAGGAATATGGAGAGGAGCTGCAGCAAGAGATTTCTGCAGCAGCTAAGTAGAGCGGAGCCACAAGGAATGTGGAGAGGAGCTTCAGGAAGAGGTTTCTGCAGCAGCAAAGCAGACCAGAACCGTAAGGAATGCGGAGAGAAGCTGCAGCAAGAGAATACTGCAGCAGAAGCTAAGCAGAGTAGAATGGAGCAGAACCGCAGTAGTGCAGAGTAAAAGGTAAAGCCACAAAGGTAAAGAGCAGGCAGTGCCAAGAGTGCGGAGAATAAGCAGACTGAGAACGCAAGGAAAGACACAACATGGAAGTAAGCCACAGACAAGGAGACAGAGGTAGGACATTGACACAGGGACCCGGATATTCTGCCTCCTGGAGGGCGGACAACAAGATCAAGCTAAACACAAACTGAGCTTACACATTGCACATGCCCCGTCCACTGGGTGGAGCTGCATTAAATACTGGAGGTCTCTTGGTAATTGGTCAGGAACAGATTAGACAGGTGCACCTGATTCCTACGAGAACCAGAGAGTTCAGGCACTGGCCCCCTATGTACACAGCCAGGAAGCATGCAAAGAGCAGAGGAACAGAATATGGAGCTGGCAAGAAACTTTTTTCCACGCCCTTCTCTTCCGAGATCAGAAGTGTGTTATGCATCTCACCAATGCGCTCCAACTGGGGACGCACCGGATATGACGTTTCGGGGTTTTTCATTTGGCGTTCTATTTAAATACCATCGATGATGTATGCGGTAAGCATAATCCTTCACATGATCGCGTGATGTATATCACACATATCTTCCCCACATTATACTGAATGGCTGTTCTCCCCTGATGACTGAGCCATAGAAACGCATTGGGAGATATATCCTGGGGATTATGATCTCATGTTCTGATTATGTCGGAGTAACGGGGTATTGTATGGACATCTAGTGAGGCCTCCCCTGTGATATGTGGACATTTTGGACCTGTTCTATTCCTTACTTCCAGTGAAGGTCGAATACAACGCTGGGTGAGATTGTTCCTTTTTGCTTGTTTATATCGCAGACACCTAGGCATTAAGATATTTTGGGTGCCTATTTGGTAACTTTTTCTAGGGCACAACTTTATATGAACTTAGTTTTCATCCCTAGCATTGGTCTTTTTCACATCACTAACGCTGGTTTCACACTTGCGTTTCAAAACGCATGCGTTTTTAAAAAAAAAACGCATGGTGAAAAAACGCATGTAAACGCGTGCAAACGCTGTGTTTTTTTGACGCATGCGTTTTTGCATGTGGTGAAAAAAACGCGGCGTTTTGACGCGTTTACATGTGTTTTTTCATGCGTTTGCGTTTTTTAAACGCATGCAGATAAATGTGTGACAGCTGTCAATCATCAAAATAAAGTAAAATACCCACTATAAACAGAAAGAGCTAGGGTTAGGGTTAGGGGTAGGGTTAGGGGTAGGGAACCCCTAACCCTACCCCTAACCCTACCCCTACCCCTAACCCTACCCCTGACCCTACCCCTAACCCTAAGTCTAATGGGATCCTAACCCTACCCCTAACCCTACCCCTAACCCTAACCCTACCCCTAACCCTACCCCTACCCTTAAAGGGATTAGGGTTAGAGTTAGCGGTAGGGTTAGGGGTAGGGGTAGGGTTAGGGGTAGGATCCCTTTATCAATTTTATGGTGTGGGGTGGTTTATCAGTGTGTTTTTTTTTAAACGCATGCGTTTTTAACGCATGCAAACGCATGTGGTTAAAAACGCATGCGTTTACATAGACATTAATGCATTTTTTGGCCGCAAGAAAACGCATGCGTTTTTTCGCGGCAAAAAAACGCCACTAAAAATACTACATGTAGCATTTCTGCAACACAACGCATGCAGAAAAAAACGCATGCGTTGCAAAAACGCATCAAAACGCATACAAAAAATGCATGCGTTTTTAATGTTAAATATAGGGAAAAAAACGCATGCGTTTTTTTGCGTTTTTTACCGCAAAAACACAAAAAAAACGCAAATGTGAAACCACCCTAACATAAGTGTTGCTGTTATGTGATTTTTTGGTGTGTTTATATATGTTGTTATCAGCTCTGACGGGAACTTTTCACCAGAGTTTTTAAGCATTATTTATTAAAGGTTATTTTTTAATAATTCTACACATCTACCTTGTTTCTGTACACATTAAGGGCTTTGAAAACGCAACATGACGCCCACAGACCATTCCATCAAAGTTTGCATTCCAAAACATCACTACCCCCCCTTCCGAGCCCCTACATGTGCCCAAACAGTAGTTTTCTCCCACATATGGGGTATCAGCGTACTCTGGACAAATTGGACAACAACTTTTGTGGTCCAATATCTCCTGTTACCCTGGGGAAAATTAAAAAAAAATGCGGGCTAAAAAATCATTTTTGTGAAAAAAAATATTTTTTTGGTTTTCATGGATCTGCGTTATAAACTTTAGTGAAACACTTGGGGATCAAAGTTAACACAACACATCTAGATATGTTTCTTGGTGGGTCTGGTTTCCGAAATGGGGTCACTTGTGGGGCACATCAGGGGCTCTGCAAACACAACATGACACCTGCAGACCATTCCATCAAAGTCTGCATTCCAAAATGCCACTCCTTCCCTTCCGAGCTCTGCCATTCGCCCAGACAGTGGTCACCCCCACATATACGGTATCACAGCACTCAGTACTCAGGACAAATTGCACAACAACTTTGGTGGTCCAATTTCTCCTGTTACCCTTGTGAAAGTAAACATTTGGGGATGAAAAGATCATTTTTGTGGAAAAAATATGATTTTTTATTTTCATGGCTCTACATTATAAACTTCTGTGAAGCACTTGGGGATTCATAGTGCTCACCACTGGTGTTGAGCATTCCGATACTGCAAATATCGGGTATCGGTCGATATTCGCTGTATCAGAATTCCGATAATGAGTTCCGATATTTTTGCGATATCGGATTCCGGAATCGGAAGTTTCCATAGTGCAATGGTGCACTATAATGGAGTGTGGGCGGTGCATGGGCGGAGACTGCGGGTCTGTGCGTGACCATGGGGGGTCTGTGCGTGACCATGGGGGGTCTGTGCGTGACCATGGGGGGTCTGTGCGTGCCTTCCAGGGCTCTGTGCGGGCTACCGGGGCTCTGTGCGTGCCTACCGGGGCTCTGTATGGCCTGCCAGGGCTCTATGCATGCCTGCCGGGGCTCTGTGCAGCCTGCCAGCGCTCTGTGCGGCCTGCTAGGGCTCTATGCATGCTTACCGGGGCTCTGTGCGGGCTTGCCGGGGACTCTGTGCATGCCTGCCGGGGTTCTGTGCATGCCTTCCGGGGCTCTGTGCATGCCTTCCGAGGCTCTGTGCATGTGTGCCAGGGCTCTGTGCGAGCCTGCCGGGGCTCTGTTCGGGCTGCCGGGGGTCTGTGCGGGCTGCCGGGGTCTGTGCAGGCATCGTCCGATGGGACTACAAGTCCCATCGGACGATGCCTGCAACAGTGACAGTGATTGACACATTAGCCAATGATGGGAAAGTAGTAGTCCCATCTTCCGGCTAATGTGTTAAATGTAAAAAAAAAAAAAATACTACATACATACTACATACATACTACATACATACATACTACATACATACAACATACATACAACATACATACAATACTGATCCTCAGAATGGGTAAGCAATGATTCACTTTTTAATATTTTCTGACGTGTACATTATGTTTGAGCTCTCATCATCCGGGCATAATACATTAAAAGGTGACCTTAAAGGGTGTTTCTGTGAGCCGCATATAGGGCCAGCACTGAGATATATATATATAATTACAATGCTAAGTAAGATGTGAAAATATGTTACCGCTGCTTAATATGGAACTTTGATTGAGTCTTTTGATATCCTCATATGGTATGATGTACAATTTTAGATTAATTTTCAATAAACCTTATTGATTTTATATTGTCCGTGTCATAGTGGTCAGTGAGTACTAGTTACTCATTTTTTGGTAGTAATACATACAACATACATACAACATACAACATACATACAACATACTACATACTACATACAACATACATACTACATACATACATAAAACATGCATACTACATACTAAATACATACTACATACATGCAACATACTACATACAACATACTTACTACATACAGACTACATACATGCAACATACATGCAACATACATGCTACATATTACATACTACATACATACTACATACAATACATTCATACATTACATACAATACATACATACAGACATACAGTACATTAAACATAGATTACATACTCACCATTACTTGTCACTTTGTTCCCCAAAGCCAATGTCATCTGTAAGAAAGATTAAAATAACCAATATACGCACTGTCCGCAGAAATCCACGAGTGTCCCATGACGATCTCCCGTGGAGAGCAGCAGCATCAGCTGATGCGACCGCTCTGTAGGGGCTCCAGAAACACATTAACGGGAGGAAGGTATCCTTCCGCTCTGTATTCCTCCGCCGCTGTAAAAAAATAGTCCCTAGTCTCACTTTTGGCATTGCTGTATGAGAAATTTTCCCACGCAGCAATTGCCATAAAGTGAGACTTTGTCCTATGGTAACCTCTTAGTCATGCACTGCAGGAGCCATTGTCTCCTGTCAGTGTGTCACTGAGGGTCCTATAGAGCAGTGACATCACCCGATGTCACTGTTCTATAGAGGAGATCGTCGTGGGACACTCGTTAATTATTGGACTACGGTGGACAGGTAGTTTACGGTTTATTATTTTACGTTTTTTGCAGGCACTGAAGTATGGTAAGTAGGGTTGAGTGAAACGGATCGGACAAATTAAAAATCGCCGACTTTCAGCAAGGTGGGGTTTTTTGAAACCCGACCCGATCATAGCGTGGGATCGGCCATGAGGTCGGCAATCAGCGCGCCAAAGTCGCGTTTCGTATGACGCTTTCAGCGCCATTTTCATCCAATGAAGGAGAACGCAGAGTGTGGGCAGCGTGATGATATAGGTCTCGGTCCCTACCATCTTAGAGAAGGGCATTACAGTGATTGGCTTGCTTTCTGCGGCATCACAGGGGCTATAAAGGGGCATGCACGCCGACCGCCATCTTACTTCTGCCGATCTTAGCATAGGGAGAGGTTGCTGCAGCTGCATCAGAAGAAGGGACATAGTTAGGGAGGGAAGATTAAGCCCCGAAACTGCTTGTGCTGTTGCGATTTCCAATGTCCAACACCACCTTTTCTTTGCAGGGACAGTGGGGTTTATATTTTTGTGCATCAGCGCTGTAGCTTATTAGGCTGCCTTATAAGGCCCCCTGATAGCTGCATTGCTGTTTGTACGCCATTGTGCAAACCAACTGCTTTTTTAAAAGCAAAAATCCTGTTGCTCCTTTCTGCACATTTATCTTGTTTATTTGTCCACATTTGTGTGTGCAGCAGTCCTTTTTATTGCTGCCATACTTGGCCTGAGATCATTGTAGGAAGATTGAAATTGTACTACAGCCCTTGTATTTTTTGATATCTCTTCCAGCCACGTTCTGCCACATTGTGTAGTGTAATACACTGGGCCTGAGTTTTGTTGCAGTCTCCCCCATAAAAGGGAGATTTAAATTCTCAACAAGTTTATATACACCTTCTACCTTGTTTCACAGTACCATATAACGGTTGTTATTTTGGTTAGATTTTTCCAAAAATGAGGAAGTCTGGTGGAAGAGGCGGTGGGCGGTCGGTGCCAGCTGGTACTGATGGTGGTGGTGATGGTGGAGCATCTGGGGGTAGTGGGAAAAGCAAAATAGCACCAAAGGCTCAAGGTGTTGAGCCAGCGTTATCGTCTGGCTACACAAGGCCTCAAAGGCTCCCTTATCTGGGAGTAGGAAAACAGCTTTTAAAGCCGGAGCAGCAGGAAAAAGTTTTGGCTTTCCTTGCTGACTCAGCCTCTAGCTCTTTCGCCTCCTTTCAGAAAGTTCGAAATATAAAAGCAGCGAGTCGTCAGTGGATGCTCACGGTCAGGAACAAGTTGCTTCCTTGTGTCCTTCACCCAAACCAAAAGTGAAGGATGCGGCAGGCGACACCACAGTTTACTCCATGGAGCTCTTTACACATACCGTGCCTGGGTTAGAGAGGGAAATTGTTAAAAGCCCATTACAAGATGAATCGGACATGGAGTGCACAGATGCACAGCCACAGCTAGGTTATTATGCTGTTCCATTGACTCTGATCACTACATTGCCCTCGCAGTGTACTGAGCCAGAATCTGACCCTGATGAGACTATGGTGCCCCATCCCGAACGCTATAGCACCTTACACGGTGACACAGAGGAAGGTGCACATGAAATTGAAGAGGAGGTGATAGATGAACCAGTTGTTGACCCAGATTGGCAGCCATTTGGGGAAGAGGGTGCCGATGCCAGTAGCTCAGAAGCAGAGGAGGAGGAGGAGCCGCAGCAGCCATCCACATCGCAACAGCTTTCATCTGGCAGGCCGGTATCTGGCCAAAAACGTTTGTCAAAATCAAAAACAGTTTTAGGACAGCGTGGCCATCTGGTTAAAGTAGCACAGCGTGCATTGCCTAAAAAGGTATTCCATAGTAGGAAGAGTGCAGTGTGGGAATTTTTAAACCAACATCCGAATGATCAGTGCAAAGTTGTCTGTAAGAAATGCTCAAAGACCTTTAGCAGAGGCAAAAATATCCAAAATTTAAATACAACGTGCATGCTTAGACATTCACCAGAATGCACTTGCAAGCCTGGACTAACTACCAAACGTCCCGTAACATTGGTGCACATGCTCAGAATCAAGGTATTCAGCAACGCTACATTGCTTCCCTCACTGTAAGCCCACTGGTTAGGACAACACCAGCAGCAAATGTGGAGGTATCGTCGCAAGGCCAAAGCAGTCAGGGAATCACAAGGTTCTTGGTAGGAAACACTGTATGTAGGCCAACATCAAGAATACCATCACCAACCCTCTCTCAATCTGCCATGTCCACCATCACCCCCGCTAGTTCCACCATGTGCAGCACTCCAGTCCAGCTCACCCTACAAGAGACTCTCGTTAGGGAAAGAAAGTTCTCATTCTGTCTTCCACGTACACAGGGTTTGAATGCCCACATTGCTAGACGAATCTCGTTAGAGATGATGCCCTACCGGTTGGTTGAAAGCAAAGCTTTCAAAGCCCTGATGGCCTACGCAGTACCATGCTATGACCTCCCCCCAGTCAACACTTCTTTGCGAGAAAAGCCATCCCAGCCCTCCACCAGCATGTCAAAGACCGCATTGTCCATGCACTGAGACAATCAGTCAATAGAAAGGTGCACCTCACAACAGATGCATGGACCAGTAGGCATGGCCAGGGACGTTACGTGTCCATCACGGCGCACTGCGTTAATGTGGTGGATGCAGGGTCCACAGGGGATAGCCATAGTGGGACAGTTCTGCCTAGCCCATGGTCTAGGAAAAAGTTGGATGTAGGTGTTCGCCACCCCTCCTCCTCCTCCAGAAGCAAAAGCTCGTCCACAGAGCGCAGTCACACGACCACTCCATCCGCAGCTGCCAGTGTTGCACACGAGGTGTCCCATTATCAAACAGCTAGTGGTAAGCATCAGCAGGCTGTGTTAGAAATGAAGTGTTTGGGTGACAGACACTGCGGAAGTACTGGCCGAGAACTTGCAGCAACAAACTCAGTCATGGCTGGGCAGTGTACATCTTGAGGCAGGCAAGGTAATCAGTGATAACGGAAGGAATTTTATGGCTGCCATAGCCCTTTCATAACTGAAATACATACCTTGCCTGGCTCACACCTTGAACCTGGTGGTGCAGTGCTTCCTCAAAATTTTTTCGGAGTTACCAGCCCTGCTCCTGAAGGTGCAAAGACTTTGCTGGCACATCCGCCGGTCACCCGTACACTCCAGCCGTATGCTGAACCATCAGCGATCGCTGAATCTTCCCCAGCACTGCCTAATAATCGACATTGCAATAACGTGGAACTCCACATTGTACATGGTTCAGAGGCTGTACGAACAGAGGCGTGCTGTAATTAATTTGTGGGAGGATACACATACACGGGCAGGCAGTTGGATGGCAGACATGGAGTTGTCTGGTGTGCAGTGGTCAAAGCTCCAAGACCTCTGTCAAGTCCTTCAGTTTTGAGGAATGCACACGGCTGGTAAGTGCAGATGACGCCATCATAAGCATGAGCATCCCACTAATGCGTCTGCTGATGCAAAGTTTGACGCACATTAAGAAGCTGGCGTCTGCAGCCGAGGAGGAGGGTAGCCTTGATTACAGTCAGCCATTGTCTGCTAAGGGAACTCTCCTGGACAAGGTGGCAGACGAAGAGGAGGAGGAGGATGATGGGGATGAATATTTATGGGAGGCGGATGCTTCTCAGGGGGCAATAGAAACTGGTGACGTTGCAAGGTCGGGTACAGGGTTTTTGCGGGCCACAAGTGATGTTGATTTGCAAGAAAGTGCTCCTCAACCCAGCACAAGCAGTGAATTGACACCTGGAACATTGGCTCACATGGCTGAGTATGCCTTGCGTATCCTAAAAAGGGACCCCCACATTATCAAAATGATGACCGATGATGATTACTAGTTGGCCTGCCTCCTGGATCCACGATATAAAGGGAAATGACAAAATACAGTTATATGAAAAAGTTTGGGCACCCCTATTAATCTTAAGCTTAATGTTTTATAAAAAATTGTTTTCTTTGCAACAGCTATTTCCGTTTCATATATCTAATAACTGTTGGACTCAGTAATGTTTCTGCCTTGAAATGAGGTTTATTGTACTTACAGAAAATGTGCAATCTGCATTTAAACAAAATTTGACAGGTGCATAAGTATGGGCACCCCACCAGAAAAGTGACATTAATATTTAGTAGATCCTCCTTTTGCAAAAATGACAGCCTCTAGCCGCTTCCTGTAACTTTTAATGAGCTCCTGGATCCTAAATGAAGGTATTTTTGACCATTCCTCTTTACAAAACAATGCGTAACTTCAACTTTGTCACTGATTCATGAACATTATCGTCAAGAATCTGCTGATTCTGAGAGGAATCCATGCGTCCCTCAACTTTAACAAGATTCCCGGAGCCGGCATTAGCCACACAGCCCCAAAGCATGATGGAACCTCCACCAAATTTTACTCTGGGTAGCAACTGTTTTTCTTGGAATGCTGTGTTTTTTTGGCCGCCATGCATAATGCCTTTTTGTATGACCAAACAACTCAATCTTGGTTTCATCAGTACACAGGACGTTCTTTCAAAAAGAAATTGGCTTCTCCAAATTTGCTTTTCCATACCTCAGCCGACTCTGTTTGTGGCGTGCTTGCTGAAACAGCTTCTTTCGCATCACTCTCCCATACAGCTTCTCCTTGTGCAAAGTGCGTTGTATAGTTGACCGATGCACAGTGACACCATCTGCAGCAAGTTGATGCTGCAGCTCTCTGGAGGTGGTCTGAGGATTGTCCTTGACTGATCTCACCATTCTTCTTCTCTGCCTTTCTGATGTTTTTCTTGGCCTGCAACTTCTGGCCTTAACAAGAACTGTACCTGTGTTCTTCCATTTCCTTACTATGTTCGTCACAGTGGAAATTGACAGGTTAAATCTCTGAGACAGCTTTTTGTATCCTTCCCCTGAACAACTATGTTGAATAATCTTTGTTTTCAGATCATTAGACAGTTGTTTTGAGGAGCCCATGATGCCACTCTTCAGAGGAGATTCAAACAGGAGAACAACTTGCACGTGGCCACTTTAAGTAGCTTTTCTCATGATTGCATACACCTGGCTATGAAGTTCAAAGCTCAATGAGGTTAGAAAACAAAAAAAAAGTGCTTTAGTAAGTCAGTAAAAAGTAGGTAGGAGTTAGAGTTGAGCGACCTTGACCTTTTTAGAGTCGAGCCGGGTTTCGCGAAACCCGACTATCTCAAAAGTCGGGTCGAGTGAAATCGGCCGATTATGACGTAAAGTCGGGATCGACCGAAACGCGAAACCCAATGCAAGTCAATGGGGCAGCATAGTCGGCAGTGAGTGGGGGCCAGGAAAACACCTAGAGTGCCCATTTTAATGTCAAAACCATCCATTCTTCTTAATGAAGCTTGTCAAGCGTAATTTACCTTATAATAATTGGAAGGCATTTGAAATTGGGGGTCATTTGGCTAAAGTTGTGGTGGGTAGGGCTGGTTCAAGTAATTAGTGGGCCCAGGAAATCTGGACCACGTCACGGCAGTGGAGCAGGGAGAGGTAAGTATTTCAACTTTGCAAGTGCTGTGAACCTGAGCAAGCAGGGGGGGCCCACTCGTTGGCATTGGCACTGGCACAGGGCCCCTCAAAGTACAGCGGTGTGTTTGCACGGCGGGGGCGCCTCCCACCGGCAGCAACACTTTTGCGTACCATGAGAGGCCCTGTGCCAGTGACGTCGCCAACTAGTATTCCTCCCCCCACCTGATGAAGGAACCTGCACTTTCATCTGCACCTTCCTGTTTGTCCCCGTGTAAGGTGGTATGGTATGCGGGAAGGGGGACCTGACTTTCAGCAGGGTCAAAATCTTGCAGTGTAGCATGCACGGGAAATGTTGCGTTATGGGTCAATGTACCAGCAGACTCATCTATCACTGGCTGGGCAATGGGCAGGATGAGGAGGAAACACAGATATAGGCCCAAAGAATAAAGTGGGCTAAATGCAGTTCAAAATTGGTAACACAGGACTAATCAGGGGGCATTGCAGTGGAGGACAACTGGAATGAGAGGCTGACACAGAGAGTAGGCCCAAATCAGTAAGTAGTCGAAATGCAGTTCAAAATTGGCAACAGTAGTAAACAGGCGGCACAGCTTTGTTCAGTGGAGGAGAACAGCAAGGAGTGGCAGACACCGATAGTAGGCCCCAACCCAACTAGTAGGCCAAATGCAGTCTAACATTAACAACTACTTAACGAGCGCCTGAAAACGGAATTTCAGGACAGGAAACCAGGAGAACAGCAAGGAGCGGCAGACACCGATAGTAGGCCCCAAACCAACTAGTACGCCAAATGCAGTTGTTCCGTTTAACCACAATTTAATGAGAGCCTGAAGATAGAAGTTCAGGAAAGGCAACCTGGAGAACACCTTGGAGTGGAACACACCATCTCTCTACACCCCATACCCAATTTGTAGGTCTAATGCAGCGTAGTTTCCAACAACTACTAAACGAGAGCATGATGATCGAAGCATTGGCGAGGAAACCTGGGGAACACCTTGGAGTGGAACACACCATCTCTCTACAGTGGAACACACCATCTCTCTACACCCCATACCCAATTTGTAGGCCTAATGCAGCGTAGTTTCCAACAACTACTAAACGAGAGCCGGAAGATCAAAGCAATGGAGAGGAAACCTGGGGAACACCTTGGAGTGTAACACACCATCTCTCTACACCCCATACCCAATTTGTAGGCCTAATGCAGCGTAGTTTCCAACAACTACTAAACGAGAGCCGGAAGATCGAAGCAATGGAGAGGAAACCTGGGGAACACCTTGGAGTGTAACACACCATCTCTCTACACCCCATACCCAATTTGTAGGCCTAATGCAGCGTAGTTTCCAACAACTACTAAACGAGAGCCGGAAGATCGAAGCAATGGAGAGGAAACCTGGGGAACACCTTGGAGTGTAACACACCATCTCTCTACACCCCATACCCAATTTGTAGGCCTAATGCAGCGTAGTTTCCAACAACTACTAAACGAGAGCATGATGATCGAAGCATTGGCGAGGAAACCTGGGGAACACCTTGGAGTGGAACACACCATCTCTCTACAGTGGAACACACCATCTCTCTACACCCCATACCCAATTTGTAGGCCTAATGCAGCGTAGTTTCCAACAACTACTAAATGAGAGCCGGAAGATCGAAGCTCAGGAAAGGCAACCTGGAGAACACCTTGGAGTGGAACACACCATCTCTCTACACCCCATACCCAATTTGTAGGCCCAATGCAGCGTAGTTTCCAACAACTACTAAACGAGAGCCGGAAGATCGAAGCAATGGAGAGGAAACCTGGGGAACACCTTGGAGTGTAACACACCATCTCTCTACACCCCATACCCAATTTGTAGGCCTAATGCAGCGTAGTTTCCAACAACTACTAAACGAGAGCCGGAAGATCGAAGCAATGGAGAGGAAACCTGGGGAACACCTTGGAGTGTAACACACCATCTCTCTACACCCCATACCCAATTTGTAGGCCTAATGCAGCGTAGTTTCCAACAACTACTAAACGAGAGCCGGAAGATCGAAGCTCAGGAAAAGTAACCTGGGGAACACCTTGGAGTGTAACAAACCCTCTCTCTACACCACGGAAGGGCTGATTCTTAGGAAGGAAGGCTGTCGGAAAGAAGCAGGGCGCGTCCGAGGGTGATTATATTCTTATTAGGTATATACTCACCCTCGGACGCGCCCTGCTTCTTTATTTGTAATGAATGTTTATTTGCAATGTGGTTTTGACTTACTCTATTTTTTTGGTAAATAATGATTTTATTATTTTCATTGTTTTGCATCTTCTTGGCAATAATATAAAGAAGACGCGACAGGACAACACTCGGTGGATGCCATATCTGTGTTTAAAATTGAAAAAACCTTTCAGTTAACTACTTGCAGGAGAAAGTTATTGTAGCTGGTGGCCATTTTTAGTACTGTACCAGATTTTTGTTGTATGTGTTTGTTTTTAATGTTAAAATGTCTGCATTTGATATCTCTCCAGTATTTTCTTTTTTATAAGCAAAATACTTGTTTTTATATTTTCTGATGTTGGTTCCAGGGGTACACGGGCAGCAGTGGTGTGGTCAGTGGAGGCCTAGTGGAAGGAGTGACCGCAGACAGGCATCGAAGGCCTAAAATAATAACACATGGCTGTAGGCAATTTTAAATTGGTTCCAGGGGTACACGGGCAGCAGTGGTGTGGTCAGTGGAGGCCTAGTGGAAGGAGTGACCGCAGACAGGCATCGAAGGCCTAAAATAATAACACATGGCTGTAGGCAATTTTAAATTGGTTCCAGGGGTACACGGGCAGCAGTGGTGTGGTCAGTGGAGGCCTAGTGGAAGGAGTGACCGCAGACAGGCATCGAAGGCCTAAAATAATAACACATGGCTGTAGGCAATTTTAAATTGGTTACAGGGGTACACGGGCAGCAGTGGTGTGGTCAGTGGAGGCCTAGTGGAAGGAGTGACCGCAGACAGGCATCGAAGGCCTAAAATAATAACACATGGCTGTAGGCAATTTTAAATTGGTTCCAGGGGTACACGGGCAGCAGTGATGTGGTCAGTGGAGGCCTAGTGAAAGGAGTCACCGCAGACAGGCATCGAAGGCCTAAAATAATAACACATGGCTGTAGGCAATTTTAAATTGGTTACAGGGGTACACGGGCAGCAGTGGTGTGGTCAGTGGAGGCCTAGTGGAAGGAGTGACCGCAGACAGGCATCGAAGGCCTAAAATAATAACACATGGCTGTAGGCAATTTTAAATTGGTTCCAGGGGTACACGGGCAGCAGTGGTGTGGTCAGTGGAGGCCTAGTGGAAGGAGTGACCGCAGACAGGCATCGAAGTCCTAAAATAATAACACATGGCTGTAGGCAATTTTAAATTGGTTACAGGGGTACACGGGCAGCAGTGGTGTGGTCAGTGGAGGCCTAGTGGAAGGAGTGACCGCAGACAGGCATCGAAGGCCTAAAATAATAACACATGGCTGTAGGCAATTTTAAATTGGTTACAGGGGTACACGGGCAGCAGTGGTGTGGTCAGTGGAGGCCTAGTGGAAGGAGTGACCGCAGACAGGCATCGAAGGCCTAAAATAATAACACATGGCTGTAGGCAATTTTAAATTGGTTCCAGGGGTACACGGGCAGCAGTGGTGTGGTCAGTGGAGGCCTAGTGGAAGGAGTCACCGCAGACAGGCATCGAAGGCCTAAAATAATAACACATGGCTGTAGGCAATTTTAAATTGGTTCCAGGGGTACACGGGCAGCAGTGGTGTGGTCAGTGGAGGCCTAGTGGAAGGAGTCACCGCAGACAGGCATCGAAGGCCTAAAATAATAACACATGGCTGTAGGCAATTTTAAATTGGTTCCAGGGGTACACGGGCAGCAGTGGTGTGGTCAGTGGAGGAATAGTGGAAGGAGTGACCGCAGGCAGGCATCGAAGGCCTAAAATAATAACACATGGCTGTAGGCAATTTTAAATTGGTTACAGGGGTACACGGGCAGCAGTGGTGTGGTCAGTGGAGGCCTAGTGGAAGGAGTGACCGCAGACAGGCATCGAAGGCCTAAAATAATAACACATGGCTATAGGCAATTTTAAATTGGTTACAGGGGTACACGGGCAGCAGTGGTGTGGTCAGTGGAGGCCTAGTGGAAGGAGTGACCACAGACAGGCATCGAAGGCCTAACATAACAAAAATGTCAATACAATGGTATTGTCAGTGGCAGGCATTGAAGGATGTCATTGCATAGACTAAACATTGGTGGAGCTGTGAGATAATTTTGCAAGTGGTAGAGCACTGTTTGAGCTGGGGTGGGGGGAAACTGTCTTGTGGCCGGCGGTACAGGCCCAGGGCCCCTCATATTACAACGTTGTGTCTGACGTTGGGTGCGCACCACCACCGCCAGAGACACTTTATTGTACTAGGAGGGACCCAGTGGCAGTGCCGTCGACCAAAAGCGGGCTCACCCACCTCTTCAGACAAACTGCACTCTCACGGGTGCTGTCGCCAAGTGTCAATACCACGGCCCCGTGTGGGGCGTTTGGCCATTTAGTGAGGTGTAAACATGTCGTATGCTGGACAATCAGGTGCAGAAAATTACGAGATTGGAAAAGGCATTCAGAATAGTCCACAGGCAAGACCTTTTCATAGGAAAGCTAGGTGTCAGCCGGGCAAGGTGGGGCAAAAGATTTCGAAATCCAGTTGTGGTTCATTTTAATGAAGGTTAGATCATCTACATTTTGGGTAGCCAGACGAGTTCTTTTTTCTGTTAGTATTGAACCTGCAGCACTGAATACTCTTTCTGATAGGACACTAGCTGCCGGGCAAGCAAGCTCCTGCAATGCATATTCTGCCAATTCTGGCCAGGTGTCTAATTTTGATGCCCAGTAATCAAATGGGAATGACGGTTGAGGGAGAACATCGATAAGGGATGAAAAATAGTTTGTAACCATACTGGACAAATGTTGTCTCCTGTCACTTTGAATTGATGCTGCAGTACCTGTCCTGTCTGCGGTCATAGCAAAATCACTCCACAACCTGGTCAGAAAACCCCTCTGGCCAACGCCACTTCTGATTTCTGCCCCTCTAACTCCTCTGGTCTGCTGGCCCCTGCAGCTCGTGTGAGAACGATCACGGGCGCTGTGTGCAGGGAATGCCAGAAGCAAACGGTCAACAAGAGTTGATTGTTTGGTTGCTAATATTAGTTCCAAGTTCTCATGTGGCATTATATTTTGCAATTTGCCTTTATAGCGAGGATCAAGGAGGCAGGCCAACCAGTAATCGTCATCATTCATCATTTTAGTTATGCGTGTGTCCCTTTTGAGGATACGTAAGGCATAATCCGCCATGTGGGCCAAAGTTCCAGTTCTCAAATCTGCGGTTGTGCTTGGTTGAGGGGCAGTTTCAGGCAAATCCACGTCACTTGTGTCCCTCAAAAAACCAGAACCCGGCCTTGCCGTGCCACCAATTTCCAGTGGCCCCGGAAAAGCTTCCTCATTAAAAATATAATCATCCCCATCATCCTCCTCGTCCTCCTCCTCCTCTTCGCCCGCTACCTCGTCCTGTACACTGCCCTGGCCAGACAATGGCTGACTGTCATCAAGGCTTTCCTCTTCCTCAGCTGCAGACGCCTGATCCTTTATGTGCGTCAAACTTTGCATCAGCAGACGCATTAGGGGGATGCTCATGCTTATTATGGCGTTGTCTGCACTAACCAGCCGTGTGCATTCCTCAAAACACTGAAGGACTTGGCACATGTCTTGAATCTTCGACCACTGCACACCTGACAACTCCATGTCTGCCATCCTACTGCCTGCCCGTGTATGTGTATCCTCCCAGAAAAACATAACAGCCCGCCTCTGTTCACACAGTCTCTGAAGCATGTGCAGTGTTGAGTTCCACCTTGTTGCAACGTCTATGATTAGGCGATGCTGGGGAAGGTTCAAAGAACGCTGATAGGTCTGCATACGGCTGGAGTGTACGGGCGAACGGCGGATATGTGAGCAAAGTCCACGCACTTTGAGGAGCAGGTCGGATAACCCCGGATAACTTTTCAGGAAGCACTGCACCACCAGGTTTAAGGTGTGAGCCAGGCAAGGAATGTGTTTCAGTTGGGAAAGGGAGATGGCAGCCATGAAATTCCTTCCGTTATCACTCACTACCTTGCCTGCCTCAAGATCTACAGTGCCCAGCCACGACTGCGTTTCTTTCTGCAAGAACTCGGACAGAACTTCCGCGGTGTGTCTGTTGTCGCCCAAACACTTCATTGCCAATACAGCCTGCTGACGTTTGCCAGTAGCTGCCCCATAATGGGAGACCTGGTGTGCAACAGTGGCAGCTGCGGATGGAGTGGTTGTGCGACTGCGGTCTGTGGACGAGCTCTCGCTTCTGCAGGAGGACGAAGAGGAGGAGGAGGGGGTGCGAACGGCTACAGCCAATTGTTTCCTAGACCGTGGGCTAGGCAGAACTGTCCCAAACTTGCTGTCCCCTGTGGACCCTGCATCCACCACATTTACCCAGTGTGCCGTGATGGACACGTAACGTCCCTGGCCATGCCTACTGGTCCATGCATCTGTTGTCAGGTGCACCTTTGTGCTCACAGATTGCCTGAGTGCATGGACGATGCGCTCTTTAACATGCTGGTGGAGGGCTGGGATGGCTTTTCTGGAAAAAAAGTGTCGACTGGGTAGCTCGTAGCGTGGTACAGCGTAGTCCATCAGGGCTTTGAAAGCTTCGCTTTCAACTAACCGGTAGGGCATCATCTCTAACGAGATTAGTCTAGCAATGTGTGCGTTCAAACCCTGTGTACGCGGATGCGAGGCTAAGTACTTCCTTTTTCTAACCATAGTCTCATGTAGGGTGAGCTGGACTGGAGAGCTGGAGATCGTGGAACTAGCGGGGGTGTCGGTGGACATGGCAGACTGAGAGACGGTGGGAGATGGTATTGTTGCCACCGGTGCCCTAGATGCAGTGTTTCCTACTACGAAACTGGTGATTCCCTGACCCTGACTGCTTTGGCCTGGCAAAGAAACCTGCACAGATACTGCAGGTGGTGCGGAAAATGGTGGCCCTACACTGCCGGAAGGGATGTTGTGTTGCTGACTAGCTTCATTGGCCGAGGGTGCTACAACCTTAAGGGATGTTTGGTAGTTAGTCCAGGCTTGCAAATGCATGGTGGTTAAATGTCTATGCATGCAACTTGTATTGAGACTTTTCAGATTCTGTCCTCTGCTTAAGGTAGTTGAACATTTTTGACAGATGACTTTGCGCTGATCAATTGGATGTTGTTTAAAAAAATGCCAGGCTGCACTCTTTCTAGCATCGGATACCTTTTCAGGCATTGCAGACTGAGCTTTAACCGGATGGCCACGCTGTCCTCCAACAGGTTTTGGCTTTGCCACGCGTTTTGGGCAAGATACGGGCCCGGCAGATGGAACCTGTTGCGATGTTGATGCCTGCTGCGGCCCCTCCTCCTCCGCTTCAGAACTGCTGCCGCCTGCACCCTGTTCCCCCAATGGCTGCCAATCGGGGTCAAGAACTGGGTCATCTATTACCTCTTCTTGTAGCTCGTGTGCAACTTCGTCTGTGTCACCGTGTCGGTCGGTGGTATAGCGTTCGTGATGGGGCAACATAGTCTCATCAGGGTCTGATTCTTGATCAGCACCCTGCGAGGGCAATGTTGTGGTCTGAGTCAAAGGACCAGCATAGTAGTCTGGCTGTGGCTGTGCATCAGTGCACTCCATGTCAGATTCAACTTGTAATGGGCATGGACTGTTAACTGCTTCACTTTCTAAGCCAGGGACGGTATGTGTAAAGAGCTCCATGGAGTAACCCGTTGTGTCGCCTGCTGCATTCTTCTCTGTTGTTGTTTTTGCTGAAGAGGACAAGGAAGCGACTTGTCCCTGACCATGAACATCCACTAACGACGCGCTGCTTTGACATTTACCAGTTTCACGAGAGGAGGCAAAAGAGCTAGAGGCTGAGTCAGCAAGATAAGCCAAAACTTGCTCTTGCTGCTCCGGCTTTAAAAGCGGTTTTCCTACTCCCAGAAAAGGGAGCGTTCGAGGCCTTGTGTAGCCAGACGACGAACCTGGCTCCACAGCTCCAGACTTAGGTGCAATATTTTTTTTCCCACGACCAGCTGATGCTCCACCACTACCACTACCCTCATTACCAGCTGACAATGAACGCCCCCGGCCACGACCTCTTCCACCATACTTCCTCATTGTTTTAAAAACGTAAACAAACTAACGGTATTTGTTGCTTTCACACAAATTACACGGTGAGCTATAACTTCAGTATGGTTTAGCTACCCCTTTACAGGTGAGTGAGACCACAACGAAAATCAGGCACAATGTTACACACTCTGTTGTTGGTGGCAACAAATGAGAGAGATGCCACACACGCAGGACTGTCACTGAAGCACAAATGTAAATATTAATCTCCCACTGATTTGATTTTTTTTTTTTTTTAAGGGAGACTTTAGGAAAAAAAAATAATAGAATAAAATGATTTTTTCAGGAAGAATTTAGAAACCAAATAAAATAAAATGATTTTTTCAGGGAGAATTTAGAAAACAAATAAAACAAAAAAAGGCTTTCTATGGCCCACTGAGTGAGAGATGACGCACACAGGAGTCAGGAGTGGCACACAAGCCCAGAGGCCAATATTTATCTCCCACTGATTGATGTAGTGATTTTTTCAGGTAGATTTTGGAACCCAAATCAAGCTTAAAAAAATAATAGGCTTTCTATGGCCCACAATTGGAGAGAGAGAGAGATGGCACACCCAGGAGTCAAGACTGGCACACAAGCAGAAAGGGCAATATTAATCTCCCACTGATTTGTTTTTTTTTTTTTTTTTTCAGGGAGACTTTAGGAAAAAAAAAATAGAATAAAATGATTTTTTCAGGAAGAATTTAGAAACCAAATAAAATAAAATGATTTTTTCAGGGAGAATTTAGAAAACAAATAAAACAAAAAAAGGCTTTCTATGGCCCACTGAGTGAGAGATGACGCACACAGGAGTCAGGAGTGGCACACAAGCCCAGAGGCCAATATTAATCTCCCACTTTTTTTTTTTTTTTCCAGGGAAAATTTATAAACCCATTAAAAAAATAAAAAAATAAATAGGCTTTCTATGGCCCACTATCTGAGAGAGAGAGATGGCACGCTTAGGACTGGCACACAAGCCCAAAGGCCAATATTAATCTCCCTTTTTTTTTAAGGGAGAATTTATAAAACCAAAAAAAAATAAATAAATAGGCTTTCTATGGCCCACTATTTGTGAGAGAGATGGCACGCTCAGGACTGGCACACAAGCCCAGAGGCCAATATTAATCTCCCACTTTTTTTTTTTTTTCCAGGGAAAATTTATAAACCCATTAAAAAAAAAATAAATAAATAGGCTTTCTATGGCCCACTATCTGAGAGAGAGAGATGGCACGCTTAGGACTGGCACACAAGCCCAAAGGCCAATATTAATCTCCCACTGATTGATTTATTGATTTTTTCAGGTAGAATTTAGAACCCAAATAAAGCAAAAAAAAAAAAAAATGGGCTTTCTATGGCCCACTGAGTGAGTGATGATGCACACAGGAGTCAGGAGTGGCACACAAGCCCTGAGGCCAATATTTTTCTCCCACTGATTGATGTAGTGATTTTTTCAGGTAGATTTTAGAACCAAAATCAAGCAAAAAAATAAATAGGCTTTCTATGGCCCACTGAGTGAGTGATGATGCCCACAGGAGTCAAGAGTGGCACACAAGCCCTGAGGCCAATATTTTTCTCCCACTGATTGATGTAGTGATTTTTTCAGGTAGATTTTATAACCCAAATCAAGCAAAAAAATAAATAGGCTTTCTATGGCCCACTGAGTGAGAGATGGCACACACAGGGATGGCACTCTAGCAGAAATGTCAATCTTAATCTCCCACAAAAAAAAAAAAAAAACAGGGAGTGTCCTTCAATTACTATCTCCCTGCAGTAATCTCAGCCAGGTATGGCAGGCAGCAATAAGGAGTGGACTGATGCACAAATTAAATAAAAAGTGTGTACAAACCAAAAAGATAGCTGTGCAGAAAGGAAGGAACAAGAGTATTTGTGCTTTGAAAAAAGCAGTTGGTTTGCACAGCGGCGTACACACAGCAATGCAGCTATCAGGGAGCCTTCTAGGGCAGCCCAATGAGCTACAGCGCTGAGGGAAAAAAAAAAAATGTAGCTTCCACTGTCCCTGCACACCGAAGGTGGTGTTGGGCAGTGGAAATCGCTACAGCACAAGCGGTTTGGTGGTTAATGGACCCTGCTTAATGCTATCCCTGCTTCTGACGAAGCAGCAGCAACCTCTCCCTAAGCTCAGATCAGCAGCAGTAACATGGCGGTCGGCGGGAACGCCCCTTTATAGCCCCTGTGACGCCGCAGACAGCAAGCCAATCACTGCAATGCCCTTCTCTAAGATGGTGGGGACCAGGACCTATGTCATCACGCTGCCCACACTCTGCGTTTACCTTCATTGGCTGAGAAATGGCGCTTTTCGCGTCATTGAAACGCGACTTTGGCGCGAAAGTCGCGTACCGCATGGCCGACCCCGCACAGGGGTCGGATCGGGTTTCATGAAACCCGACTTTGCCAAAAGTCGGCGACTTTTGAAAATGAACGACCCGTTTCGCTCAACCCTAGTAGGAGTATTTAAAACAAGAAAATGATAAGGCTGCCCATACTTATGCACCTGTCAAATTTTGTTTGAATGCAGATTGCACATTTTCTGTTAGTACAATAAACCTCATTTCAAGGCAGAAACATTACTGTGTCCAACAGTTATTAGATATATGAAACTGAAATAGCTGTTGCAAAAAAAAACAATTTTTATAAAACATTAAGCTTAAGATTAATAGGGGTGCCCAAACTTTTTCATGTAACTGTATCATGCCACATGAGAACCTTGAGCAAATATTGGCTACCAAACAAGCAACTCTTGTAGACCGTTTGGTTCAGGCATTCCCAGCACACAGCGACGGTGATGGTTCTCACACAAGCCATAGGGGGAAACATGGTAGAGGTGTTAGAGGTGCACAAATCCGAACTAGCGTTGGACAGAGGGGTTTTATGACCAGGTTGTGGAGTGATGTCGCAATGACCGCTGACACAACAGGTAGTGCTGCAAAGTGAAAGGAGACAGCATTTGTCCAGTATGGTTACGAACTACTTTTCCTCCCTTATCGATGTTCTCCCTCACATGTCATTCCCCTTTGATTACTGGGCATCTAAAATAGACACCTGGCCTGAATTGACAGAATATGCATTAAAGGAGCCCGCTTGCCCAGCTGCTAGTGTGCTATCAGAAAGAGTATTCAGTGCTGCTGGTTCAATACTGACCGAAAAAAGGACTCGTCTGGCTACCCAGAATGTTGATGATCTAACCTTCATTAACCCCTTAATGACCGCCAATACGCCTTTTAACTGACCTGAGATATAAGAGACTTATATCCCCATACGGGTGACAATCCAGCAGCTGTTGGCTGTACACTATAGCTGACAACTTGCTGCATCAGCCATGATCAGTGTTTGCATTCTATTTAACCCCTTAGATGCTGCTGTCAGTAGTGACTACATCATTATAAATTATTAACAGAGTGTGGGGGCTTCCTCTTTATCACAATTGGTGGTCTTAGATCATGATTGTGTGGTCCTGATGTTTGTCATGGCAATTCATGACCAAATAGTGGCCTTAGAGTCTGATGGTGTAGTATTCTGTTCAGAAGTTAGCGACATTTAGGTGGTAAAAATACACATTTTCATTTTCGCTCATGCCACTTTGCATTAATTCCTGAAAATCACCCGAAGGGTTAATAAACTACCTGACAGCAGTTTTCAATATGTCAGGGGGTGCTGTTTTTAATATGGTATCACTTGTGGGGATTTCCCTATATATAGGACCCCCAAATTCACTTCAAACATGGATAGGTCCCTAAAAAAATACATTTTGCAAATTTCCTTGAAAAAATTTTAAATTGTTGCTACATTTTTAAACCTCCTAAAATGCTAACAAAATAAAATAACATTTTGCAAATGGTGCTGATGTAAAGCAGACATGTGGGAAATATTATTTATTAATGTTTTGCTGTGGTATGACTATCGGGATTAAAGGGATAATCATTCAAAGTTTGAAAATTGCTAATTTTTTAACATTTTTTTCAAACTTCTGATATTTTTTATTAATAAACACAAAATATATCAACCTAAATTTACCATTTTCATAAAGTATAATGTGTCGTGAAAAAACATTCTCAAATTCACTTGGATTTGTTGAAGCATTGCAGAGTTATTACCACATAAAGTGACACTGGTCAGATTTAAAAAATTTGGCTCCGTCACTAAGGGGTTAAAATGAATCAATCATGGATTTCAAATTATTTTGCCCACCTTCTCCTGCTGACACGTAGCTTGCCTGAAAAAATGTCTTGCTATTGGCCTCCTCTACTGACTTGTCCAATTCCACCATTTGTAGCTGCTGAATGTCCACCATTAGTCATTTTTATACCTCCCTAAATGGGCTGACTCCCCCCACAGGGCCATGGTCACCACCTGGCACAAGCACCCGTGCGAGTGCCGTTTGCCTGGACAGGGGGGTGCGCCCACTCTTGGGCGACGACACTGGCACAGGGTCCCTCATAGTACAATGAAGTGTCTCTGATGGTGGTGGTGCACAACCATTGTCAGACACACGTCATAATATACTAAATCATATAGAGACTGAGGCGTATTAACGAACTGTATATAAACAATCTTTATTAGAATAAAAACATACACGTAAAAAGTATTACCCACAGGTAGAAATGAGCCAAACAAAAAATCAAAAAATGGCACCACTCCTGAGCAACTAGCAAAATGACCAATAAATCATAGTATGATATAGTGACAGAAAACTGGGTCCCTGCCAGAGTGCACGCTACACCTCACAGGATGTCGATTTAAACCGCAATGGCACATCAAAGTTTACAAAATCTAGTTATCTGCAGGAACAGCATGCACAACAGTCCTAAGGCTTAATATTAGTAAATAGCAGAGACTTACCAGAGCTCAAGAGATGGTGCCACAACCCCTACGCGCGTTTCGGCGCTGTGCCTAGTGTGAACACTTACCTATGGCTAATAACATGCCCTTCAACATGCTGTGATTTTAATTACATCCAAACACAGTTGGTTCTGAGCTTCCTATAAAAGCAGGCTTTACCATGTTATTAGCCATAGGTAAGTGTTCACACTAGGCTGTCAGCTCAGGTTCCCATCTGTTCCAAGATTACCTTGACGTTTGGTGGATGGGCTCACAACTTTTGGCCAAATCTTGTGCTAAGAATCTCATGTGTTTTTTCATATATTTCACAAGCCATTATGCTATTCCCATTTCATGTATCGCACATTTCCTTGCTTTAGCACAGTAAATTTTGAGTGCAGCCATTGATCTATTTGCTATATGACTTTTTTGGTTATGCACCAGTTCAGACTAGATTGCGGTTTAGTCAGTTTTCCTAAATTTACTATGTACTATTTTTTCTGACTTGAACGCCCCGCCCTTCACCATGCTGTGATTTTAATTACATCCAAACACAGTTGGTTCTGAGCTTCCTATAAAAGCAGGCTTTACCATGTTATTAGCCATAGGTAAGTGTTCACACTAGGCAGTCAGCTCAGGTACCCATCCGTTCTGAGATTACCTTGACGTTTGGTGGATGGGCTCACAACTTTTGGCCAAATCTTGTGCTAAGAATCTCATGTGTTTTTTCATATATTTCACAAGCCATTATGCTATTCCCATTTCATGTATCGCACATTTCCTTGCTTTAGCACAGTAAATTTTGAGTGCAGCCATTGATCTATTTGCTATATGACTTCTTTTGTTATATACCGCCTGTTTAGTCCTGTTACCAATTTTGAACTGCATTTTGCCTACTTTTTTTGTTGGGCCTGCTAACTGTGTCTGCGCTACTCATTACAGTTATCCTCCACTGAGCAAAGCAATGCCGCCTGTTTAGTCCTGTTATCAATTTTGAACTGCTTTTAGTCTACTTTTTTATTTGGGCCTACTAACTGTGTCTGCACCACTCATTACAGTTGTCCTCCACTGAACAAAGCCAGGCCGCCTGTTTAGTCCTGTTACCAATTTTGAACTGCATTTAGCCAACTTTTTTATTTTGGGCCTACAAACCGTGTCTGCGCCACTCATTACAGTTGTCCTCCACAGAACAAAGCCAGGCCACCTGTTTAGTCCTGTTACCAATTTTGAACTGCATTTAGCCTACTTTTTATTTGGGCCCACTAACTGTGTCTGCGCCACTCATTACAGTTGTCCTCCACTGAACAAAGCTATGCCGCCTGTTTAGTCCTGTTACCAATTTTGAACTGCATTTAGCCTACTTTTGTATTTGGGCCTACTAACCGTGTCTGCACCACTCATTACAGGTGTGCTCCACTGAACAAAGCTATTCCGGCTGTTTAGTCTTGTTACCAATTTTAAACTGGATTTAGTCTACTTTTGTATTTGGGCCCACAAACTGTGTCTGCGCCACTCATTACAGTTGTCCTCCACTGAACAAAGCTAGGCCGCCTGTTTAGTCCTGTTACCAATTTTGAACTGCATTTAGCCTACTTTTTTATTTTGGGCCTACTAACTGTCTGCGCCACTCATTACAGTTATCCTTCACTGAACAAAGCTATGCCTCCTGTTTAGTTCTTTTACCAATGTTGAACTGCATTTAGCCTACTTTTTTATTGTGGGCCTACAAATTGTGTTTGCGCCACTCATTACAGTTTTCCTCCACTGAACAAAGCAATGCCGCCTGTTTAGTCCTGTTACCCATTTTGAACTGCATTTAGCCTACTTTTTATTGTGGGCCTACAAACTGTTTCTGCGCCACTCATTACAGTTGTTCTACACTGAACAAAGCAATGCCACCTGTTTAATCCTGTTATCAATTTTGAACTGCATTTAGCCTACTTTTTTATTGTGGGCCTACAAACTGTGTCTGCGCAACTCATTACAGTTGTCCTTCACTGAATAAAACTGTGCCGCCTGTTTAGTCCTGTTACTAATTTTGAGCTGCATTTAGCCTACTTTTTTATTTTCAGCATACAAACTGTCTGCGCCACTCATTACAGTTGTCCTCCACTGAACAAAGCTAGGCCGCCTGTTTAGTCCTGTTACCAATTTTGAACTGCATTTAGCCTACTTTTTTAGTTGGGCCTACTAACTGTGACTGCGCCACTCATTACAGATGTCCTCCACTGAACAAAGCTAGGCCGCCTGTTTAGTCCTGTTTCCAATTTTGAACTGCATTTAGCCTACATTTTTATTGTGGGCCTACAAACTGTGTCTGCGCCACTCATTACAGTTGTCCTTCACTGAATAAAACTGTGCCGCCTGTTTAGTCCTACCAGTTTTGAACTGCATTTAGCCTACTTTTGTATTTGGAGACACAAAAGAGAATAGTAAAACCAAAAACACTCAGTTTGAAAAAATGTTGCAGTAATCCGCAAGTGCTAGTAAAAGATGTAAAAAACAGAGTATTTGGTTGATACGTTTTTTGCAAAAAATGTATACTAAGCTGCTCTACCAAACTTCACGGTATACCCTTATCAGAGCAGTCCTAACTAATGTATGCAATCCCTATCTGATGTATTTAAAAACCTGATCATCTGTATATTACCTGTGTGAACAGGGTTCAGAGAGGAAAAATCCATGTGTGCATACAGGGTAGAACAGCTTTTGAGCAGATAGCCCAAGAGAAGTGGTGGAACTCCCCAGTCTTGTTTCCATAATTGTTCCTCTTGGGCTATCTGCACAAAAGCTGTTCTACCCTGTATGTAAACATGGATTTTTCCTCTCTGAACCCTGTTCACACAGGTAATATACAGATGATCAGGTTTTTAAATACATCAGATAGGGATTGCATACATTAGTTAGGACTGCTCTGATAAGGGTATACCGTGAAGTTTGGTAGAGCAGCTTAGTATACATTTTTTGCAAAAAACGTATCAACCAAATACCCTGTTTTTTACATCTTTTACTAGCATTTGCGGATTACTGCAACATTTTTTCAAACTGAGTGTTTTTGGTTTTACTATTCTCTTTTGTGTCTTCAGGTTTCTTGGTGGTGTGTGAACATGATCATACAGACTTGTTCACTGTGCAAGTAGCCCATGTGTTCCTGTTTCCATAATTGTTCTCTTGTGTCTACAAGACTGGGGAGTTCCACCACTCCTCTTGGGCTATCTGCACAAAAGCTGTTCTACCCTGTATGCACACATGGATTTTTCCTATCTGAACCCTGTTCACACAGGTAATATACAGATGATCAGGTTTTTAAATACATCAGATAGGGATTGCATACATTAGTTAGGACTGCTCTGATAAGGGTATACCGTGAAGTTTGGTAGAGCAGCTTAGTATACATTTTTTGCAAAAAACGTATCAACCAAATACCCTGTTTTTTACATCTTTTACTAGCACTTGCGGATTACTGCAACATTTTTTCAAACTAAGTGTTTTTGGTTTTACTATTCTCTTTTGTGTCTTCAGGTTTCTTGGTGGTGTGTGAACATGATCATACAGACTTGTTCACTGTGCAAGTAGCCCATGTGTTCCTGTTTCCCTAATTTTGTATTTGGGCCTACTAACTGTGTCTGCACCACTCATTACAGTTGTCCTCCACTGAACAAAGCTAGGCCGCCTGTTTAGTCCTGTTACCAATTTTGAACTGCATTTAGCCTAGTTTTTTGTGGGCCTATAAACTGTGTCTGCGCCACTCATTACAGTTGTCCTCCACTGAACAAAGCAATGCTGCCTGTTTAGTCCTGTTACCAATTTTGAACTGCATTTAGCCTACATTTTTAGTTGGGCCTACTAACTGTCTGCACCACTCATTACAGTTGTCCTCCACTGAACAAAGCTATGCCGCCTGTTTAGTCCTGTTACCAATTTTGAACTGCTTTTAGCCTACTTTTGTATTTGGGCCTACTAACCGTGTCTGCGCCACTCATTACAGTTGTCCTTCACTGAATAAAACTGTGCCGCCTGTTTAGTCCTACCAGTTTTGAACTGCAGTTAGCCTACTTTTGTATTTGGGCCTACTAACTGTGTCTGCACCACTCATTACAGTTGTCCTCCACTGAGCAAAGCTATGCCGCCTGTTTAGTCCTGTCACCAATTTTGAACTGTATTTAGCCTACTTTTGTATTTGGGCCTACTAACTGTGTCTGCGCCACTCATTACAGTTGTCCTCCACTGAACAAAGCTAGGCCGCCTGTTTAGTCCTGTTACCAATTTTGAACTGCATTTAGCCTACATTTTTATTGTGGGCCTACAAACTGTGTCTGCGCCACTCATTACAGTTGTCCTTCACTGAATAAAACTGTGCCGCCTGTTTAGTCCTACCAGTTTTGAACTGCATTTAGCCTACTTTTGTATTTGGGCCTACAAACTGTGTCTGCGCCACTCATTACAGTTGTCCTCCACTGAACAAAGCTAGGCCGCCTGTTTAGTCCTGTTACCAATTTTGAACTGCATTTAGCCTACTTTTGTATTTGGGCCTACTAACTGTGTCTGCGCCACTCATTACAGTTGTCCTCCACTGAACAAAGCTAGGCTGCCTGTTTAGTCCTGTTACCAATTTTGAACTGCATTTAGCCTACTATTTTAGTTGGGCCTATGAACTGTGTCTGCGCCACTTATTACAGTTGTCCTCCACTGAACAAATCTATGCTGCCTGTTTAGTCCTTTTACCAATTTTGAACTACATTTATCCTACTTTAATATTTTGGGCCTACTAACTTTACCTGCGCCACTCATTACAGTTGTAGCCTAATAAGTAAGAAGGAGGAACCACAGAAGTACAGGAATCCAACCTGATCTATATTACTAACAACAATACAAAAAAGAAGGTGACAAGAAACAGATCATAGAAAGGGGATCACCTGAGGCATTAGATGCAGTGTAAAGTATACAAATTTTATTTATATTATAGAACACAGAAAATCACACAGAACACATATTAATAACATTAAAACTGGTCACACATGTGACCTACACACAGTTAACAAAAGGCCCATGATAAAGCCAACCTCCTGATGGGACTTCCCAGCAATAGTACAAATAGAGTATCCTTGTAAATACAGGGTATAGTATCTATGCGAACAGCACTAATAGCTCTAACAGAGAGCAAAATATAGAGTCAGTAAGAGAAATTTACCAAAAGTAACTTATAACATAAATGTATACTCCATAGTGGTGGAATTGGCGACACCCTGTATAATAATACAATAGCTCAAATGAGCGATGAGCAAGTGAGACTGTTTGTGAACTGCAGTGGCAAATACTTTGAAATTATTGGCATGAACTTAACACCTATTAGTCCCAAAAAGTAGCAGGGAGAAACAGAGAAGTACAATATACCGTATACCAACAAAATTATTATGCACAGTCCACTCTCACATGGTCATTTTAGAGGGGTGTATATCCCAATATATAAAAGCAGCGAGCTTGCCCACAGTGGAGAGCATACCACAAAAAAAGGTGATATACCAGCAAAGTTGTTGTCTGTGCGCCTCCTGTTTTCACTTTGGTATCGCCTTTGGTATCTTGAGCCAGCCCTACCCCCCCACAACTTTAGCCAAATGACCCCCTCTTTTCAACGCCTAACTATTATTATAAAGTAAATTAAGATTGACAAGCTTAAGAAATAAGAATTGATGTTTTTGACATTAAAATGGACACTGTAGGTGTTTTCCTGTCCTTCACTCACTGCCGACTTTGATTCCCCATTGACTTGCATGGGGTTTCGTGTCTCGGTCGGCCCCCGACTTTTCGCAATAATCGGCCGATTTCACCCGACCCGACTTTTGACAAAGGAGGGTTTCGAGAAACCCGACTCCATCCTAAAAAAGTTAAAGTCGCTCAACTCTACCCCTGACCTTACTATCAGAGAATGTGGAAAAGGCTTTTGATAGGATAAGTTGGCGATTTCTTGCATATAATGTGGAACCTTTGCCTTCCTGTCAAAATGTATTGAATAAATCCTTTCTCTTTATTCCTCCCCTTCTGCAAGAATAAGAATAAATGGTACTCTTTCACAGAGCTTTGATATCCAGATTGGGACCAGGCAGCAGTGTCTTCTCTCTCCTACCCTCTTCATCCTGGTTATGGAGACACTGGTTCAGGGTATCAGGCAAGATCCTTATATACAAGGTATAAAAATTAAACATTCTGAAAATCTAGCAGCAGTCTATGCTGATGGATTGTGACTTATGATAGCCAACCCTAGAGAAGCATTTCCTAAGTGTTTACATATTTTTGACCATTTTGGTATATTAACCAATTTCAAAGTTAATTTAAAAAAATCTGAAGCTCTCAACATATCTACGCCGGTGCCAGATATACATTATTTCCAGAAAATAACTCCCTTTAACTGACCCAATAACTTAATAAAATACTTGGGAATACATATCACTAACAATCCAGATTTCCTGTACCAAAGGAATTATCTACCTCTGATAGAGAAAATTAAATCCTTCCTTAAAGCTTAGAACAACCCCCTATTATCTCGGATAGATAGAAAAAATGTTGTTAAATTATATATTCTTCCCAAAATCATTTACCATCTTAATATGCTACCTATAAATCTCCCACTTTCCTTCTTTTCTTCAATTAAATACAGTACATACTGTCTCAATATGGAAATATAAAAAACAAGGCTAGCGCATACAATCCTATCCCAACCAAAACACAAAGGAGGTATTGGACTCCCTGATATCAAGGTTTATTATAAAGCAATTCACTTGAATAGATGTCTTAACTTGGCAAACTCTTCAAAAAATAAAGAAAATTCAAATTTAGAATACTTCCACTTAGGTAAAAATCCTCATAAATACATCTCGACTGGGTGACCCTACCTCCGGAAACATTGGGCAAAATCATTGCCTCCATAACTTTTGCCATTAAGTGAGCCTTAGAAAAAGAACTGTCCCCCTAAACTTGCACCCTTAACCCAAACTGCTATATCCGTTTTCCTTTTCCTATTGGATCCTGAATATTTAGACCCTTATAATCTATGGTCAAAGTTATCGTATTATACCATCACTCAGTTCTTGGCAAGTAAAATCCCCATGCTAGATTCATGGTCAATTGGCTCATCTGTATGTCCTAATTTTTTACAGCAACATCATATAACTCATGTCTTTTAAATTTTTAAGTCAAAATTCTCTACCACTAGTAAATGAATTTGGCTTGATATGCTAAGTAAGATTTCTTATTCCATCCCTAGAGGAATTTAAAAGATCTATAACCATCTGATCTCACCTCAATCCCCATATAAACCAAACTTTATATATTTCTGGGAAAAAGTATTAAATATTTTGTTATTTGAAGATGAAATTGGTTCTATCTTATCTAACTCTCATGGTTTCTCCAGATGTTTCTTACTGCAAGAAAACCCATAAATTTTTGACCTGGTGGTACAGGACCCCTCCTGCACCATTTTGGTCTAACAGATTCGGACCTCTGTTGGAGATGTAGAGTGCATAAAGGATACTTGTCGCATATACTTTGGTTTTACCCCAAAATAAAGCCTTATTCAAACCTCATTTGTTAGATAAAACAGAGGTATATGATGGGAGTATGCCAATAGCTCTCTAATTGAAGAAAACAGTAAATGTTTTATATGCTTTACATTCTTCATTCTTTCTCACCACCTGAGTTGAGCTGTCTCTGGAGACTTCTTCCCATCAGGTGGCAAGACAATGTCAGCAACAGGGCAATCAGGGAGCAAACTTAGCTTTGCAGTGTTTACACTCTTCTGCTGAAAGCCCAAGCCAGGTGAGCATAACACGTGGTCAGAATTTCAGACAGCTGATTGCCTAAACAACTGATCTACTGAGAACTGTGACAGGGAATGCGAGCAGTCGTGGGACAGAATAATCATTATAAAGACCTCCTTTTAGCTTCTCTCAAAAACCTTGGAGTGAACATCAATGAATATGAGAAGCTTGCCCTGGACCATTCAGCTTGGCAAGGCAGGATCACCTCAGGAGTATTTGCAGCTGAAGATAGGACAATCTTTGAGGCAAAAAGGTACCAAGGTACAAGTGGCAACTACTGTCCTAACCACATCTAATAACTGGTGTTGAGCATTTCGATACTGCAAATATCGGGTATCGGCTGATATTCGCTGCATAGGATTTCCGATACTGAGTTCCGACATTTTTAAGATATCAGATACCGGAATAGGAAGTTCCTATAGTGCAATGATGCACTATAATGGAGTGTGGGTGATGCGTGGGCGGAGACTGCGTCTGTGTGTGCCGGTGGGGTCTGTGCATGACTGTGGAAGGGTCTGTGCGGGCCTGCTGGGGGTCTGTGTGGGCCTCCCAGGGGTCTGTGCAGCCTGCTGGGGGTCTGTGCTGCCTGCCGGGGGTCTGTGCAGCCTGCCGGGGGGTTGTACGAGCCTCTCGTGGGGTCTGCGCGGCCGGCAAGGGGTCTGTATGGGCCTCTCTGGGGTTTGTGTGGCCTGCCGGGGGTCTGTGCGGCCTGCCGGGGGTCTGTACAGGCCTCTCTGGGGTCTGTGTGGCCTGCCAGGGGTCTGTACGGGCCTCTCGGGGGGGTCTTTGCGGCCTGCCGGGGGTCTGTGCAGCATGTCGGGGGTCTGTACAGGCCTTTCTGGGGTCTGTGCGGCCTGCCGGGGGTCTGTATGGGCCTTTCGGGGGTCTGTGCGGCCTGCCGGGGGTCTGTACGGGCCTCTCGGGGGGGTCTTTGCGGCCTGCCGGGGGTCTGTGCAGCATGTCGGGGGTCTGTACAGGCCTTTCTGGGGTCTGTGCGGCCTGCCGGGGGTCTGTACAGGCCTCTCTCGGGTCTGTGCGGCCTGCCAGGGGTCTGTGTGGGTGTGCATGCATTGTCCGATGGGACTACAAGTCACATCGGGCTATGCCTGCTACAATGGCAGTGATTTACACATTAGCCAATGATGGGACAATAGTAGTCCCATCATATTGTGACGCCCAAGAGACCGGGGTACCCAGCACCGGACCAATGGGGTCTGTCTCTTGAGGGGGGTGTCACGGGTGGCTTAACCCGGTGCTGTGGCCTCAGGCAATGCACAGTGTAAAGGGTATCGTGAGGGAACAGGCACTTACTTGATCAGCAGCAGGTTCTCCCAGCGGTGATGATCCCAATCCTGGATAGATGGCTATTGTCCAAATGAAAGGCTGAGGCACTGAAACGTTTAACCAGTTTACTTTAACAAAAAAAGGATTTACAACCAGTCCTGTCACCGGAGTCTGTATGGGAACTCTGAGTTACTTTGACCCTGCCGAGGTCTTCGCCTCTTATTGTACGCAATATCTGTGTGGCCCTGCTGCTGTATGTGAACTGGCTGCCGGCCCAATCTGTCCCCTCCGGGTCCAGGTTCGACGGGCAACGCGAGTCCTTTTATCGGCTTACCCCCTCCAGGAGTACCGCTGAACTCTGTGTCTGTTGCTGCGTCCGACCCTAGTGAAGCTGATATCACCTCACGTTTTTCCGGTTGCTGTATTATATGTAATGAATACAGCCACGGATCCGGTATCCGTCTTTGCGCCTGTTCTGGGTAGTGATTAATGCTACCCGGTTCTCACAATGTCCTTTTTCTCTATCCCTCTTCTCCTCAGGCCGGTGATTTAGGCCTGGTAACAGTCACAGGGCTGTTAGAGATTCAACTGTATGACTTCTCACTATCAGCTCCTTAGCCCAACTGCCAGTTCTTCTCTCAGACCAGAATGGATCAAGGGGAGTCTCTGGAGCTCCCCCTTCTGGCCGGAGGTGGTAGTGCAGTCTTGCTATTTTAGTATTTGCATTTACTGTCAGTAACTATTTTTGTGGCAAATACCCCTAGGGGTGCCACATTCCCCCTTAGTTAAGAACAGTACTCCGGGACTGTGGGACAATAACATTTTGAAATAACAATTAATATGTACAGAGTCTTAAAAATGAAAAGTTACAAAAACCACTCGAGGAAACAAAAATATAGTTCTGTACAAAGTCACTTCAAATAGCGTCCATTAATACAGTTCTATCCTTGAAGGTACTAGGAAAGGCACTGCACTTTGTGTCCAGGAATTTAGTTCCATTTTTCCAACGGAGTTATCAATATAAAGTCTAAAGAAAGTTCAAAAAGAGCGAGGAGCAAAGTTCAAAAAGCAGTCTTTCCGGAGCTTTGATTTAGTGCCTCCGGGCTGATAAAAAGTTCAAGAATATGCAAGAAGTTCATACAGACAAGTCTCTGTAGGCACTGGGCTTAAACGTTGCAGACTGATAACAATGACTATACTACATTTTCTGTTTAACTATATACGGCATAACATATATACAATTCACATTATGAGCTTTATAGTTGGTAATCTGCATACCTGGCCGGTAATTGACCCTGGGTACTACGCTGTGATCTACGTAATAACGGTGTCTCTTCATGTGGTGTACTACTGTCTACTGCGGATGTAGTATCTGCCCGCTCTGCTAAAGATAATTCCACGACTATGGAGTTGGCAAGTCCACCGTGAATGGGATTACTCTGACCAGGAATCTGTTCTTCCTGGCCTGGAACCTCCTGTAGTACGGGGTCAGCCTCTTCCTGTCTTGGGACTTCTGGTATTGGGTTTGGTGTTGGGTAAAAGGCCACCATGGGAACCACTACTGCACCATGGTATGTTAGTAGGGTTTTGGGAAAGTCTCCTATACAGGTGTGATACACTTCCTCTTCTTTTTCCTTTACTGGTTGAACCTGTATGGGTTGAATAACTTCTGGTTCTGGCTGGACAACGTCTGGCTCTTTCAATGCTTCCGGACATAATTTAAGATTGTCTCTTGACACTAGTACAGATGTTAAGCCTCCGTTTTTGCTAATGAGACACATTTTAGGATTATCCACTCTTGTTGGTAAAACTGTGTAGGGTACGGCTTCCCACTGATTGTCCAGTTTATTGGTTCGACGATTTCTCTTGAGCACTTGGTCACCTGGTCTTAATGGGGTCGCTAGAGCATTCTGGTTGAAAGTTCGCTCTTGTCTTTCTCTAGTTTGCTGAAGGCTTCTTTCCACACTCTCTTGCACTTGGCGATACTGCTTTTGCCGTATGATATCCCAATTGGAGTCTTGGACTTCTGCGTCTGGTTTCAGAATTCCCATTTCTAGATCGATTGGTAATTGGCCGGGTCTTGCACGCATAAGGTAAGCTGGGGTGCAGTTGGTGGAGCTCACCGGGACATGATTATACAGATCCACCAAGTCAGGCAATTTCTCTGGCCATTGATTCCTTTCTGCCTCAGGTAAAGTCTTTAGTAGTTCTATTACAATATGGTTCATCTTCTCGCATAAGCCGTTTGTTTGTGGATGATAGGCCGTCGTCCGGATCTTTTTGCAACCATACATATTACAGAATTCTCTGAAGATCTCTGATTCAAAGGCTGTACCTTGGTCGGTGAGAACCTGTTCCGGATATCCATGGGGTCTACAAAAGTACGTTTGGAACGCTTTGGCTGCTGTTTTTGCTGTCAGATCTTTTACGGGTACTACTACCAAGAAGCGTGAATAATGGTCCACGATGGTCAAGGCATAGACATAGCCAGACCGGCTTGGTGTCAACTTCACGTGGTCCATGGCTACAAGTTCAATGGTTGTTTGGTGATTATGGGCTGCAGTGGTGCTCTTTGGTTCTTTTGATCGTTTCTTCTGAGGTTGCACGGGCCACAATTTCTGCACCACTGTTCGATTGATTTTCTCATCCCGACCCAATAAAATCTTTCTCTTAGAAGTACTTCTAACTTTTTCCAACCGAAGTGACCAGCACCATTATGGTAAGCTTCGAGGACCATCTTGACATCTTGTTTAGGCACGATAATCTGCCAAACCAATTCATGTGTTTTCGGATTGGTGTACCTTCTACAGAGCTTCCCTTGATACAGGAACATTTTGCCTCTCTCTTTCCAGAGTTGATGCGTCTCTTCTGGGGCATACTCATCGGGATATGCACTTTGCTCAGTTAACAGTTCCTTCACCAACTTCACAGCCGGATTGCTGTCTTGGGTGTCAGCCCATCTATGGTGTGCTAACGGATTTAAATTCACCTCTTGTTGTTTCTGATAGGTACTTGACTGATGATGTTTTGCCTTGGGATGATGGAAGGCTGGTAGTTCAATTTCTTCAAGCTCCCCCATTTCTTCTTCTACATCTCTCAAGTGTGGCATCCGGGATAGGGCATCGGCATTTCCATTCTTGCGACCTGCTCGATACTTGATCTTGAAGTTGTAATTAGATAACCGGGCTATCCATCGCTGTTCTAACGCACCTAATTTGGCTGTGTCCAGGTGGGTCAACGGATTGTTGTCAGTATAGACAATAAATTCTGCCGCGGCCAGATAGTGTTTGAAACGTTCAGTCACAGCCCAAACTACTGCCAGTAGTTCCAATTTGAAGGAGCTGTAATTTTCTGAATTTCTTTCAGTAGGCCGGAGCTTTCTACTTGCAAAGGCGATGACTTTCTCCCGACCTTCTTGCTTTTGTGACAGCACCGCTCCTAGTCCCACATTACTGGCATCGGTGTAGAGGATGAAAGGTTGATGGTAATCTGGGTATGCCAGAACCTCTTCTCCGGTTAGTGCCTTCTTTAGTTGTTCAAAGGAGTCTTCCCTTTCGTCGTTCCACTGAAAAGGAGGGTTTCGGTTTGAAGGTTTCTTCGTCTGCCCTACCAAGGTGTCTTGCAAGGGTGCTGCCAACTTGGTAAATCCTTTTATAAATCTGCGATAGTAACCCACCAATCCCAGGAATTGTCTCACTTCTTTTGTGCTGGTAGGTCTTGGCCAATCCCTTATGGCGCTTATTTTCTCGGGATCTGGTGCTACTCCCTCCGAACTCACGATGTGTCCCAGGTACTGTACCTTTGGCTTGAGAAGGTGACATTTGGATGGCTTGACTTTCATGCCATACCTGGATAAGGCTTCGAACACTTCTGCCAGGTCTATTAAGTGTTGTTCGTAAGTCTTTGAGTAGACGATCACATCATCTAGGTACAGGAGGACGGTCTCGAAGTTCTTGTGTCCGAGGCAGCATTCCATCAGCCGCTGGAAGGTACCGGATGCGTTGCAGAGTCCGAACGGCATGCGATTAAATTCACATAGACCCATTGGTGTGGTGAATGCCGTCTTTTCCTTATCTCGCTCAGCCACAGGGACTTGCCAATACCCGCTTGTTAAGTCTAAGGTGGAAAAATAATTAGCAGATTTCAAAGCAGTTAAGGACTCTTCTATCCTAGGCAAGGGGTAGGCGTCTTTATGGGTGATGTTATTAATCTTCCGGTAGTCTACGCACATTCTCATGGTTCCGTCCTTCTTTTTGACAATCACCAGAGGGGCCGCCCAGGGGCTACAACTGTCTCTTATTACCCCGGCTTGTTTCATCTCCCTCAGCATATCTTTTGCACATTGATAGTGAGCGGGCGGTATGGGTCTATATCTTTCTTTTATTGGGGGATGGTCACTGGTGGGGATTGTGTGTTCTACCCCTTCTATCCGTCCGAAGTCCAATGGGTGTTTACTGAAGACTTGTTCATATTCCGTCACTAGCCTATACACCCCTTGTTTTTGATGGGTAGGTGTTGAATTTATGCCCACGTGTAGCTGTTGGCACCAATCCTCCATTTCTCCATCTGAGCCACTGCCCTCCACCTGACAGGTTGGTTCCAAGGGCTCAATTGTTGTGATGGCATTGTTGTCAACAGTACATGGCTTTGCCATTGTAGCATACCTTGGCAAAGTGACCTCTTCCTCTCCACAGTTCAAAAGTCGTACCGGCACTCGTCCCCGGTGTACCCCGACTATCCCTCGTGCTGTGAGTATAGTGGGCCTGCTGTCGGTGTACACTGGTTCTATTAAGGCTTGATAATCTCGTCCCTTAGTACCAATAGCTGCTCTACACCATACCAGCATTTCTGTTTTTGGTGGGATTACAATAGATGTTGGATCACTTACCCTCACACTGCCGATTTCTCCACCTGCAACTTCTACCTGTTGCCTTAACATCAATACTTTTATTTCCCTCCGGAGAACTCTCTGCTGGCAGGATTGGGCAGTTTCAGCAATTTGCTGTAAGACAGAAATGACTTCGGAAAAGCAGTTCTCTAACACATTCATTCCTATCAATACAGTTGGTTCACAGTTCCGCCGGTCAACATCAACAACAATTATACCCTGTTTCTTCAATTCTACTTTACCAATCTTTATGGTCATCTCCCTGAATCCTAGTTTCGGTACCAACTTACCATTACTGGCCCATATATCTAGTTCAACATCAGAGGGCCCTTTATCAATATCTGCATCAGCCCAGTACCTCTTATAAAGGATATACGGTATAGATGAAATCTGGGAACCTGTGTCCAGCAAAGCGTTGAGGGGCATTCCGTCCAGCACGATAGGGATAATGGGTCGTCCTCCGATGTACCTGTCGTGCCAGGGTGTTGGGCCTTGAAAGTTCATTCCTGCGAAGCGGCCCGCATTCCCAGGGGATTCCCGTTTAAATCACAATCTCGTGCAAAGTGGCCTGGCTGCTGGCAATGGCGGCAAATGGGCTGTCCATCCGGTTGGTAGCGGTCGCGGGGTCGTCCTCTCCATGTCGGGTATCTCCGGGGTCTCATCCATGGAACACCTTCTCTACGGTTTGACAACTCCATCTTGGGTCCTCTCATCTCCTGCATGGTTTTAGCCATTGAAGCAACAACATCAGTTAAAGAGTCAAGCTTTTGTTGAAGAGCCTCATTAGTACTGGGCCCCAGGGGCTTAGCAATGGCCCCGGACATAGCTGATGTCACTGGTACTCCATGTTGTTGAGGAGCCTCTGCCATGAGTTGCGCAGGATCCTGATCCCGAGGTGCCTCTGCCAGCTGGAGACGTATAACGCTCTCCTTTAATTGGGCAAATGTCAATTCAGGGTTCTTAAAAACAAGCATGCTCACATGCCCCCGGTGAGAAGGGGTGTAGAGTCCCTCAATAAATTGATCTCTTAGCAGTTTATCCGCTCCGGTGTTAAAAATGGGTTCAGCCAGTGTAAGTGATTTAAGGGCTTCCTGCAGGTTTAAGGCAAAGTCTCTCACGCCCTCATTAACTTTTTGTTTGCAATTAAAGAATCGTACTTTAGCTTTGCTGCTGGCAGTGGTTTCAAATGTAGCTTTTAATCCAGCAAATATGCGTTCAACAGTGCCTTTTAGATCAGCTGCCCATGCTGTGACTTCTCGCTTAGCATGGCCACTTAACTGCATCATCAGGAGACTAACACGCTGAACTTCACCCACAGGGAACATGTCAAAATGGGCCAGCATCTTTTCTCTGAAATCGTCAAGGGTATTAGGCTCACCTTCATACATTGGAAGCCATGGGCCACCCGGGGTATATGGCATCAGCACCGGCATGATGGGCGCCACTCCTTGCACCGCTGCGCTACCGGACTCTCTATCGACACTCTGTCTTTCAGCTGCATTAGCGTCGCCGGGTGCTGCGGCGTCTCCGTGCTGCGACATACTGTGCCCCCTTAGTTAATCCGGACCCTTCCGGTCCTCCGCTTCCGTCGGGATAGTGTAGATTCGTTCCGCTGTGCAGCAGGATCGATTTTCCCCTTGCTCTGATGTCAGAGCGCTCAGCTTGGTGCCGCCCACAATGACACGCCCCCTGCTGCTCCCACCCACCGCGCTCTGTAATGGCGGATTCTGAAGTTTTTCAGTTAGACTGGGGCTCAGGTGATGGCGTAGCTCAATTAACAGTCTCGTGCCTAACGGTTATGAAGTGATTACCTCAGGGGCTGGCGGCCATCTTTACTCCATTATAACCAATGGGGAAAAGTCACTTTCAATAGTTTTCAATGGAGAATGGATTTTTCTTAAATAAAGTCAATTTTCAAGATTTTTCATCCAAGTTTTCACAGTTTTGGGCTCCAATCACGGCACACAATACCCGGTATACGGGCTGGCTAGATCCTGTTCGTGACGCCAATTGTGACGCCCAAGAGACCGGGGTACCCAGCACCGGACCAATGGGGTCTGTCTTTTGAGGGGGGTGTCACGGGTGGCTTGACCCGGTGCTGTGGCCTCAGGCAATGCACAGTGTAAAGGGTATCGTGAGGGAACAGGCACTTACTTGATCAGCAGCAGGTTCTCCCAGCGGTGATGATCCCAATCCTGGATAGATGGCTATTGTCCAAATGAAAGGCTGAGGCACTGAAACGTTTAACCAGTTTACTTTAACAAAAAAAGGATTTACAACCAGTCCTGTCACCGGAGTCTGTATGGGAACTCTGAGTTACTTTGACCCTGCCGAGGTCTTCGCCTCTTATTGTACGCAATATCTGTGTGGCCCTGCTGCTGTATGTGAACTGGCTGCCGGCCCAATCTGTCCCCTCCGGGTCCAGGTTCGACGGGCAACCCGAGTCCTTTTATCGGCTTACCCCCTCCAGGAGTACCGCTGAACTCTGTGTCTGTTGCTGCGTCCGACCCTAGTGAAGCTGATATCACCTCACGTTTTTCCGGTTGCTGTATTATATGTAATGAATACAGCCACGGATCCGGTATCCGTCTTTGCGCCTGTTCTGGGTAGTGATTAATGCTACCCGGTTCTCACAATGTCCTTTTTCTCTATCCCTCTTCTCCTCAGGCCGGTGATTTAGGCCTGGTAACAGTCACAGGGCTGTTAGAGATTCAACTGTATGACTTCTCACTATCAGCTCCTTAGCCCAACTGCCAGTTCTTCTCTCAGACCAGAATGGATCAAGGGGAGTCTCTGGAGCTCCCCCTTCTGGCCGGAGGTGGTAGTGCAGTCTTGCTATTTTAGTATTTGCATTTACTGTCAGTAACTATTTTTGTGGCAAATACCCCTAGGGGTGCCACAATAGTAACATAGTAACATAGTAACATAGTTAGTAAGGCCGAAAAAAGACATTTGTCCATCCAGTTCAGCCTATATTCCATCATAATAAATCCCCAGATCTACGTCCTTCTACAGAACCTAATTGTATGATATAATATTGTTCTGCTCCAGGAAGACATCCAGGCCTCTCTTGAACCCCTCGACTGAGTTCGCCATCACCACCTCCTCAGGCAAGCAATTCCAGATTCTCACTGCCCTAACAGTAAAGAATCCTCTTCTATGTTGGTGGAAAAACCTTCTCTCCTCCAGACGCAAAGAATGCCCCCTTGTGCCCGTCACCTTCCTTGGTATAAACAGATCCTCAGCGAGATATTTGTATTGTCCCCTTATATACTTATACATGGTTATTAGATCGCCCCTCAGTCGTCTTTTTTCTAGACTAAATAATCCTAATTTCGCTAATCTATCTGGGTATTGTAGTTCTCCCATCCCCTTTATTAATTTTGTTGCCCTCCTTTGTACTCTCTCTAGTTCCATTATATCCTTCCTGAGCACCGGTGCCCAAAACTGGACACAGTACTCCATGTGCGGTCTAACTAGGGATTTGTACAGAGGCAGTATAATGCTCTCATCATGTGTATCCAGACCTCTTTTAATGCACCCCATGATCCTGTTTGCCTTGGCAGCTGCTGCCTGGCACTGGCTGCTCCAGGTAAGTTTATCATTAACTAGGATCCCCAAGTCCTTCTCCCTGTCAGATTTACCCAGTGGTTTCCCATTCAGTGTGTAATGGTGATATTGATTCCTTCTTCCCATGTGTATAACCTTACATTTATCATTGTTAAACCTCATCTGCCACCTTTCAGCCCAAGTTTCCAACTTATCCAGATCCATCTGTAGCAGAATACTATCTTCTCTTGTATTAACTGCTTTACATAGTTTTGTATCATCTGCAAATATCAATATTTTACTGTGTAAACCTTCTACCAGATCATTAATGAATATGTTGAAGAGAACAGGTCCCAATACTGACCCCTGTGGTACCCCACTGGTCACAGCGACCCAGTTAGAGACTATACCATTTATAACCACCCTCTGCTTTCTATCACTAAGCCAGTTACTAACCCATTTACACACAATTTCCCCCAGACCAAGCATTCTCATTTTGTGTACCAACCTCTTGTGCGGCACGGTATCAAACGCTTTGGAAAAATCGAGATATACCACGTCCAATGACTCACCGTGGTCCAGCCTATAGCTTACCTCTTCATAAAAACTGATTAGATTGGTTTGACAGGAGCGATTTCTCATAAACCCATGCTGATATGGAGATAAACAGTTATTCTCATTGAGATAATCCAGAATAACATCCCTCAGAAACCCTTCAAATATTTTACCAACAATAGAGGTTAGACTTACTGGCCTATAATTTCCAGGTTCACTTTTAGAACCCTTTTTGAATATTGGCACCACATTTGCTATGCGCCAATCCTGCGGAACAGACCCTGTCGCTATAGAGTCCCTAAAAATAAGAAATAATGGTTTATCTATTACATTGCTTAGTTCTCTTAGTACTCGTGGGTGTATGCCATCCGGACCCGGAGATTTATCTATTTTAATCTTATTTAGCCGGTTTCGCACCTCTTCTTGGGTTAGATTGGTGACCCTTAATATAGGGTTTTCATTGTTTCTTGGGATTAGCATTTCATTTTCCACCGTGAATACCGTGGAGAAGAAGGTGTTTAATATGTTAGCTTTTTCCTCGTCATCTACAACCATTCTTTCCTCGCTATTTTTTATGGGGCCTACATTTTCAGTTTTTATTCTTTTACTATTGATATAGTTGAAGAACAGTTTGGGATTAGTTTTACTCTCCTTAGCAATGTGCTTCTCTGTTTCCTTTTTGGCAGCTTTCATTAGTTTTTTAGATAAAGTATTTTTCTCCCTATAGTTTTTTAGAGCTTCAATGGTGCCATCCTGCTTTAGTAGTGCAAATGCTTTCTTTTTACTGTTAATTGCCTGTCTTACTTGTTTGTTTAGCCACATTGGGTTTTTCCTATTTCTAGTCCTTTTATTCCCACAAGGTATAAACCGCTTACACTGCCTATTTAGGATGTTCTTAAACAGTTCCCATTTATTATCTGTATTCTTATTTCTGAGGATATTGTCCCAGTCTACCAGATTAAGGGCATCTCTAAGCTGGTCAAACTTTGCCTTCCTAAAGTTCAGTGTTTTTGTGACTCCCTGCGGCTAATGTGTTGAATGTGAAAAAAGAAAAAAAACAAAAACAAAAAAAAAACATACATACATACTACATACATACATACAACATACAAAATGCATACAACATTCATACAACATACATACAACATACATACAACATGCATGCATACATACATACATACAACATACATACATACTACATACATACTACATACATACAACATACTACATAAAGTACATAATACATACTGTAGGGATTTCACTCACTCAGCTGCGACGGCTGACACTCAGGAGACGTGTTCCTTTAAAGTTCACTGGATTTATTGCTTCATAAACCATGTGGCAAACAACAGAAAACAAATAGCCTTTGGTTCAGGTAAAGAAAAACAAGTGTCCAGTTCATCCGGCTCAGTCCTGAAGCCGTAACACACTCAGGAGGGTTTCACCTCCACACATACCTACCTGTGTTAAGCATTAGGCTTTCTTTTATATGTTTAACCACACCCAGAACCCATCACATGACCAGACATGTGGTTGTGACATCACCACAGGTCCTGAAACACATATAGGTAGCCATGGTTACATCACAGCAACAAGCCATCTATAAGACACATATCTCCCATCGATTAGACATCCTTTGGCCACGCTACATACCTCCCCCCTCTGCCTAAAGCCGTGGGGCTTGGCACTTTCTCCCACTAGACAAGGGATTCTTGACAGGGCATCAGCATTACCGTGCAGCTTTCCGGCCCTATGTTCCACATGGAAACAGAAGTCCTGCAGGGCTAAGAACCAACGGGTGACCCTAGCATTTCTACCCTTCGTTTCCCTCATCCACCTAAGTGGGGCATGGTCGGATATCAGTCTAAATTTACGTCCCAGCAAATAGTACCGTAATGTGTCGACTGCCCATTTTATGGCCAAGCACTCCTTTTCAACGACTGAGTAGTTCTTTTCAGACGAGGACAGCTTCCTACTCAGATAGAGAACAGGATGCTCCTCTCCATGTAGTTCTTGGGAAAGGACTGCTCCCACCCCAACATCTGAGGCATCTGTCTGAAGAATAAACTCTTTCTTGAAGTTTGGGGCCATCAGAACGGGTTGCTTACATAAAGCCTCTTTCATTTCTTGGAAGGCTGAATCTGTTTCTTCGGACCACTTAACCATTACTGATTTTGTCCCTTTTAGCAGGTCAGTCAGAGGCGCCGCCATTGTGGCGAAGTTTGGAATGAACCTCCTGTAATATCCCACGATTCCCAGGAAGGCTTTAACTTGCTTCTTGGAAACTGGTTTTGGCCATGTTTGAATTGCCTCCACTTTACTGATTTGGGGTTTTATTTCTCCATGACCCACTATGTATCCAAGGTACTTAGCTTCTTCTTTACCCAATGCACACTTCTTCGGGTTTATTGTAAATCCGGCCTCTCTTATAGCATCAAACACCGCTTGGACTTTCTCCAGATGACTCTCCCAGTCCGGGCTAAAGATGACGATATCATCTAGGTACGCAGCAGCGTATGCCTTGTGGGGTGCAAGGACTCTATCCATAGCCCTTTGGAAGGTGGCCGGAGCTCCCTGTAGGCCAAATGGCATCCGGACATACTGGAAGCATCCATCTGGTGTAGAAAACGCCGTCTTCTCCTTGGCTTCCTGTGCCATGGGGATCTGCCAATACGCCTTCGTCAAATCCAAGGTGGTTATGTACCTGGCGGGCCCAAGCCTTTCGATGAGCTCATCAACTCGGGGCATGGGATATGCGTCGAACTTGGAGACCTCATTCAACTTCCTATAGTCGTTGCAAAATCTCCACTCCCCATCAGGTTTTGGGACCAGGACAATTGGGCTCGACCAACCGCTCTTGGATTCCTCAATGACTCCAAGCTTCAACATACGCTCCACTTCCTTGGAGACTATTTCTCGACGGGCTTCAGGAATTCTATAGGGCTTCACGTTCACGCGCACATGGGGCTCTGTCAGGACCTCATGCTCTATGACCTTCGTGTACCCAGGCAACTCGGAAAACAGGTCCCTGTTTTTCTGGAGTAACTCCCGGCATTGCTGTTTCTGGGACTCCGATAGCGTCTCCGCTATAGTAACCGCTCCAACCTCATCTTCTGGGTTGCTTAACAACGATGGAGTTACTGTCGGCTCTCTATCTTGCCACGGCTTGATAAGGTTGACATGGTATACTTGGAATGGTTTCCGTCTTCCTGGTTGGTGAATTTTATAGTTTACTTCACCAAGTTTCTCGACAACCTCATATGGCCCTTGCCATTTGGCCAAGAACTTGCTTTCCACTGTCGGAACTAACACAAGAACTCGGTCTCCCGGATTGAATTGCCTCACTCTTGCAGACCGGTTGTAGACCCTGGCCTGAGCTTCTTGTGCTTGGAGAAGGTGTTCTTTCACGATAGGCATCACCTTTGCAATCCTCTGCTGCATCAGGGCCACATGCTCAATGACGCTTCTGTGGGGCGTGACTTCGGCTTCCCAGGTTTCCTTGGCTATATCCAGGAGTCCTCGTGGATGTCGGCCATACAGAAGCTCAAACGGTGAGAAACCTGTGGAGGCCTGTGGAACTTCACGAATGGAAAACATCAAATAGGATAAGAGACAATCCCAGTCTCTACCGTCTTTCTCTATAGCTTTTCTCAGCATGCTCTTCAGTGTCTTGTTAAATCTCTCAACAAGGCCATCTGACTGGGGATGGTACACCGAGGTCCTCAACTGGGAGATTTTCAGGGCTTTGCATAGTTCCCTCATCACCTTGCTCATGAAAGGAGTCCCCTGGTCAGTCAGGATCTCCTTCGGCAGACCTGTCCGGGAAAAGACATGGACCAACTCGCGAGCTATACTCTTTGAAGAAGAATTTCTCAAGGGAATTGCTTCAGGATAGCGTGTGGCGTAGTCCAGGATGACTAATATATACTGATGGCCCCGGGCTGATTTAACTAAGGGACCGACCAAGTCCATGGCAATTCTCTCGAATGGCACCTCAATAATGGGCAGTGGCACAAGGGGGTTCCGGAAATGAGGAGTGGGAGCAGTTAGCTGACATGTAGGGCAGGACCTGCAATAGTTCACTATTTCCCGGTGGCACCCAGGCCAATAGAACCTCTGCACAACCCGTTCCTGCGTTTTTTCCACCCCTAGGTGTCCACCCAAGATGTGTGAATGGGCCATGTCCAACACCTTCCGTCTATATGGACCCGGCACTACCAACTGCTCTACCAGCTCCTCCCTTATTTTCGTGACCCGGTACAACAACTCCCTGCTCATTAGAAAATGGGGAAATCTTGTGTCTGCCCCCGGCTCCTGTACCACCCCGTCAATAACTGTGACATTATTAAAGGCTTCCCTCAGAGTGGGGTCCCTATGTTGGGCAGTCCCAAAATTTTCACCGGATACCTCTAACTCCAGAATGTCAGATGCAGGGGACACTTCCTCCTCATCTCCAGCCAGGACACAAAAAGGAAACCTGTCTGACTCTGGGTGTGGCACCACCCTTCCCGGGTTCACTGGTTCCCTACTCTTGCTAGGGAGCTCAGAACCTTTCCCCCATAAATCCCAAAACAAACAGAAATCCCGGCCAATAATTATAGGGTGCAACAAGTCCTGAACGACGCCGACTATGTGGGACTCCGTGCCACATGTCGTTTCAATGTTCACACTGGCCACAGGGTAGTCCTTTGCATCACCATGTATGCACCGCACTCCGACCTTCTTTCCCGGGAGCAGGTGGAGAGGAAAAGTGGCCCTCACCAGGGTCACTAGGCTCCCCGAGTCTAACAGTGCCGTTACTGCTTGACCGTTCACCTTCACGGGACATGCTTGAGGTCCCTCGTTGGGCGGAGAGTTCACACTGCAAGCTGGATACGCATAGTATGAACAACGGCGTCCCATGCTGCAGTCCATCTGCTCAGTGGTTTGGGAACAACGGGCAGCTATATGTCCTGGCTTGTGGCACCTCCAACAAATAATATCACCCGTGGGGACCTTGGGCACCACCTCCCCCGCCCTTTGTGACCTTGGACGCACCACCCCTTTTTGTGACTCAGCTGCCTTCTGGGATCTCCAGTACGGCATGGGCTGCCTCCCGAAGGAGCCTTCCAACCCTTGGTATCTCTCAACCAGTCCGATCAGCTCGTCGGCATTCTGGGGATCACCCTGGGCAACCCAAGACTGTATAGGCCTCGGGAGGGAATGGACAAACCGATCCATCATCACCCGTTCTACCATCTGTGCAGGCGCAGAGGACTCTGGCTGCAGCCATTTCTGGACCAGGTGCAACAGATCAAACATTTGGGAACGAGGTGGTTTGTCCCGGTGATAGCCCCAGGAGTGAACTCGCTGTGCCCTGACAGTCAGTGTCACCCCCAAACGTGCGAGAATCTCGGCTTTCAATTTGTGATACTCTTTGGCATCCTGCAAGGTCAAATCATAGTACGCCTTCTGGGGTTCTCCCTTCAGGTATGGCGCAAGTACCTCTGCCCACTGCTCTGGCGGAAGTTTTTCCCTCTCAGCGACCCTCTCAAACACCGTCAGGAAGGCCTCAACATCATCCCCGGGAGTCATTTTCTGCAATGTGCGTCTTACCGTTTTCCGGACGTGGGTGTCATCAGCCAAACCTGGGGTTGGGGCGCTCGCCTTTCCCTGGATGGCAGTTGCCAGAAGCTGCATCTGCTGCTGATGCTCCTGCTGGCTCTGCTGCATCTGCTGCTGGCTCTGTTGTAACTGCTGCCGTTGCTCCTGCTGGCTTTGTTGCATCTGCTGCCGTTGCTCCTGCTGGCTCTGTTGTATCTGCTGCATCAACAGCCTGTTGGTCTCTTGCTGCCTTTTCTCCTGCTGTGACTGCATCTGGACCAATTGTTTCAGCAGGTCCTCCATTTTCTCCGGCAATGCTTGCTGGCTTGCAACAGCCTTGACCCAGGACATTCAAAATAAACTCACGTCTCCGCTGGGAACGCTGCTCGCACGTCTACCACCAATTGTAGGGATTTCACTCACTCAGCTGCGACGGCTGACACTCAGGAGACGTGTTCCTTTAAAGTTCACTGGGTTTATTGCTTCATAAACCATGTGGCAAACAACAGAAAACAAATAGCCTTTGGTTCAGGTAAAGAAAAACAAGTGTCCAGTTCATCCGGCTCAGTCCTGAAGCCGTAACACACTCAGGAGGGTTTCACCTCCACACATACCTACCTGTGTTAAGCATTAGGCTTTCTTTTATATGTCTAACCACACCCAGAACCCATCACATGACCAGACATGTGGTTGTGACATCACCACAGGTCCTGAAACACATATAGGTAGCCATGGTTACATCACAGCAACAAGCCATCTATAAGACACATATCTCCCATCGATTAGACATCCTTTAGCCACGCTACAATACTTACTACATACATACTGCATACATACATACTACATGCATACATACTACATACATTGCATTTAGGGTTGAGCGACTTCTAGCTTTTTAGGGTCGAGTCGGGTTTTGCGAAACCCGACTATCTCAAAAGTCGAGTCGAGTGGAATCGGCCGATTATCGCGAAAAGTCGGGGATCGACCGAAACACGAAACCCAATGCAAGTCAATGGGGGAGCATAGTCGGCAGTGAGTGGAGGCCAGGAAAACATGTACAGTGCCCATTTTAATGGCAAAAAACATACATTCTTGTTCCTGAAGCTTGTCAATCTAAATTTACCTTATAATAATAGTAAGGCATTGGAAATTGGGGGTCATTTGGCTAAAGTTGTGGGGGGTAGGGCTGGTTCAAGTATTTAGTGGGCCCAGGAAATCTGGACCACGTCACGGCAGTGGAGCAGGGAGAGGTAAGTATTTCAACTTTGCAAGTGCTGTGATCCTGAGCAAGCAGGGGGGGCCCACTCGTTGGCATTGGCACTGGCACAGGGCCTCTCAAAGTACGGCGGTGTGTTTGCACGGTGGGGGCGCCTCCCACCGGCAGCAACACTTTTGCGTACTATGAGGGGCCCTGTGCCAGTGACGTCGCCAATGAGTATTCCTCCCCCCACCTGATGAAGGAACCTGCACTTTCATCTGCACCTTCCTCTTTGTCCCCGTGTAAGGTGGTATGGTATGCGGGAAGGGGAACCTGACTTTCAGCAGTGTCACAATCTTGCTGTGTAGCGTGCACGGGGAATGTTGCGTTATGGGTCAATGTACCAGCAGACTCATCTATCACTGGCTGGGCAATGGGCAGGATGAGGAGGAAACACAGATATAGGCCCAAAGAATAAAGTGGGCTAAATGCAGTTCAAAATTGATAACAGGACTAACCAGGGGGCATTACTTTGTTCAGTGGAGGACAACTGTAATGAGAGGCTGACACAGAGAATAGGCCCAAATCAGTAAGTAGTCTAAATGCAGTTCAAAATTGGCAACAGTAGTAAACAGGCGGCACAGCTTTGTTCAGTGGAGGAGAACAGCAAGGAGCGGCAGACACCGATAGTAGGCCCCAACCCAACTAGTAGGCCAAATGCAGTCTAACATTAGCAACAACTTAACGAGAGCCTGAAAATGGAAGTTCAGGACAGGAAACCAGGAGAACAGCAAGGAGCGGCAGACACTGTTAGTAGGCCCCAACCCAACTAGTAGGCCAAATGCAGTTGTTCCATTTAACAACTATTTAACAAGAGCCTGAAGATAGAAGCTCAGGAAAGGCAACCAGGAGAACACCTTGGAGCGGCAGACACTGTTAGTAGGCCCCAACCAAACTAGTAGGCCCATTGCAGTTTTAAAATTCCGATAGGCTGAAAACCTGATAATTGCAGGTCATTTTTTTAAAGAGGACAGCTGTATTGAGTGGCGCAGCCAGACACTACAAGTAGGCCTTACACCACAAAGTTGGCTCGACGCAGGTTTAAAAAAGGTTACATGGGTACACGGTCTGCATTGGTGTGCTCAGTGGAGGACAATTGGAAGGAGGGACCGCAGAAAGACTTAGTAGGCCTAAAATAACAAAATAGGCTCTATGCAGCTTTGATTATGTGGCAACCTGGAGAACACCTTGGAGTGGCAGACACCGTCTCTACAACCCAGACCCAACTTGTAGGCCTAATGCAGTGTTGTTTCAACAACTACTTAACGAGAGCTAGAAGATAGAAGCTATGGAGAGGCAACCTGGAGAACACCTTGGAGTGGCAGACACCGTCTCTACGACCCAGACCCAACTTATAGGCCTAATGCAGGGTTGTTTCAACAACTACTTAACGAGAGCTAGAAGATAGAAGCTATGGAGAGGCAACCTGGAGAACACCTTGGAGCGGCAGACACCGTCTCTACGAACCAGACCCAACTTATAGGCCTAATGCAGTGTTGTTTCAACAACTACTTAACGAGAGCTAGAAGATAGAAGCCATGGAGAGGCAACCTGGAGAACACCTTGGAGCGGCAGACACCGTCTCTACAACTCAGACCCAACTTATAGGCCTAATGCAGTGTTGTTTCAACAACTACTTAACGAGAGATAGAAGATAGAAGCTATGGAGAGGCAACCTGGAGAACACCTTGGAGCGGCAGACACCGTCTCTACGACCCAGACCCAACTTATAGGCCTAATGCAGTGTTGTTTCAACAACTACTTAACGAGAGCTAGAAGATAGAAGGCATGGAGAGGCAACCTGGAGAACACCTTGGAGCGGCAGACACCGTCTCTACAACCCAGACCCAACTTGTAGGCCTAATGCAGTGGTGTTTCAACAACTACTTAACAAGAGCTAGAAGATAGAAGCTATGGAGAGGCAACCTGGAGAACACTTTGGAGCGGAAGACTCAGTTTGTAGATCACAACGAAACTTGTGGCCCCAATGCAGTTTTATAATTCTGACAAGCTGAAAATCAGCCTTTTTTTTAGAGGAGGACAGCTGTATTAAGTGGCGCAGACAGACACTGCGAGTAGACCTTACACCACAAAGTAGGCTCACTGCAGGGTGACAAAAAGTTACATGGGTACACGGTCGGCATTGGTGTGCTCAGCGGAGGACAAATGGAATGAGGGACCGCAGACAGACTTAGTAGGCCTAAAATAAAAAAATTAGGCTCAAAGCAGTTAAAATTATCTTGCAGAGTTACACAGGCAGCATTGGTGTGTTAAGCGGTGGACAATTGGAAGGAGGGACCGCAGACACTTAGTAGGCCTAAAATAAAAAAAATTAGGCTCAAAGCAGTTTCAATTATCTTGCAAAGGTACACAGGCAGCATTGGTGTGGTCAGCGGAGGACGATTGGAAGGAGTGTCTGACACAGTTAGTACTCCCCAAAAATAAATAGATGTTAACCCCTTCATGACCCAGCCTATTTTGACCTTAAAGACCTTGCCGTTTTTTGCAATTCTGACCAGTGTCCCTTTATGAGGTAATAACTCAGGAACGCTTCAATGGATCCTAGCGGTTCTGAGATTGTTTTTTCGTGACATATTGGGCTTCATGTTAGTGGTAAATTTAGGTCAATAAATTCTGTGTTTATTTGTGATAAAAACGGAAATTTGGCGAAAATTTTGAAAATTTCGCAATTTTCACATTTTGAATTTTTATTCTGTTAAACCAGAGAGTTATGTGACACAAAATAGTTAATAAATAACATTTCCCACATGTTTACTTTACATCAGCACAATTTTGGAAACAAAATTTTTTTTTGCTAGGAAGTTATAAGGGTTAAAATTTGACCAGCGATTTCTCATTTTTACAACGAAATTTACAAAACCATTTTTTTTAGGGACCACCTCACATTTGAAGTCAGTTTGAGAGGTCTATATGGCTGAAAATACCCAAAAGTGACACCATTCTAAAAAATGCACCCCTCAAGGTGCTCAAAACCACATTCAAGAAGTTTATTAACCCTTCAGGTGCTTCACAGCAGCAGAAGCAACATGGAAGGAAAAAATGAACATTTAACTTTTTAGTCACAAAAATGATTTTTCAGCAACAATTTTTGTATTTTCCCAATGGTAAAAGGAGAAACTGAACCACGAAAGTTGTTGTCCAATTTGTCCTGAGTACGCTGATACCTCATATGTGGGGGTAAACCACTGTTTGGGCACACGGCAGGGCTTGGAAGGGAAGGAGCGCCATTTGACTTTTTGAATGAAAAATTGGCTGCACTCTTTAGCGGACACCATGTCAAGTTTGGAGAGCCCCCGTGTGCCTAAAAATTGGAGCTCCCCCACAAGTGACCCCATTTTGGAAACTAGATGCCCCAAGGAACTTATCTAGATGCATAGTGAGCGCTTTAAACCCCCAGCTGCTTCACAAATTGATCCGTAAAAATGAAAAAGTACTATTTTTTCACAAAAAAAATTCTTTTAGCCTCAATTTTTTCATTTTCACATGGACAACAGGATAAAATGGATCCTAAAATTTGTTTGGCAATTTCTCCTGAGCACACCGATACCTCACATGTGGGGGTAAACCACTGTTTGGGCACATGGTAAGGCTCGGAAGGGAAGGAGCGCCATTTGACTTTTTGAATGAAAAATTATCTCCATCGTTAGCGGACACCATGTCGCGTTTGGAGAGACCCTGTGTGCTTAAACATTGGAGCTCCCCCACAAGTGACCCCATTTTGGAAACTGGACCCCCCAAGGAACTTATCTAGATGCCTAGTGAGCACTTTAAACCCTCAGGTGCTTCACAAATTGTTCCGTAAAAATGAAAAAGTGCTTTTTTTTTCACAAAAAATTTCTTTTCGCCTCAATTTTTTCATTTTCACATGGGCAATAGGATAAAATGGATCCTAAAATTTGTTGAGCAATTTCTCCCGAGTACGCCGATACCTCATATGTGGGGGTAAACCACTGTTTGGGCACACGGCAGGGCTCGGAAGGGAAGGCGCGCCTTTTGACTTTTTGAATGGAGAATTAGCTCCATTTGTTAGCGGACACCATGTCGCATTTGGAGAGCCCCTGTGTGCCTATGCAATGGAGCTCCCCCACAAGTGACCCCATTTTGGAAACTAGACCCCCCAAGGAACTTATCTAGATGCATACTGAGCACTTTAAACCCCAAAGTGCTTCACAGAAGTTTATAATGCAGGGCCATGAAAATAAAAAATAATTTTTCTTTTCTCAAAAATGATTTTTTAGCCTGGAATTTCCTATTTTGCCAGTGGTAATAGGAGAAATTGGACCACAAATGTTGTTGTCTAGTTTGTCCTGAGTATGCTGATACCCCATATGTGGGGGTAAACCACTGTTTGGGCGCACGGGAGGGCTCAGAAGGGAAGGCACGCCATTTGGCTTTTTAAATGGAAAATTAGCTCCAATCATTAGCGGACACCATGTCGCGTTTGGAGAGCCCCTGTGTGCCTAAACATTAGAGATCCCCCACAAATGACCCCATTTTGGAAACTAGACCCCCAAAGGAACTAATCTAGATGTGTGGTGAGCACTTTTAACCCTCAAGTGCTTCACAGAAGTTTATAACGCAGAGCCATGAAAAAAAAAAAAAATCTTTTCTCAAAAATGATTTTTTTAGCCCGCAATATTTTATTTTCCCAAGGGTAACAGGAGAAATTTGACCCCAAAAGTTGTTGTCCAGTTTCTCCTGAGTACGCTGATACCCAATATGTGGGGGTAAACCACTGTTTAGGCACATGTTGGGGCTCGGAAGTGAAGAAGTGACGTTATGAAATGCAGACTTTGATGGAATGCTCTTCGGGCGTCACGTTGCGTTTGCAGAGCCCCTGATGTTGCTAAACAGTAGAAACCCCCCACAAGTGACCCCATTTTGGAAACTAGACCCCGAAAGGAACTTATCTAGATATGTGGTGAGCACTTTCAACCCCCAAGTGCTTTACAGAAGTTTATAATGCAGAGCCGTGAAAATAATAAATACGTTTTCTTTCCTCAAAAATAATTTTTTAGCCCAGAATTTTTTATTTTCCTAAGGGTTACAGGAGAAATTGGACCCCAAAAGTTGTTGTCCAGTTTCTCCTGAGTAAGCTGATACCCCATGTGTGAGGGTAAACCACTGTTTGGGCACACGTCGGGGCTCAGAAGGGAAGTAGTGACTTTTGAAATGCAGACTTTGATGGAATGGTCTGCGGGCGTCACGTTGCGTTTGCAGAGCCCCTGGTGTGCCTAAACAGTAGAAACCCCACACAAGTGACCCCATTTTGGAAACTAGACCCCCCAAGGAACTTATCTAGATATGTGGTGAGCACTTTGAACCCCCAAGTGCTTCACAGACGTTTACAACGCAGAGCCGTGAAAATAAAAAATCATTTTTCTTTCCTCAAAAATGATGTTTTAGCAAGCAATTTTTTATTTTCTCAAGGGTAACAGTAGAAATTGGACCCCAGTAATTGTTGCGCAGTTTGTCCTGAGTATGCTGGTACCCCATATGTGGGGGTGAACCACTGTTTGGGCACACGTCGGGGCTCGGAAGTGAGGGAGCACCATTTGACTTTTTGAATACAAGATTGGCTGGAATCAATGGTGGCGCCATGTTGCGTTTGGAGACCCCTGATGTGCCTAAACAGTGGAAACCCCTCAATTCTAACTCCAACACACCCCTAACCCTTATCCCAACTGTAGCCATAACCCTAATCACAACCCTAACCCCAACACACCCGTAACCCCAACACACCCCTAACCCTAACCACAACCCTAATTCCAACCCAACCCTAGCCCTAAGGCTATGTGCCCCCGTTGTGGATTCGTGTGAGATATTTCCGCACCATTTTTGAAAAATCCGCGGGTAAAAGGCACTGCGTTTTACCTGCGGATTTACCGCGGATTTCCAGTGTTTTTTGTCCGGATTTCACCTGCGGATTCCTATTGAGGAACAGGTGTAAAACGTTGCGGAATCCGCACAAAGAATTGACATGCTGCGGGAAATACAACGCAGCGTTTCCGCGCGGTATTTTCCGCAACATGGGCACAGCGGATTTGGTTTTCCATATGTTTACATGGTACTGTAAACCTGATGGAACACTGCTGCGAATCCGCAGTGGCGAATCCGCAGCGGCCAATCCGCAGCCAAATCCGCACCGTGTGCACATAGCCTAATTCTAAAAGTATGTGCACACGCTGCGGAAAACGCTGCGGATCCGCAGCATTTTCCCATGAGTTTACAGTTCAATGCAAACCTACGGGAAACAAAAATCGCTGTGCCCATGCTGCGGAAAAACTGCACGGAAACGCAGCGGTTTACATTCCGCAGCATGTCGCTTCTTTCTGCGGATTCCGCAGCAGTTTTACAACTGCTCAAATAGAAAATCGCAGTTGTAAAACCGCATTGAAATGCGCAGAAAAAACATGGTAAATCCGCCATAAATCCGCAGCGGTTTACCACTGCGGATTTATCAAATCCGCAGCGGAAAAATCCGCAGAGGACCAGAATACGTGTGCACATACCGAAACCCTACCCCTACCCCTAACCCTACCCCTAACCCTAACCCTACCCCTAACCCTACCCCTAACCCTACCCCTAACCCTAACCCTACCCCTAACCCTACCCCTAACCCTAACCCTACCCCTAACCCTACCCCTAACCCTACCCCTAACCCTAACCCTAGTTCTTACCCCAACCTTAGTGGAAAAAAAAAAAAAAAAAATTTATTGTCCCTACCTATGGGGGTGACAAAGGGGGGGGTGTCATTTACTTTTTTTTTTATTTTGATCACTGAGATAGATTATATCTCAGTGATCAAAATTCACTCTGGAACGAATCTGCCGGCCGGCAGATTCGGCGGGCGCACTGCACATGCGCCCGCCATTTTGGAAGATGACGGCGCCCAGGCAGAAGACGGACGGGACCCCGGCTGGATCGGTAAGTATGATGGGGTGGGGGGGGACCACGGGGGGGGCGTCGGAGCACGGGGGGGGTGGATCGGAACACGGGGGGGGTGGATTGGAGCACGGACTGGGGGAACGCTGTGCGGGCAGGCGGATCGGAGCACGGGGGGGGGATCGCTGTGCGGGGGGGGTGATCGCTGTGCGGGGGGGTGATCGGAGTGCGGGGGGGTTTGATTAGAGCACGGGGGGTGTGATTGGAGCACGGGGGGAGCGGGCAGGAGGACGGGGGAGCGGAGCACAGGACCGAGGAGAGCGGACCACAGATCGGGGGGCTGGGGGGGCGATCGGAGGAGTGGGGTGGGTGCACATTAGTGTGTCCAGCCATGGCCGATGATATTGCAGCATCGGCCATGGCTGGATTGTAATATTTCACCATTTTTTTAGGTGAAATATTACAAATCGCTCTGATTGGCAGTTTCACTTTCAACAGCCAATCAGAGCGATCGTAGCCACGAGGGGGTGAAGCCACCCCCCCTGGGCTAAACTACCACTCCCCCTGTCCCTGCAGATCGGGTGAAATGGGAGTTAACCCTTTCACCCGATCTGCAGGGACGCGATCATTCCATGACGCATATGCTGCGTCATGGGTCGGAATGGCACCGACTTTCATGACGCAGCGTATGCGTCAAAGGTCGGGAAGGGGTTAATGTCTCGCAAAACAACAAAACCAAAAAACAAAAGGGTGGCATACTTAGGTACAGGGGTGGGCTCCTCTGCTGAGTTTAAAACATAGTAATTTGGCGCTAAGTATTTACTGGTGTCAATATAGGACACTGACCCTGACTATTTTAACTAGCATCATACATGTCAACAAATTGGTATTGTCAGTGCCAAGCATTGAAGGATGTCAGAGCATAGACTAAACATTGGTGGAGCTGCCTGTGAGAGATAATTTTGCAAGTGGTAAAGCACTGTTTGAGCTGGGGGGACTCTCTTGTGGCCGGTGGTACAGGCCCAGGGCCCCTCATGTTACAACAGTGTGTCTGACGTTGGGTGCGCACCACCACCGCCAGAGACACTTTATTGTACTATGAGGGACCCAGTTGCAGTGCAGTCGACCAAAAGCGGGCACACCCACCTCTTCAGACAAATGGCACTCTGACGGGTGCTTGCGCCAAGTGGCGCGACCACGGCCCCGTGGGGGGAGTTAGCCCATTTAAGGAGGTGTCAACATGTTGTATACTGGACAAACAGCTGCTGCAAATTAAGAGATAGGAACAGTCAGTAAGACGAGTCGACAAGCAAGACCTTTTTATAGGAAAGCTAGGTGTCAGCCAGGAAAGGTGGGGCAAAATAATTTGAAATCCATGAGTGGTTCATTTTAATGAAGGTTAAATCATCAACATTTTGGGTAGCCAGACGAGTCCTTTTTTCGGTCAATATTGAACCAGCAGCACTGAATACTCTTTCAGATAGCACACTAGCTGCTGGGCAAGCAAGCTCCTGCAATGCATATTCTGCCAATTCAGGCCAGGTGTCTATTTTGGATGCCCAGTAATCAAATGGGAATGACGGTTGAGGGAGAACATCGATAAGGGATGAAAAATAGTTAGTAACCATGCTGGACAAATGTTGTCTCCTGTCACTCTGAATTGATGCTGCAGTACCTGTCCTGTCTGCGGTCATTGCGAAATCACTCCACAACCTGGTCAGAAAACCCCTCTGTCCAATGCCACTTCTGATTTGTGCAACTCTAACACCTCTGCCCTGTTGCCCCCTGCAGCTCATGTGAGAACCATCACCGGCGCTGTGTGCTGGGAATGCCTGAATCAAACAGTCTACAAGAGTTGCTTGTTTGGTTGCTAATATTTGTTCGAGGTTCTCATGTGGCATGATATTTTGCAATTTGCCTTTATAGCGAGGATCAAGGAGGCAGGCCAACCAGTAAACGTCATCGCTCATCATTTTAATAATGCGTGGGTCCCTTTTGAGGATATGCAAGGCATAATTCGCCATGTGGGCCAAAGTTCCAGTTGTCAAATCTGCGGATGTGCTGGGTTGAGGGGCAGTTTCAGGCAAATCTACGTCACTTGTCTCCCTAAAAAAAACCAGAACCCGGCTTTGCAACGCCACCAGTTGCTATTTGCCCCGGAGAAGCTTCCTCATTCAAAGAATACTCATCCCCATCATCCCCCTCGTCCTCCTCCTCTTCGCCCGCTACCTCGTCCTGTAGACTGCCCTGACCAGACAATGGCTGACTGTCATCAAGGCTTCCCTCTTCCTCGGCTGCAGACGCCTGCTCCTTTATGTGCGTCAAACTTTGCATCAGCAGATGCATTAGGGGGATGCTCATGCTTATTATGGCGTTGTCTGCACTAACCAGCCGTGTGCATTCCTCAAAACACTGAAGGACTTGACACAGGTCTTGTACCTTCGACCACTGCACACCTGACAACTCCATGTCTGCCATCCAACTGCCTGCCCGTGTATGTGAATCCTCCCAGAAATACATAACAGCATGCCTCTGTTCGCACAGTCTCTGAAGCATGTGCAGTGTGGAGTTCCACCTTGTTGCAACGTCGATGATTAGGCGATGCTGGGGAAGGTTCAAAGACCGCTGATGGTTCTGCATACAGCTGGAGTGCACGGGCGAATGGCGGATATGCGAGCAAAGTCTGCGCACTTGGAGGAGCAGGTCGGCTAACCCCGGATAACTTTTCAGGAAGCACTGCACCACCAGGTTTAAGGTGTGAGTCAGGCAAGGAATGTGTTTCAGGTGTGAAAGGGCTATGGCAGCCATAAAATTCCTTCCGTTATCACTCACTACCTTGCCTGCCTCAAGATGTACAGTGCCCAGCCATGACTGCGTTTCTTTCTGCAAGAACTCGGACAGAACTTCCGCGGTGTGTCTGTTGTTGCCCAAACACTTCATTGCCCATACAGCCTGCTGACGCTTGCCACTAGGTGTCCCATAATGGCACACCTCGTGTGCAACAGTGGCAGCTGCGGATGGAGTGCTCGTGCGACTGCGGTCTGTGGATGAGTTGTCGCTTCTGCAGGAGGATGAGGAGGAGGGGGGCGAACGCCTACAGCCAACTGTTTCCTAGACCGTGGGCTAGGCAGAACTGTCCCAATATTGCTGTCCCCTGTGGACCGTGCATCCACCACATTAACCCAGTGAGCCGTGATGGACACGTAACGTCCCTGGCCATGCCTACTGGTCCATGCATCTGTTGTCAGGTGCACCTTTGTACTCACAGATTGCCTGAGTGCATGGACGATGCAGTCTTTTACATGCTGGTGGAGGGCTGGGATGGCTTTTCTCGAAAAGAAGTGTTGACTGGGTAGTTCATAGCGTGGTTTGGCGTAGTCCATCAGGGCTTTGAAAGCTTCGCTTTCAACTAACCGGTAGGGCATCATCTCTAATGAGATTAGTCCAGCAATATGGGCGTTGAAACCCTGTGTACGCGGATGCGAGGATGAGTAATTCCTTTTCCTAACGAGAGTCTCATGTAGGGTGAGCTGGACTGGAGAGCTGCAGATCGTGGAACTAGCGGGTGTGCCGGTGGACATCGCAGACTGAGAGAGGGTTGCAGATGGTATTATTGCTGGTGCCCTACATGCAGTGTTTCCTACTACGAAACTGGTGATTCCCTGACAGCTTTGGCCTGGCGACGAAATCTGCACATTTGCTGCAGGTGGTGCGGGAAATGGTTGGCTTCCAGTGAGGGAAGGGATGTAGCGTTGCTGACTAGCTTCATTGGCCGAGGGTGCTACAACCTTAAGGGACGTTTGGTACTGAGTCCAGGCTTGCAAATGCATGGTGGTTAAATGTCTACGCATGCAACTTGTATTTAGACTTTTAAGATTCTGACCTCTTTTTAAGGTAGTTGAACATTTTTGATAGATGACTTTGCGCTGATCATTTGGATGTTGTTTAAAAAAATGCCAGACTGCACTCTTTATACTATCGGATACCTTTTCAGGCTTTGCAGACTGAGCTTCTTTAAACGTATGTCCACGCTGTCCTACAACTGGTTTTGCAACGCGTTTTTGGCCAGATACGGGCGTGGCAGATGGAACCTGTTGCGATGTTGATGCCTTCTGCGGTTCCTACTCCTCCGCTTCAGAGCTACTGCCGCCTGCACCCTGTTCCCCCAATGGCTGCCAATTGGGGTCAACAACTGGGTCATCTATGACCTCCTCTTCTATCTCGTGTGCAACTTCGTCTGTGTCACCGTGTAAGCCGGTGGCATAGCGTTCATGACGGGGCACCATAGTCTCATCAGGGTCTGCTTCTGGATCAGTACACCGCGAGGGCAATGTTGTGGTCTGAGTCAAAGGAACAGCATAGTAATCTGGCTGTGGCTGTGCATCTGTGCACTCCATGTCCACTTCAACTTGTAATGGGCATGGCCTGTTAACTGTTTCACTTTCTAACCCAGGAACGGTATGTGTAAAGAGCTCCATGGAGTAACCCGTTGTGTCGCCTGACGTATCCTTCTCTGTTGTTCTTGGTGAAGAAGACAAGGAAGCGACTTGTCCCTGACCGTGAACATCCACTACCGACGCGCTGCTTTTACATTTAGCAGTTTCAGAAGAGGAGGCGAAAGAGCTAGAGGCTGAGTCAGCAAGGAAAGCCAAAACTTGTTCTTGCTGCTCCGGCTTTAAAAGGGGTTTTCCTACTCCCAGAAAAGGGAGTGTTTGAGGCCTTGTGTAGCCAGACGACGAACCTGGCTCAACAACTCGAGACTTAGGTGCTATATTGCTTTTCCCACGACCACCTGATGCTCCACCACCACTACCATCATTACCAGCTGGCAATGACCGCCCACGGCCACGACCTCTTCCACCAGACTTCCTCATTGTTTGAAAAACGTGAGCAAATTAACTGTATTTGTTACTGTAAAACCAGTTACAAGGTGAACTCAAACTTCTGTTGGATTTATATATCCATTTATAGGTGGGTCAGACTGCAGGGAAAATCAGGCCCAATGTATAACAGTACACAGCTTCAGTGGCAGACAGATATGCCACTAACAGGACTGACGCAGATGCAGACACTAACAATTCAAGTCTCCCCCTTTTTATTTTTCTCAGAGAATATTGAAGAAATGTGGCCCACTCTCATACAGTATATGTTCTGTGGCACAAAATTTGAGAAAGGTGGCGCACACACAGGAGTGGCACTGAAGCGAAAATGCCAATCTTAATCTCCCACAATTTTTTTTTTTCAGGGAGAATTGAAAACAAATCTGACCCAGTATTACACACTGGGTTTAATGTGGCACACAATTTGAGACAGGTGGCACACACTGGAGTGGCACTGAAGCTGAAATGCCAATCTTAATCTCCCATTATGTTTTTTTTCCGGGAGAATTTAAAAGAAATCTGACCCAGTATTACACACTGGGTTTAATGTGGCACACAATTTGAGACAGGTGGCACACACAAGAGTGGCACTGAAGCAGAAATCCAATCTTAATCTCCCACTATTTTTTTTTATGGGAGAATTGGCAAGAAATCAGGCCCACTGTTAGACTGTATGTTTTCTGTGCCAGAAAATGAGACACAGATGCCACACACAGGACTGCCACTGATACAAATTTGCCAATTTTAATCTGCACCCTTTTTTTTTTCTTCAGGGAGACTAGTGAATAAATCTGGCCTACTGTAATAGAGACTATTTTCTGTGGCAGAAAGTGGCTTGAAGAGATATAACGAAACAAAAAAAAAGGGACTGTACTACAATTACTATCTCCCTGCAGTAATCTCAGCAATGTATGGCAGCCAGCAATAACAAGGAGTGGACTGCTGCACAAAAAAAGTCAACAGTGTGGACAAACAAACAAGAAAGCTGTGCAGAAAGGAAGGAACAACAGGATTTGTGCTTTGAAAAAAGCAGTTGGTTGGCAATGCAGCTATCAGGGAGCCTTCTAGGGCAGCCCAATGAGCTACAGCGCTGAGGAAAAAAAATGTAGCCTCCACTGTCCCTGCAAACAAAAGGTGGTGTTGGACAGTGGAAATCGCTACAGCACAAGCGGTTTGGGGGTTAATGGACCCTGCCTAACGCTATCCCTGCTTCTGACGAAGCGGCAGCAAACTCTCTCTATGCTCAGATCAGCAACAGTAAGATGGCGGTCGGCGGGAATGCCCCTTTATAGCCCCTGTGACGCCGCAGAAAGCAAGCCAATCACTGTAATGCCCTTCTCTAATATGGTAGGGACCAGGAACTATGTCATCACGCTGCCCACACTCTGTGTCCACCTTCATTGGCTGAGAAATGGCGCTTTTCGCATCATTGAAATGCGACTTTGGCGCGAAAGTCGCGTACCGCATGACCGACCCCACACAGGGATCGGGTCGGGTTTCATGAAACCCGACTTTGCCAAAAGTCGGCGACTTATGAAAATGATCGACCTGTTTCGCTCAAACCTAATTGCATTACATGCAATCATACAGTACATATAACAGATTACATACTCACCATCACTCGTCATTTTGATCCCCGAACCCTGGTTATGTGTAAAAAAGATTAAAATAACAAACAGCCAATGTACTCCCTGATCCGCAGAAATCCACGAGTGTCCCACGACGATCTCCCATGGAGGACGGCAGCATCAGCTGATGCAACCGCTCTCTAGGGGCTCCAGGAACACAATGACAAGAGGAAGGTATCCTTCCGCACTGTATTCCTCCGCCGCTGTAAAAAAAAAATAGTCCCTAGTCTCACTTTTGGCATTGCTGTGTGAGAAATTTTCCCACGCAGCAATTGTCATTAAGTGAGACTTTGAACTCTAGTAACCTCTCAGTGATGCACTGCAGGAGCCATTGTCTCCTGTCAGTGTGTCACTGGAGGTCCTATAGAGCAGTGACATCACCCGATGTCACTGTTCTATAGGGGAGATCGTCATGGGACACTCGTTATTAATTGGACTACGGCAGACAGGTAGTATACGGTTTATTATTTTACGCCTTTTGCAGGTGCTGAAGTATGGTCAGTATGGTTAAATGAAGAATATTAAAATACTTTTTTTCTAATAACTGTGTGTTTTATTAACCCTTTACTAGTATTGGATTAATAATTGGTAGGCGTCTTATTGACGCCTCTCCATTATTAACCCGGCTTAATGTCACATTACAATAGCAAGGTGACATTAACCCCTTATTACCCCATATCCCACCGCTACACGGGAGTGGGAAGAGAAGGGCTAAGTGCCGGAATTGGCGCATCTCACAGATGTGCCATTTCTGGGGTGGCTGCGGACTGGTATTTGTAGCCGGGGGGGAAGGGGGGCAATATCCATGGCCCCACTCTAGGCTATGAATATCAGCCTGCAGCTGTCAGCGTAGCCTTTCTGGCTATAAAATATATGGGGACCCCACATCATTTTTTGGGGGGGTTCCCTTATTTTGGTAGCCAGTAAAGGCTATGCAGACAGCTGCGGGTTGATATTCATAGCAGGCTACAAATATTGGCCCCCGGCCATCGGCTTTCCCCCTCTGGTGCAGAAAATTGCGCAGGAGCCCACGTCATTTTTTTCTGTTTTCTTTTTTATTAAACGCTCATTAAGGCCTCTTTCATACTTGCGTCTGTACGGGTTCATTGCTATATGTCGGGCCGACATACCGACGCAGGCTGTGAAATTTGTGGATGACGTGGGCAGCGGATGCAGTTTTTCAACGCATCCGCTGCCCATTCTGAAGGCTGGGGAGGAGGGAGCAGAGTTTTGGCCACGCATGCGCGGTAGAAAATGGAGTACGCAATGGACAAAAAAATGTTCACTTGAACTTTTCGTGCCGACGGTCCGCCAAAACATGACGGAACGATTGCACGACGGATGCGACGTGGGGCCATCCATCACGATTCGTCGCTAATACAAGTCTATGGGTAAAATCTCATCCTGCGAGCACATTTGCAGAATCCGTTTTTTTCCGGCGGAAAAAGCGGATCCTGCAAATGTGCTCACAGGATGCGTTTTTTTCTGCCGGATCCATTTTTTTCTCATAGAGTTGTATCTGCACCGGATTGCGCCTTATGGCCACATGTTTCATCCGTTTTTTGCTGGATCCGTCACTGTGCGTTTTTCCGCCGGACAGAAAGCCCGTTTCTCTGTATGTGTTTTCCGTTTGGCAGAAACAGTTGTTTTGACGGATCCGGCAAAAAACAGATGAAACGTGTGGCCATCAGGCACAATCCGGCGCTAATACAACTCTATGAGAAAAAAACGGATCCGGCGGAAAAAAAGAGATCCTGCAAATATGCTCGCAGGATGCGTTTTTTACCCATAGACTTGTATTAGTGACGGATCACGACGGATGGCCACACGTCGTGTCCGTCGTGCAACGCATCCGTCGTGTTTTGGCGGACCGTCAGCACGAAACTGACTGGCGAGCAGTCTCATTAGCTGATGCTGCCGTTCTCCACGGGAGATCGTTGTGGGGCACTCGTGGATTTCTGCGGATCAGGGAGTATATTGGTTGTTTGTTATTTTAATCTTTTTTTTACAGATGACACTGGCTTCGGGGATCAAAATGACAAGTGATAGTGAGTATGTACTCTATGTTATATGTACTGGATGTCCGTATGTGTGCATTGTATGTAACGTGTGAATGTATTGTATGTAGTATGTATGTATGTATGTAGTATGTATGTAGTATGTATGTGTATGTATACAGTATGTATGTAGTATGCATGTATGTAGTATGTTGTATGTATGCATGTATGTGTGTAGTATGTATGCATGTACAGTATGTATGCATGTACAGTATGTATGTAGTATGTATGTATGTAGTATGTATGTAGTATGAATGTAAGTTGTATGTATGTGGTATGCAGTATGTATGTAGTATGTATGTTTGTATGCAGTATGTATGAATGTATGTAGTATATATGTATGTAGTAGGTATGTAGTGTTAGAGAAGGGATTTCCAACCTACTCAGGTGTTCTGTCTTTTGGTACCTACGCAATGAAGCAATAATCAGAGAGACACACGCTCGTTGTCTGTCCAAATAGTCTCTGGTCTTTTATTTTTAGGGCTGGGCTTATAAAGGCCCAAGATCAAAAGGAAATGTAGAGTTACATAATAAATTGGCACAAATGAAGGTCTTACACAATACATTGTCAGAAAATAACATCCTGGGATACAAGATGGATGTGGTGAAAGAATGCGGGGAGTTGTTGTTCATAACTGCGGTTTTATGGGATGTTGGCTAGAACTACACATTTCTGTGTGTTTTCGGCCAAATACAGATGGCCTTAACATATTCTGAGAAATGTTGACCAGAGTTATTGTAGATACCCGGGAAACGGCATTAAATTTGACTCAGATGATAACGGTTATGCAAAACTTTGTTTTCGGCTATTTATTAGATGGAGATTAACCATTTCTTTAACAAAACTGGTATAATTTATTTAATAATTCCCCTCTTTTTATCATCTGATCTACCTTGCCCTAACTGATCCCTTCCTGCCACTCAGGTCTGCAAGATCACCCTACTTCACGAAATACATGGCTTATCCAGAGTATATCATGGGATACCGACATGCTGTGTATCCATTCAAATTATACTTGTGGGTCAGACCTTCTGCTCCTTCTAACCCTATTTCTATTGAGGGATTATTATAAGGGGATGATATAGATACATTTTTATGACAGAGAAATATAGACATTTTTATTAATATATTAAAATATGTGTTAGAAAATAGAATATAGTTTTTGTTTGTTAGTATAATTCATAGAGTCCATATTGTCAATGAGTCTTGGAAAGCTCTCTGTGGGCTCTTTGTCTTCTATCAGACCTTTGGTCTTCTGAAATACAATCCACCAAGTCTACTGAAGTTTGCTTGTTGCAGAATATTCATTCAGGTTGGAGTGCAGTTATTGAGGGAGTCATCACTTGGGTTTACCTTATCTCAGAGTCAGTATCGATTTTAGCTTAACGTTTACCTGGAAAACATTTGCAATTAGAACTGAGAATTTTCTTTATTGCATAACAAATAACTTTATCATCACTCTAATGATTAGTATCACTAAAGCTGCTTGAATTAGACCCGATATCCATCCACCTATTCCTTTGAACAGGTTCACTGGGTTTACCCATAAGAGCCATTCAGGGAGGGGTAAATCATCTAGTGAGTAAGCTTTTCGCACCCCTTCCCTTTATCATTTCAAGTTATTCTGTATCAGGAGTAACTCTCATTAGTCCGGAAAGATCTATATAGCGGCAACAGGCAGGTCCTACTACCTGACAGAAGCCTCCTTGAGAGACTGTGAGATAATTATGTACTATAGAATGATGATTAATAATAACTATAAGCTGTTTCATGTAGGCTGATTCAACATTTAGAGCATCAAATAAATAATCAGTTATACTATCAAAAATGTCACCTAACCGCTACATACCAACACATATTCATAGATGCCTACCTCTAGAAGCTGTTTGAAATTAATTTGAGGTAGCTGGAGCAGGTACAATGGTCAGGCGGTGCACTTTTCCCACATTTAGGCATACACAGACTACGCATCCCTATACGAATCTAGCAGCAGCACAATGGAATTCTGGGGTCACCCAATTAGCTTTTACCTGACTTACCATTGCGTCTTTAGACTGATGCACCAGTCCATGAGAGAGAGCGCACATCATGGGAACAGTGCCCTACGAAGGCAGTACTTACTGTCCGCTGTCCTCAGTCCATCTTCTTCCTTCGCACCTGAGTGCCTTTGCCATCCTTCTTCTTCCGCTGCAAATGCCTGATCTACAGGCTCTGGATTAGTTGTAGGTCCATCCCCCCGGACACCTGTACAGTGTATATTTCTGCGGGGAGAGGTGGTAGTGCAGCAGCCTTTGCCGCAATGTCAGCTCTATTATTGCCTTCAGCTTCTCTAGTGCGCTCTTTAGTGTGAGCCTGCACTTTAATTATTGCAACTCTCTTGGGCAGTTCCAGTGCTCTCAGAAGCTGAGCTACCAACTCTGCTTTTTTTAACGGGTTTACCAGAAGAACCAATAAACTTTCTGCTCTTCCATATGGGACCGCAATCATGGAAAATGCCAAATGCGTGGCACTATCAGTAAATGCTCTGCCATTATACATGCCTCAGCGAGTGCTTTCAATTCAGCTTCCCGAGCAGACATCCTAGAACATATAGCTTCACTTTTTACCACCTCATTTTGATCAACTATTGCACAACCTCTATGAGGTACTATGTCTTTTTGAAAAAAAACCTGTGACCCATTTACATAAAGCTCTAGATTTACATTAGGGATTGGTGGCTCTTGCATATTGGCAAGTATTTGTGTTAAAACAGTACACCCATAACATGTCCCCCCGGATTTATGACAGTACAAACGGAAAGGGAGGTCATAACTTGGGATTCCTAGTGCTGGGGCTGAGAGAATGGCTTCGTTCCGATCCCTAAACCCCTCTTTTGCTTCTGTGGTCAGTTGGTGTGGCTGATCCTTGTGTCACATTGACAGCACATCAAATAGAGGGTGCATGATTTGTGAGGCAGAGGGAATCCATTCTCTACAGTAGCTGATCAGCCCTAGGAATGTTCCAGTGTACTTACGGAAGTGGGCACAATTGCTTAGCTTACGGCCTTTTACCCATTCAGCGACCTAAGAAAACTACGTTTTTCCTCTTTTTTTTTCTTGAAACCTTACATCCTTTGTGGTACAAAAAGATTAGCAAAGAATCTATTTTCAATTAGACATACCCGGTTGCTCTCTGCTCAGGGGATATTGTCTAATACACACCGGTACAGTACCTGGCTTGAATTTGATGGATACTTGTGTTATCCTTAACAAACCAACATGTCTCTTATCCTTTACCCATACTGCAGCTGTTTGCTTGATCATTTGCTTAATGTCCTTATTTTTGTCAATTTGCAGTTTTTCATCATGTAGCTAAATTAGCAACATCATAGTGGAGAGGGTTGCTCCAGACAATGGGCCTGTAACTGTAATACTTTTCTTCCAAACAATTAATAACTGCATTCATTGCACTCAGGATATCAGCACCTATCAAGCTTAGGACATTTATCTGAGACTAGCAATTGAGCACACAAGTCTGTGGTCCGTGCTCTTCACACATTCTTGGGTTCTGTTTCATGCAAGGGATGGACTGCCCCATCTGTCCCTACATCCTGGACTGTTTTCACTGTCCTGAATCGTTGTGGCATCTCCATTTTCTTATATCAGTACGACTCGCCCATGTATCAATCAGGCATTATAATTGTGTGAAAGTGATAGCCATCCTGTGGGGACCACTAATTTGTTTACACTTCTCTTGGCAAACTCCCATCTTTCCTTTTCTTCTCTCCCCCTGTTCCCCTGTGATATATACCTGTCCCCTGCACTGCAGTTTTCACAGCATTATTAAATACATCCGGAGGTATATTCACCATAACATGGGAAGGGACTGATTGAGTGTAGCATAGATACATTCTGGTCTCACTCTTCTCTTAATCCTGTCTGAAACATATTTTTAAGAAACCTAACTTCCCTAGATTCTTCAGGTCATAATCATGATCTGTGAGACTGTGAACACTGCTGTACATCTAGCATAAAATCCGTCAATAGGCTCCTCTGAACCCAAAAATACTTCTGGTAATCCTGAAGCTAAGTCCTCTGTCTGCTTTCTGGCAACCACAAGTAACTTGGCTAGAAATTACTGTCCCGTCTCCCTAGTTTTCTTGTCTGCTGGTATCTCCTGTATTATGGCATTTATTACAGATCCAGCTAGTGGATCCCATGGCTCTTTTATCCCTCTGCCTATCCTGTGGATTACCTGCGTGCACTGGGGGTTGTGGGTGCATTGGACTACTTTCTGTAGCCCCCATCAACCCGTCACTGGACTGGTCATCTCCTATACACCTCCATTCGCTGTCTACTCTGCTTTATTGTCACCCGGAGGAGGTGTAAGGGTAGTATGTATGTGAAACTTGTCCTCACTTCCTTAGGTAAGGGCTTCCTGCTGCTGTCTAGGACTTTACTGGAGTGGAAAAACTATCCGGGGATCCTTTTGGCATCCCAGGGTAGAGTTGAGCGACCTTGACCTTTTTAGAGTCGAGCCGGGTTTCGCGAAACCCGACTATCTCAAAAGTCGGGTCGAGTGAAATCGGCCGATTATGACGTAAAGTCGGGATCGAACGAAACACGAAACCCAATGCAAGTCAATGGGGCAGCATAGTCGGCAGTGAGTGGGGGCCAGGAAAACACCTAGAGTGCCCATTTTAATGTCAAAACCATCCATTCTTCTTAATGAAGCTTGTCAAGCGTAATTTACCTTATAATAATTGGAAGGCATTTGAAATTGGGGGTCATTTGGCTAAAGTTGTGGTGGGTAGGGCTGGTTCAAGTAATTAGTGGGCCCAGGAAATCTGGACCACGTCACGGCAGTGGAGCAGGGAGAGGTAAGTATTTCAACTTTGCAAGTGCTGTGATCCTGAGCAAGCAGGGGGGGCCCACTTGTTGGCATTGGCACTGGCACAGGGCCCCTCAAAGTACAGCGGTGTGTTTGCACGGCGGGGGCGCCTCCCACCGGCAGCAACACTTTTGCGTACTATGAGAGGCCCTGTGCCAGTGACGTCGCCAACTAGTATTCCTCCCCCCACCTGATGAAGGAACCTGCACTTTCATCTGCACCTTCCTCTTTGTCCCCGTGTAAGGTGGTATGGTATGCGGGAAGAGCAACCTGACTTTCAGCAGGGTCACAATGTTGTTGTGTAGCATGCACGGGGAATGTTGCGTTATGGGTAGTGTTGAGCGATACCTTCCGATATCGGAAAGTATCGGTATCGGTTTGGATCGGCCGATATTCAAAAAATATCGGATATCGCCGATACCGATACCCGATCCCAATGCAAGTCAATGGGACCAAAATATCGGAATTAAAATAAACCCTTTCTTTCCTTGTAGGTTCATTCTACATGAAGGAAAACAACTAAGAATAATGCCGGATGTATTTGGGGAGGTGGCGGAGACATTAAAGTCATAGAGGTTTATCCCAATCAAATAGAATAGCATGTTTTTTGTTTTTTTTTAAGACGTTCGGAGTGACAAAGATATTGACTATGTAAATTTTTTTTTTATTTTGTCAGATATTGATGTTTCACTATTCCACGCCCTTCCCCTTCTTTTTTTTCTTTTTTTTTTCTTTTCCCACACTTTCATCTTCATCATCATCAGCATCTTTGACATCAACTTCTTCACCTTATTCATCTTCTTCTTCATCTTCTACCTATTTTTTTTTTTTTATTACATTCTTCATATTCATTTTATTCAACTATTATTATTCTTCTTATTCTACATATTCTTTTTATTCCACTGTTATTATTCTTCCTATTCTACTTCTTCATCATATTCTCATTTGTGACAGGCATTCCCGTAGTTGTTATCTATAAAAGTTTGAAGATTACACCTTCCGTTCTGCCAGTCACAAAAGTTACATTTGTCCGCGTTCAGTTTGGCCTGCAGCATCAGGCTTTATCCAGGGGCACCACGAGGAGGAACGGACTCACCCCCATACACTGCTTAGTCTTCTTCTGCATATAATTTAGATAATATCTTTTGCTCTGATATTAAGTCTTATGCTTAATGTTCTTCTGCTCTTTGTTCTGCAGCCTCTTGTTCTTCTGCTTCTCGGTCTTCCATGTTGTCGTCTCCAGGGTCGTCGTCTCCAGTGTCGTCATCTCCGCCGTCGTCGTCTCCGCCGTCGTCGTCGTCGTCATCGGGGTGGTCTTCCGTGTCGTCGTCATCGTGGTGGTCTTCCGGGTCGTCGACGTTAGGGTCTTCAACTTGGAAATGTAGCAGAAGGTACAAGAAGGCTGAGAAAATGCCAAGAACCAGCTGATGGAACTGGAACTCGGATGGCTACCCGAAGGTTCAAGAGCCTATGGAACTACCGAGGACCAGCTGACGTTACTGGAACCCGGTTACTAAGCAGGAGGTACCCGTGCTAAAAAGCACTACCAAGGACCGCCTGACGTTGACGGAACTCGGATACCCAGAAGGAGGCACCTAAGCCAAAGGCTCTGCCCGGAACCAGCTGACGTTACTGGAACCAGGATGGGGAGCAGAAGGTACAAGAGCAAAAGACACTGCCGAGAACCAGCTGACGGTACTGGAACCCGGATGGGTAGCCGAAGGTCCAAGAGCCAATGGAACTACCGAGGACCAGCTGACGTTACTGGAACCCGGTTACTAAGCAGGAGGTACCCGTGCCTGAAAGCACTACCAAGGACCACCTGACGTTGGTGGAACTTGGATACCCAGAAGGAGGCACCTAAGCCAAAGGCTCTGCCCGGAACCAGCTGACGGTACTGGAACCAGGATGGGGAGCAGAAGGTACAAGAGCAAAAGACACTGCCGAGAACCAGCTGACGGTGCTGGAACCAGGTGGTGGACCCGAAGGCCCACAGGAGAGGAGAGAACAGCTAGGCCGCGAGGCAGCCGCAGTTACCGAACCCCAACAGTCCTACAGGGGGAGCTGGGCCTACTGGCACTACATAACCAGCCTTGACTACCAGTTCACGCAGCCCACATAGGAAGCTCCTAAACTGGAGGCACCCTGGAGTTGGCTAACTCGACCGCACCACGACGGGGCAAGCATAGGCGTCTCAGTGAAGTTGACACAACCCGGAAACAGCTGACGGTGCTGAAACCAGGCTTGGCACGAGGGAGTACCTGTGACAAGAACACTGCCGAGAACCAGCTGGCGGTGCTGGAACCCGGATGCGTTGCCCCAGTGTGCAAGAGCCAATGGCACGACCGAGGACCAGCTGACGGTGCTGGAACCCGGTTACTAAGCTGTAGGTGCCCGCGCTTAAAAGCACTACCAAGGACCGCCTGGCGTTGGCGGAACTCGGATACCCAGGAGGAGGCACCTAAGCCAAAGGCTCGGCCCGGAACCAGCTGACGGTGCTGGAACCAGGTGGTGGACCCCAAGGCCCACAGGAGAGGAGAGAACAGCTAGGCCGCGAGGCAGCCGCAGTTACCGAACCCCAACAGTCCTACAGGGGGAGCTGGGCCTACTGGCACTACAGAACCAGCCTTGACTACCAGTTCACGCAGCCCACATAGGAAGCTCCTAAACTGGAGGCACCCTGGAGTTGGCTAACCCGACCGCACCACGACGAGGCAAGCATAGGTGTCTCAGTGAGCTTGACACAACCCGGAAACAGCTGACGGTGCTGAAACCAGGCTTGGCACGAGGGAGTACCTGTGACAAAAACACTGCCGAGAACCAGCTGGCGGTGCTGGAACCCGGATGCGTTGCCCCAGTGTGCAAGAGCCAATGGCACGACCGAGGACCAGCTGACGGTGCTGGAACCCGGTTACTAAGCTGTAGGTGCCCGCGCTTAAAAGCACTACCAAGGACCGCCTGGCGTTGGCGGAACTCGGATACCCAGGAGGAGGCACCTAAGCCAAAGGCTCGGCCCGGAACCAGCTGACGGTGCTGGAACCAGGTGGTGGACCCGAAGGTCCACAGGAGAGGAGAGAACAGCTAGGCCGCGAGGCAGCCGCAGTTACCGAACCCCAACAGTCCTACAGGGGGAGCTGGGCCTACTGGCACTACAGAACCAGCCTTGACTACCAGTTCACGCAGCCCACATAGGAAGCTCCTAAACTGGAGGCACCCTGGAGTTGGCTAACCCGACCGCACCACGACGAGGCAAGCATAGGTGTCTCAGTGAGCTTGACACAACCCGGAAACAGCTGACGGTGCTGAAACCAGGCTTGGCACGAGGGAGTACCTGTGACAAAAACACTGCCGAGAACCAGCTGGCGGTGCTGGAACCCGGATGCGTTGCCCCAGTGTGCAAGAGCCAATGGCACGACCGAGGACCAGCTGACGGTGCTGGAACCCGGTTACTAAGCTGTAGGTGCCCGCGCTTAAAAGCACTACCAAGGACCGCCTGGCGTTGGCGGAACTCGGATACCCAGGAGGAGGCACCTAAGCCAAAGGCTCGGCCCGGAACCAGCTGACGGTGCTGGAACCAGGTGGTGGACCCGAAGGTCCACAGGAGAGGAGAGAACAGCTAGGCCGCGAGGCAGCCGCAGTTACCGAACCCCAACAGTCCTACAGGGGGAGCTGGGCCTACTGGCACTACAGAACCAGCCTTGACTACCAGTTCACGCAGCCCACATAGGAAGCTCCTAAACTGGAGGCACCCTGGAGTTGGCTAACCCGACCGCACCACGACGAGGCAAGCATAGGTGTCTCAGTGAGCTTGACACAACCCGGAAACAGCTGACGGTGCTGAAACCAGGCTTGGCACGAGGGAGTACCTGTGACAAAAACACTGCCGAGAACCAGCTGGCGGTGCTGGAACCCGGATGCGTTGCCCCAGTGTGCAAGAGCCAATGGCACGACCGAGGACCAGCTGACGGTGCTGGAACCCGGTTACTAAGCTGTAGGTGCCCGCGCTTAAAAGCACTACCAAGGACCGCCTGGCGTTGGCGGAACTCGGATACCCAGGAGGAGGCACCTAAGCCAAAGGCTCGGCCCGGAACCAGCTGACGGTGCTGGAACCAGGTGGTGGACCCGAAGGTCCACAGGAGAGGAGAGAACAGCTAGGCCGCGAGGCAGCCGCAGTTACCGAACCCCAACAGTCCTACAGGGGGAGCTGGGCCTACTGGCACTACAGAACCAGCCTTGACTACCAGTTCACGCAGCCCACATAGGAAGCTCCTAAACTGGAGGCACCCTGGAGTTGGCTAACCCGACCGCACCACGACGAGGCAAGCATAGGTGTCTCAGTGAGCTTGACACAACCCGGAAACAGCTGACGGTGCTGAAACCAGGCTTGGCACGAGGGAGTACCTGTGACAAAAACACTGCCGAGAACCAGCTGGCGGTGCTGGAACCCGGATGCGTTGCCCCAGTGTGCAAGAGCCAATGGCACGACCGAGGACCAGCTGACGGTGCTGGAACCCGGTTACTAAGCTGTAGGTGCCCGCGCTTAAAAGCACTACCAAGGACCGCCTGGCGTTGGCGGAACTCGGATACCCAGGAGGAGGCACCTAAGCCAAAGGCTCGGCCCGGAACCAGCTGACGGTGCTGGAACCAGGTGGTGGACCCCAAGGCCCACAGGAGAGGAGAGAACAGCTAGGCCGCGAGGCAGCCGCAGTTACCGAACCCCAACAGTCCTACAGGGGGAGCTGGGCCTACTGGCACTACAGAACCAGCCTTGACTACCAGTTCACGCAGCCCACATAGGAAGCTCCTAAACTGGAGGCACCCTGGAGTTGGCTAACCCGACCGCACCACGACGAGGCAAGCATAGGTGTCTCAGTGAGCTTGACACAACCCGGAAACAGCTGACGGTGCTGAAACCAGGCTTGGCACGAGGGAGTACCTGTGACAAAAACACTGCCGAGAACCAGCTGGCGGTGCTGGAACCCGGATGCGTTGCCCCAGTGTGCAAGAGCCAATGGCACGACCGAGGACCAGCTGACGGTGCTGGAACCCGGTTACTAAGCTGTAGGTGCCCGCGCTTAAAAGCACTACCAAGGACCGCCTGGCGTTGGCGGAACTCGGATACCCAGGAGGAGGCACCTAAGCCAAAGGCTCGGCCCGGAACCAGCTGACGGTGCTGGAACCAGGTGGTGGACCCGAAGGTCCACAGGAGAGGAGAGAACAGCTAGGCCGCGAGGCAGCCGCAGTTACCGAACCCCAACAGTCCTACAGGGGGAGCTGGGCCTACTGGCACTACAGAACCAGCCTTGACTACCAGTTCACGCAGCCCACATAGGAAGCTCCTAAACTGGAGGCACCCTGGAGTTGGCTAACCCGACCGCACCACGACGAGGCAAGCATAGGTGTCTCAGTGAGCTTGACACAACCCGGAAACAGCTGACGGTGCTGAAACCAGGCTTGGCACGAGGGAGTACCTGTGACAAAAACACTGCCGAGAACCAGCTGGCGGTGCTGGAACCCGGATGCGTTGCCCCAGTGTGCAAGAGCCAATGGCACGACCGAGGACCAGCTGACGGTGCTGGAACCCGGTTACTAAGCTGTAGGTGCCCGCGCTTAAAAGCACTACCAAGGACCGCCTGGCGTTGGCGGAACTCGGATACCCAGGAGGAGGCACCTAAGCCAAAGGCTCGGCCCGGAACCAGCTGACGGTGCTGGAACCAGGTGGTGGACCCCAAGGCCCACAGGAGAGGAGAGAACAGCTAGGCCGCGAGGCAGCCGCAGTTACCGAACCCCAACAGTCCTACAGGGGGAGCTGGGCCTACTGGCACTACATAACCAGCCTTGACTACCAGTTCACGCAGCCCACATAGGAAGCTCCTAAACTGGAGGCACCCTGGAGTTGGCTAACTCGACCGCACCACGACGGGGCAAGCATAGGCGTCTCAGTGAAGTTGACACAACCCGGAAACAGCTGACGGTGCTGAAACCAGGCTTGGCACGAGGGAGTACCTGTGACAAGAACACTGCCGAGAACCAGCTGGCGGTGCTGGAACCCGGATGCGTTGCCCCAGTGTGCAAGAGCCAATGGCACGACCGAGGACCAGCTGACGGTGCTGGAACCCGGTTACTAAGCTGTAGGTGCCCGCGCTTAAAAGCACTACCAAGGACCGCCTGGCGTTGGCGGAACTCGGATACCCAGGAGGAGGCACCTAAGCCAAAGGCTCGGCCCGGAACCAGCTGACGGTGCTGGAACCAGGTGGTGGACCCGAAGGTCCACAGGAGAGGAGAGAACAGCTAGGCCGCGAGGCAGCCGCAGTTACCGAACCCCAACAGTCCTACAGGGGGAGCTGGGCCTACTGGCACTACAGAACCAGCCTTGACTACCAGTTCACGCAGCCCACATAGGAAGCTCCTAAACTGGAGGCACCCTGGAGTTGGCTAACTCGACCGCACCACGACGGGGCAAGCATAGGCGTCTCAGTGAAGTTGACACAACCCGGAAACAGCTGACGGTGCTGAAACCAGGCTTGGCACGAGGGAGTACCTGTGACAAGAACACTGCCGAGAACCAGCTGGCGGTGCTGGAACCCGGATGCGTTGCCCCAGTGTGCAAGAGCCAATGGCACGACCGAGGACCAGCTGACGGTGCTGGAACCCGGTTACTAAGCTGTAGGTGCCCGCGCTTAAAAGCACTACCAAGGACCGCCTGGCGTTGGCGGAACTCGGATACCCAGGAGGAGGCACCTAAGCCAAAGGCTCGGCCCGGAACCAGCTGACGGTGCTGGAACCAGGTGGTGGACCCGAAGGTCCACAGGAGAGGAGAGAACAGCTAGGCCGCGAGGCAGCCGCAGTTACCGAACCCCAACAGTCCTACAGGGGGAGCTGGGCCTACTGGCACTACAGAACCAGCCTTGACTACCAGTTCACGCAGCCCACATAGGAAGCTCCTAAACTGGAGGCACCCTGGAGTTGGCTAACTCGACCGCACCACGACGGGGCAAGCATAGGCGTCTCAGTGAAGTTGACACAACCCGGAAACAGCTGACGGTGCTGAAACCAGGCTTGGCACGAGGGAGTACCTGTGACAAGAACACTGCCGAGAACCAGCTGGCGGTGCTGGAACACGGATGCGTTGCCTTGCCTATTAAAGATTGTCTTCCTAGAGCCCCAACTAGCGGTGTTGGAGCAAAGGGTAAGCAGGGGGAGATGAGTGTAGGCCGAAGCCTGCACTGTAGGCAGCTTTGTGTCTGCGTTGCGTTTGCAGGACACTTTGCCGGCTACACACTGGGGGAACAGCTGGCTTTGCTGAACCCCACTAACACAATGGCGTGTGTTTTTCTCTGTGCAGCTAGCACTTGCGGGCAAAAACTAGCGATGTTAGAGCCCGTGTTGAAGCAGGAGGAGGAGGAGAGGAGCAGAGTGTAGGCCGAAGCTTAGTTGAACCAATTTCAAAGGAAACCTTTAACCCCCCCCTCAGGTGTTACAAAGTACAAGAGACACACCTTGTGCAGTATTAATGCTGCACAAGTGAAAGGTTGCTCTATTAATTTGTCTACTTGCACACGCTGAATGAAAGACATACACAATTTACCCCATTCTACAGTCAAACTGTAGTGGATGCGTGACTTGGTTTTTTGATGAGACGCAGCACAGGTGTCCAAAATAACGCCTTGGTGCTTGGAGCAGCTTCCTGAGCGTTGTTATTTGCTGTACAGGAGTCTGCGCTCTTGTGTTATCCCTTGGCAATGCCCTGTTAGCGCTGCCCATCTTATGACATCATTTCATGTTGGCCGGTGCGGTTAACGATGGCCATAAATCCCAGACCCACAGTGTCTTTTCATAAAGCCACACTGCGGTGCTGGGATTCGTGGCCTTGAGCAGTAAATATTTTGGCCGCTCACACACGTCCTTACACCTGCTTCAGACTGGGCGGCCTCTGCTGATCCCTTCTCGCATGCCGCGGCCATGAGGCTGCACAGTCTGAAGAAGGCTGAAGGAGATGAGTTAAGACAGGCGAAGATATGCACTGCTCGTGCCCATCAATCACACCCTCGCAGTCAAAATAATTAAGACAACGAGGAGCATTTTATTCAGGCAGGGCGGACGAACAGGCGCAAGTAGCCAACCAATGATGTCAGAAGACGGGAAGCGCTACCAAGGGGGGTGCTGCGTATCATTAGAAAGGAAAGTCACACCTCAGGGACAGTGGAATGGTCTCAAAGAGACACATTTTGTACGTGTTGAGTTCCACGTGGGCAAGGAGAAAACATCAGCCACCTTGTACAAATGCAGCAGTACTGCTGTACAAGGTGGCTGTTATACATAGAAACACCTGGGGGTGGGGGCCAGGCTCCCTTCAATTTCAGTTCATGTGCCTGCGTGGCGTTTGCAGGTCACGTTGCAAGCTGCACAGCAGGGGAACAGCTGGCGGTGCTGAACCCCACTAACACATTGGCTGGTGTTTTTCTCTGTGCAGCTAGCATTTCCGGGCAAAAACTAGCGGTGTTTGAGCCCAGGGTCAGCAGGAGGAGGAGGAGAGGAGCAAAGTGTAGGCCGAAGCCTGCACTGGTGGCAGCTTTTGGTCGGTTGTGCCAGCGTGGCTTGTGCTGGACACGATGCCGGCTACACAGCGGGGGAACAGCTGGCGTTGCTGAACCCCACTAACACATTGGCTGGTGTTTTTCTCTGTGCAGCTAGCATTTCCGGGCAAAAACTAGCGGTGTTTGAGCCCAGGGTCAGCAGGAGGAGGAGGAGAGGAGCAAAGTGTAGGCCGAAGCCTGCACTGGTGGCAGCTTTTGGTCGGTTGTGCCAGCGTGGCTTGTGCTGGACACGATGCCGGCTACACAGCGGGGGAACAGCTGGCGTTGCTGAACCCCACTAACACATTGGCTGGTGTTTTTCTCTGTGCAGCTAGCATTTCCGGGCAAAAACTAGCGTTGTTAGAGCCCAGGGTCAGCAGGAGGAGGAGAGGAGCAGAGTGTAGGCCGAAGCCTAGTTGAACCAATTTCAAAGGTTACCTTTAACCCCCCCTCAGGTGTTACAAAGAACAAGAGCCACTCCTTCTGCAGCATTAATGCTGCACAAGTAAAAGGTTGCTCTATTAATTTGTCTACTTGCACAAGCTGAATGCAACACGTAGACTATTTAGCCCATTATACTGTTTAACAGTAGTGGAGGCGTGACTTGTCTTTTTAAAGAAAAGCAGCACAGGTGTCGAAAACAACACCTTTTTGCATGGGCGCAGCTTCCTGAGCGTTGTTAGTTGCTGTACAGGAGTCTGCGCTCTTGTGATCCTTTGGCCATGCGCTGTGAGCGCTTCCTGTCTTATGACCTCATTTCATGTTGGCCGTTGCGGTTAGCGATGGACATGAATCCCAGACCCACAGTGTGTTTTTAAAAAATCACACTGCGGTGCTGGGATTCGTGCCCTGGTGCAGTAAATATGTTTGCCGCTCACACATGTCCTTACACCTGCTTCAGACTGGACGGCCTCATCTGATCCCTTATCGCCTGCCGAGGCCATGAGGACACCCAGTCTGAAGAAGGCGGAAGGAGATGAGTGAACACAGGCAAACATATGCACTGCACATGCCCATCAATCACACCCTCGCTGTCCAAAAAAATAAGACACCGAGGGGCGTTGTTTCGAGCAGGGGAGATGCACAGGCGCAGCCAGCTAACCAATGATGTCAAAAGACGGGCAGCGCTAACAAGGGTGGTGCTGCGTGTCATTACAAAGGAAAGTCACACCTCAGGGACATTGTAATGGTCTCTAATGAGAAACATTTTCTACGTGTTGAGTTCCACGTGGGCAAGGAGAAAAAGTCAGCCACCTTGTACAAATGCAGCAGTACTGCTGTACAAGGTGGCTGTTATACATAGAAACACCTGTGGGTGGGGGGCAGGCTCCCTTCAATTTCAGTTCATGTGCCTGCGTGGCGTTTGCAGGTCACGTTGCAAGCTACACAGCAGGGGAACAGCTGGCGTTGCTGAACCCCACTGACACATTGACTGGTGTTTTTCTCTGTGCAGATTGCATGTCCGGGCAAAAACTAGCGGTGTTAGAGCCCAGGGTCAGCAGGAGGAGGAGGAGAGGAGCAAAGTGTAGGCCGAAGCCTGCACTGGTGGCAGCTTTTGGTCGGTTGTGCCAGCGTGGCTTGTGCTGGACACGATGCCGGCTACACAGCGGGGGAACAGCTGGCGGTGCTGAACCCCACTAACACATTGGCTGGTGTTTTTCTCTGTGCAGCTAGCATTTCCGGGCAAAAACTAGCGGTGTTTGAGCCCAGGGTCAGCAGGAGGAGTAGAGGAGCAGAGTGTAGGCCGAAGCCTAGTTGAACCAATTTCAAAGGTTACCTTTAACCCCCCCCCTCAGGTGTTGCAAGGTACAAGAGCCACACCTTGAACAGCATTAATGATGCACAAGTCAAAGGTTGCTCTATTTAATTTTGCTCCTTGCACACGCTGAATTAAACACGTACACTATTTAGCCCATTATACTGTCAAACAGTAGTGGAGGCGTGACTACTAGTCTTTTTAAGGTGACGCAGCACAGGTGTACAAATTTACACCTAGGTGCTGTGCGCAGATTCCTTACCGTTGTTATTTGCAGTACAGGAAACTGCGCTCTTGTGTTATCCCTTGGCAATACCCTGTTAGTGCAGGCCGTCTCATGACCTCATTTCATGTTGGCCGCTGCGGTTAACGATGGCCATAAATCCCAGACCCACAGTGGCTTTTCATAAAGTCACACTGCGGTGCTGGGATTCGTGGCCTTGTGCAGTAAATATGTTCGCCGCTCACACATGTCCTTACACCTGCTTCAGACTGGGCGGCCTCAGCTGATCCCTTATCGCATGCCGCGGCCATGAGGCCGCACAGTCAGAAGAAGGCGGAAGGAGGGGAGTGAAGACAGGGGAACATATGCACTGCTCGTGCCCATCAATCACACCCTCGCAGTCAAAATATATGAGACAACGGGGGGCGTTGTGTCGGGCAGGGGGACGCACAGGCACAGCCAGCCAACCAATGATGTCAGGAGACGGGCAGCGCTAACAATGGGGGTGCTGCGTGTCATTAAAAAGGAAAGTCACACCTCAGGGACATTGTAATGGTCTGTAATGAGACACATTTTGTACTTGTTGAGTTCCACGTGTGCAAGGAGAAAAAGTCAGCCACCTTGTACAAATGCAGCAGTACTGCTGTACAAGGTGGCTGTTATACATAGAAACACCTGGGGGGGTGGGGGGCAGGCTCCCTTCAATTTCAGTTCATGTGCCTGCGTGGCGTTTGCAGGACACGTTGCCAGCTACACAGCAGGGGAACAGCTGGCGGTGCTGAACCCCACTAACACATTGGCTGGTGTTTATCTCTGTGCAGCTAGCATGTCCGGGCAGAAACTGGCGTTGTTTGAGCCCAGGGTCAGCAGGAGGAGGAGAGGAGCAAAGTGTAGGCCGAAGCCTGCACTGGTGGCAGCTTTTGGTCAGTTGTGCCAGCGTGGCTTGTGCTGGACACGTTGCCGACTACACAGCAGGGGAACAGCTGGCGTTGCTGAACCCCACTAACACATTGGCTGGTGTTTTTCTCTGTGCAGCTAGCCGTTCCGGGCAAAAACTAGCGGTGTTTGAGCCCAGGGTCAGCAGGAGGAGTAGAGGAGCAGAGTGTAGGCCGAAGCCTAGTTGAACCAATTTCAAAGGTTACCTTTAACCCCCCCCCTCAGGTGTTGCAAGGTACAAGAGCCACACCTTGAACAGCATTAATGATGCACAAGTCAAAGGTTGCTCTATTTAATTTTGCTCCTTGCACACGCTGAATTAAACACGTACACTATTTAGCCCATTATACTGTCAAACAGTAGTGGAGGCGTGACTACTAGTCTTTTTAAGGAGACGCAGCACAGGTGTACAAATTTACACCTAGGTGCTGTGCGCAGATTCCTTACCGTTGTTATTTGCAGTACAGGAAACTGCGCTCTTGTGTTATCCCTTGGCAATACCCTGTTAGTGCAGGCCGTCTCATGACCTCATTTCATGTTGGCCGGTGCGGTTAACGATGGCCATAAATCCCAGACCCACAGTGGCTTTTCCTAAAGTCACACTGCGGTGCTGGGATTCGTGGCCTTGTGCAGTAAATATGTTCGCCGCTCACACATGTCCTTACACCTGCTTCAGACTGGGCGGCCTCAGCTGATCCCTTATCGCATGCCGCGGCCATGAGGCCGCACAGTCAGAAGAAGGCGGAAGGAGGGGAGTGAAAACAGGGGAACATATGCACTGCTCGTGCCCATCAATCACACCCTCGCAGTCAAAATATATGAGACAACGGGGGGCGTTGTGTCGGGCAGGGGGGACGCACAGGCACAGCCAGCCAACCAATGATGTCAGGAGACGGGCAGCGCTAACAATGGGGGTGCTGCGTGTCATTAAAAAGGAAAGTCACACCTCAGGGACATTGTAATGGTCTGTAATGAGACACATTTTGTACGTGTTGACTTCCACGTGGGCAAGGAGAAAAAGTCAGCCACCTTGTACAAATGCAGCAGTACTGCTGTACAAGGTGGCTGATATACATAGAAACACCTGTGGGTGGGGGGCAGGCTCCCTTCAATTTCAGTTCATGTGCCTGCGTGGCGTTTGCAGGTCACGTTGCAAGCTACACAGCAGGGGAACAGCTGGCGTTGCTGAACCCCACTGACACATTGACTGGTGTTTTTCTCTGTGCAGATTGCATGTCCGGGCAAAAACTAGCGGTGTTAGAGCCCAGGGTCAGCAGGAGGAGGAGGAGAGGAGCAAAGTGTAGGCCGAAGCCTGCACTGGTGGCAGCTTTTGGTCGGTTGTGCCAGCGTGGCTTGTGCTGGACACGATGCCGGCTACACAGCGGGGGAACAGCAGGCGGTGCTGAACCCCACTAACACATTGGCTGGTGTTTTTCTCTGTGCAGCTAGCATGTCCGGGCAGAAACTGGCGTTGTTAGAGCCCAGGGTCAGCAGGAGGAGGAGAGGAGCAAAGTGTAGGCCGAAGCCTGCACTGGTGGCAGCTTTTGGTCGGTTGTGCCAGCGTGGCTTGTGCTGGACACGATGCCGGCTACACAGCGGGGGAACAGCAGGCGGTGCTGAACCCCACTAACACATTGGCTGGTGTTTTTCTCTGTGCAGCTAGCATGTCCGGGCAGAAACTGGCGTTGTTAGAGCCCAGGGTCAGCAGGAGGAGGAGAGGAGCAAAGTGTAGGCCGAAGCCTGCACTGGTGGCAGCTTTTGTTCTGTTGTGCCAGCGTGGCTTGTGCTGGACACGTTGCCGACTACACAGCAGGGGAACAGCTGGCGGTGCTGAACCCCACTAACACATTGGCTGGTGTTTTTCTCTGTGCAGCTAGCATTTCCTGGCAAAAACTAGCGGTGTTTGAGCCCAGGGTCAGCAGGAGGAGTAGAGGAGCAGAGTGTAGGCCGAAGCCTAGTTGAACCAATTTCAAAGGTTACCTTTAACCCCCCCCTCAGGTGTTGCAAGGTACAAGAGCCACACCTTGTGCAGCATTAATGCTGCACAAGTGAAAGGTTGCTCTATTTGTTTTGCTCCTTGCACACGCTGACTAAAACACGTACACTATTTAGCCCATTATACTGTCAAACAGTTGTGGAGGCGTGACTTGTCTTTTTAACGAGACGCAGCACAGGTGTCAAAATTTGCACCTAGGTACTGGGCGCAGATTCCTGAGCGTTGTTATTTGCTGTACAGGAGTCTGCGCTATTGTGATCCCTTGGCCATGCGCTGTGAGCGCTTCCTGTCTTCTGACCTCATTTCATGTCGGCCGTTGCGGTTAGCGATGGACATGAATCCCAGACCCACAGTGTGTTTTCAAAAAATCACACTGCGTGGCTGGGATTCGTGGCCTTGTGCAGTAAATAGGTTTGCCGCTTACACATGTCCTTACACCTGCTCCAGACTGGGCGGCCTCAGCTGATCCCTTATCGCCTACCACGGCCAGGAGGCCACACAGTCTGAAGAAGGCGGAAGGAGATGAGTGAACACAGGCAAACATATGCACTGCACATGCCCATCAATCACACCCTCGCTGTCCAAAAAAATAAGACACCGAGGGCCGTTGTTTCGAGCAGGGGAGATGCACAGGCGCAGCCAGCTAACCAATGATGTCAAAAGACGGGCAGCGCTAACAAGGGTGGTGCTGCGTGTCATTACAAAGGAAAGTCACACCTCAGGGACATTGTAATGGTCTGTAATGAGACACATTTTGTACGTGTTGAGTTCCACGTGGGCAAGGAGAAAAAGTCAGCCACCTTGTACAAATGCAGCAGTACTGCTGTACAAGGTGGCTGATATACATAGAAACACCTGTGGGTGGGGGGCAGGCTCCCTTCAATTTCAGTTCATGTGCCTGCGTGGCGTTTGCAGGTCACGTTGCAAGCTACACAGCAGGGGAACAGCTGGCGTTGCTGAACCCCACTGACACATTGACTGGTGTTTTTCTCTGTGCAGATTGCATGTCCGGGCAAAAACTAGCGGTGTTAGAGCCCAGGGTCAGCAGGAGGAGGAGGAGAGGAGCAAAGTGTAGGCCGAAGCCTGCACTGGTGGCAGCTTTTGGTCGGTTGTGCCAGCGTGGCTTGTGCTGGACACGATGCCGGCTACACAGCGGGGGAACAGCAGGCGGTGCTGAACCCCACTAACACATTGGCTGGTGTTTTTCTCTGTGCAGCTAGCATGTCCGGGCAGAAACTGGCGTTGTTTGAGCCCAGGGTCAGCAGGAGGAGGAGAGGAGCAAAGTGTAGGCCGAAGCCTGCACTGGTGGCAGCTTTTGTTCTGTTGTGCCAGCGTGGCTTGTGCTGGACACGTTGCCGACTACACAGCAGGGGAACAGCTGGCGGTGCTGAACCCCACTAACACATTGGCTGGTGTTTTTCTCTGTGCAGCTAGCATTTCCGGGCAAAAACTAGCGGTGTTTGAGCCCAGGGTCAGCAGGAGGAGTAGAGGAGCAGAGTGTAGGCCGAAGCCTAGTTGAACCAATTTCAAAGGTTACCTTTAACCCCCCCCTCAGGTGTTGCAAGGTACAAGAGCCACACCTTGTGCAGCATTAATGCTGCACAAGTAAAAGGTTGCTCTATTTGTTTTGCTCCTTGCACACGCTGACTAAAACACGTACACTATTTAGCCCATTATACTGTCAAACAGTTGTGGAGGCGTGACTTGTCTTTTTAACGAGACGCAGCACAGGTGTCAAAATTTGCACCTAGGTACTGGGCGCAGATTCCTGAGCGTTGTTATTTGCTGTACAGGAGTCTGCGCTATTGTGATCCCTTGGCCATGCGCTGTGAGCGCTTCCTGTCTTCTGACCTCATTTCATGTCGGCCGTTGCGGTTAGCGATGGACATGAATCCCAGACCCACAGTGTGTTTTCAAAAAATCACACTGCGTGGCTGGGATTCGTGGCCTTGTGCAGTAAATAGGTTTGCCGCTTACACATGTCCTTACACCTGCTCCAGACTGGGCGGCCTCAGCTGATCCCTTATCGCCTACCACGGCCAGGAGGCCGCACAGTCTGAAGAAGGCGGAAGGAGATGAGTTAAGACAGGCGAACATATGCACTGCTCGTGCCCATAAACCACACCCTCGCTGACAAAATAAATATGACAACGAGGGGCGTTGTTTCTAGCAGGGCGGATGCACAGGCGCAGCCAGCTAACCATGATGACAAAAGACGGGAAACGCTACCAAGGGGGGTGCTGCGTATCATTACAAAGGAAAGTCACACCTCAGGGACAGTGGAATGGTCTCAATGAGACACATTTTGTAAGTGTTGAGTTCCACGTGGGCAAGGAGAAAAAGTCAGCCACCTTGTACAAATGCAGCAGTACTGCTGTACTAGGTGGCTGTTATACATAGAAACACCTGGGGGGGTGGGGCCAGGTTCCCTTTTAATTTCAGTTCCTGTGCCTGCATGGCGTTTGCAGGTCACGTTGCCGGCTACACAGCAGGGGAACAGCTGGCGTTGCTGAACCCCACTAACACATTGGCTGGTGTTTTTCTCTGTGCAGCTAGCACTTCCGGGCAAAAACTAGCGGTGTTTGAGCCCAGGGTCAGCAGGAGGAGGAGAGGAGCAGAGTGTAGGCCGAAGCCTGCACTGGTGGCAGCTTTTGTTCTGTTGTGCCAGCGTGGCTTGTGCTGGACACGTTGCCGACTACACAGCAGGGGAACAGCTGGCGGTGCTGAACCCCACTGACACATCACCTAGTGTTTTTTTCTGTGTAGACAACACTTCCAGGTGGCAACTGACAGTGTTGAAACCCAGGGAATCAAAGAGGAGCAGAGTGTAGGCCGAAGCCTGCAGTGGAGCAAGTTGAAAGGGAACCTTTAACCCCCCCCCCCAGGCATTTGTTGCTGAAAGAGCCATCTTGTACAGCAGTAATACTGCACATGGAAAATGGTGGCTCCGAAAATTATGCTCCTTGCAAACGCTGAAGTACACACTCATATAATGTGTCCCCTCACACCGTCAAACCATCCCGGAAGTGGGACTTTCCTTTGTAATGTGACACAGCACAGCCGTCATTCCAACCCCCTTGGTGCCGGGCACCACCTCCTCAACGTTGTTTGGTTCTGTCACGGAGCCCGCACTGTAATGTTATCCCTTGGCCATGCACAGTTAGCGGTGCCCGTCTTCTGACATCATGTAGGTGTCAGGCTGGCAGTGCCTGTGCGTCCAAGCTGCCCGAGATCCAACCTTGCAGTGTCATCTAATGTAGTCCCACTGCGGGCCAGGGATCCATGGGCATGCGCAGTGCATATCATCGCCTCTCACTCACCTCCTTCCTGCTTCTTCAGACTGTGCGGCGTCACGGCCGTGGCATGCTATTAGGGATCAGCTGACGCCGCCTAGTCTGAAGAAGCGTGAAGAAGGGGAGTGAGAGGCTAGTATATGCACTGCGCATGGCCATGGATACCAGGCCCACTGTGGGATCACATTAGACGACACTGCGAGGTGTGATTTCGGGCAGCGTGGACGCACAGGCGCAGCCAGGACGACAACAAATGATGTCAGAGGACGGGCAGCGCAAACTGTGCATGGCCAAGGGATAACATAACAGCGCAGGGTCCATGACGGAATCAAACAACGCTAAGGAGGCAGCGCACGGTGCCAAGGGGGTAGCAATGACGGCTGTGCTGTGTCACATTACAAAGGAAAGTCCCACCTCCGGGACGGTTGGACGGTGTGAGGGGACACATTACATGAGTGTGTAGTTCAGCGTTTGCAAGGAGCATAATTTCAAGAGCGACCTTTCCCTTGTGCAGTATTAGTGCTGCACATGGTGGCTCTTTCAGTAACAAACGCCTAGGGGGGGGGGGGGACAGGTCCCCTTACATTTTAGTTGTGCCAGCGTGGCGGTCGCATGACACGTTGCCGGATACACAGCTGGGGATCAGCTGACGTTACTGAACCTCAATAACAGAGGAGCGACTGTTGACTGTGCACACAGCACTTCCAGGCACCAACTGGCGGTGTTAGAGCCCAGGGACAGCAGGAGGAGCAGATTGGAGGTATTGCCGCACACACAGCTGGGGATCAGCTGACGTTACTGAACCCCAATAACAGAGGAGCGACTGTTGACTGTGCACACAGCACTTCCAGGCACCAACTGGCGGTGTTAGAGCCCAGGGACAGCAGGAGGAGCAGAGGAACAGAGTGTAGGCCGAAGCCTGATTGGAGCAAGTTGAAAGGAAACCTTTAACCCCCCCCCCCAAGACGTTTGTAGCTGAAAGAGCCATGTTGTGCAGCACTAAGGATGCAAAAGGAAAAGGTTGCTCTTTTAATTATGCTCCTTGCAAACACCGAAGTAAACACTAAAAATGTGTCCCTTTATACCGTTAAACCGTTCCGGAGGTGCGAATTTCCTTCGTAATGGGACACAGCACAGCTGTCATTCCTATCCCCTTGATGCCGTGCGCTGCCTCCTCAGCGTTGTTTTAAGCTGCCACGGAGCCTGCGCTGTTCTGTTAGCCCTTGGCCATGCCCAATTAGCGCTGCCTGTCTTCTGACATAATTTGGTGTCAGGCTGTCAGTGCCTGTGCGTCCACGCTGCTCCAGATCCCACCTCGCAGTCTCATCTAACGTAATCCCACTGCGGGCCTTGGAACCATGGGCATGCACAGTGCATAACCTCGACTCTCACTCCCCTCCTTCCCTCTTCTTCAGACTGTGCGGTGTCACGGCCGTGGCATGCTAGGGATCAGCTGACGGCGCACAGTCTAAAGAAGGCGGAGGGAAATGAGCGAGAGCCCGAGGGGAAGATATGCACTGCGCATGCCCATGGATCCCAGGCCCGCAGTGTGACTCAATCAGAAGACACTGCGAGGCGGGATCTCGGGCACCGCGGCCGCACAGGCGCAGCCAGCCTGACACCAAATTATGTCAGAAGACAGGCAGCGCAAATAGGGCATGCCCAAGGGATAACAGAACAGCGCAGGCTCCGTGACAGCTTAAAACAACGCTGAGGAGGCAGCGCATGGCACCAAGGGGGTAGGAATGACGGCTGTGCTGCGTCACATTACGAAGGAAAGTCCCAGCTCCGGGACGGTATAACGGTATCAGTGAACACATTTTATAAGTGTTAAGTTCTGCGTGTGCAAAGAGCTAAAAAAAAAGAGCTACCTTTTCCTTGTGCAGCATTACTGCTGCACAAGATGGCTCTTTCAGTAACAAACGACGGGGGGGGGGGGGGGACAGGTTCCCTTACATTTAGGTTGTTGTGCCAGCGTGGCGGTCGCAGGACACATTGCCGGCTACACAGCTGGGGATCAGCTGACGTTACTGAAACCCAATAACACTGGGTCGTATGTTTTTACTGTGCAGCCTGCACTTCTGAGCCGCAACTGGCGGTGTTGGAGCCCAGGAATAGCAGTTCAGGTGGTAGAAAGATGAACACAGCAGGAGACCTGGATGACACCCAATTACTTAATCAGGCAGAGGAGTGGCAAATTCCTGCGAGATCCAGGCCTGGTTCATTTTCAGGAAAGTAAGCCGGTCAACGTTATCGGAGGATAGTCGCATGCGACGGTCTGTTAGTACACCACCTGCGGCACTAAAGACACGTTCCGATAAGACACTAGCCGCAGGGCAAGCCAGCACCTCCAATGCATACTGGCTTAGCTCTGGCCATGTATCCAGCTTAGAGACCCAAAACTTGAACGGGGAAGAGCCGTCTGGGAGTACAGTAAGAGGGCAAGCCATGTAGTCTGTCACCATCTGACGGAACCGTTGCCTCCTGCTGACTGGAGCCGCCGGTGATGGTGTAGACATTTGGGGCGGGCACACAAAAGTGTGCCAGAGTTGTGCCATACTGGGCTTGCCTTGGGCAGAGGCACTGCTTCTGCTCCCTCTTTGGGCAGAGCCTCCCCCACTGCCTCGACGCACTGAGCTGCTTTGTAAAGCACTAGCAGCACTCCTCTCAGTTGGACAGGAGAAGATGATGGAATTCACCAGTGTGTCGTGGTACTCCCGCAATTTACGCTCCCGGGTCAACGCAGGGATGAGGTTTTGGACGTTGTCCCGGTAGCGAGGATCGAGGAGGGTGAACACCCAATAATCAGGCATGTTGAGAATGTGGTCGATGCGGCGGTCGTTTCTCAGGCACTGCAGCATGAAATCCACCATGTGCTGCAGAGTGCCAACCGGCCCAGAAACGCTGTCCCCTGCTTGAGACATGATCTCTGCCCGCTCGTCATCACCCCACCCTCGCTGTACACACTGACCACTGGACAATTGTGTCGCTCCCTCCTCTGGACGGAGCTCTTCCTCCTCCATTGACTCCTCCTCATCCTCCTCACAAATTGGCCCCTGCGTACCCCTTTGTGAGGAACCACGTGGCGCTGACTCTCCAGAAGCTGATGGAAAAGGTGACTCCTCATCCTCCACCTCTTCCACCACATCATCCCTTAACCCTTGCAAAGTTTGCTGAAGCAGGCAGATAAGGGGGACAGTCATGCTGACTAGTGCATCATCTGCACTTGCCATCCGCGTGGAATAATCAAAAGGACGCAAAACCTGGCAGACGTCCTTCATAGTGGCCCACTCTGTGGTTGTGAAGTCTGATCGGCGCTGACTGCGACTTCTTTGCGCCTGATGCAGCTGGTACTCCATAACTGCTTGCTGCTGCTCACACAACCGCTCCAACATATGTAACGTGGAATTCCACCGGGTAGGTAGGTCACATATGATGCGGTGTTCCGGAAGGCGGAATCGGCGCTGCAGAGCAGCAATGCGGGATCTGGCCAAGCTGGAACGCCGCAAGTGAGCACACTCTAGGCGGACCTTGTGCAGCAGGGCATCAAGATCCGGATAGTCCCTCAGAAAACTCTGCACAACCAAATTGAGCACATGTGCCAGACATGGGATGTGAGTGAGGTTGCCAAGGGCCAAAGCTGCCACCAGATTTCGGCCATTGTCACACACTACCATGCCTGGCTGGAGATTCGCTGGCAGTAACCACACATCGCTCTCCTGCTTGATGGCATTCCAGAGCTCCTGCGCTGTGTGGCTTCGATGCCCCAATGAAACTAGTTTCAAGACGGCCTGCTGACGTTTGGCCACGGCTGTGCTCATGTCGGTCATAGGTAAACGTTCACGGGTCCATGTGGGGGTGGACTGTGACGGATCCTGCAGAGAGGAATCAGAGGAACTGGTGTAAGAGGAGGAGTCGATGCGTACAGACTGGATTCCTGCAATCCTTGGAGTGGGCAGGACACGTCCTGCGCCACTCGCACGATCTGTACCTGGCTCAACAACATTAACCCAATGGGCAGTGAGGGAAACATATCGCCCCTGTCCATGCTGACTGGTCCACGCATCGGTGGTGAGGTGGACCTTGCTACTGACGGCGTTCAGTAGCGCATGTTTTATGTTTGCCTCAACATGCCTGTGCAGGGCAGGGACAGCCTGCCTGCTGAAGTAAAAGCGGCTGGGCACCTTGTACTGTGGGACTGCCAATGCCATCAAGTCACGGAAGCTGTCAGTCTCCACCAGCCTGAACGAGAGCATTTCCAGGGACAACAGTTTGGCAATGCCTGCATTCAGAGCCTGTGCTCGGGGGTGGTTGGCCGAGAATGCCCGCCTTTTCTCCCATGCCTGTACTACCGATGGCTGTAGAGTAGACTGGGAGTGTGAGGATGACTGGGAAGGTGGTGCTGTGGGTGGAATTACACAAGGTCTCTGGGAGGAAGCCAAACCAGCTGTGCGTGAGCTGGAGGAAGAGGCAACACGAGCTGAAGAGGTGGTAGCTGCCGCTGTTGGTTGGCCTACATCTTCAGTGTGTTTCTGTAACTCCACCGCGTGCCTGGTCCGCACATGTTTCCACATATTTGTGGTATTGAGGTTGCTGACATTTTTCCCTCTTTTTACTTTATGATGACACAGCTTGCATTTGACAAAACAAATGTCATCTGCAACTGTGTCAAAAAAGGACCAGGCACTGCAAGTCTTGGGAGCGCCCTTTTTGGCTTTGGAAAGAGACAGGCTCCTAACGGGTGCCAAAGTGGAGGCTACAGGCTCCGCAGTCTTCCCCCTCCCTCTCCCTCTTTGGCCCGTAAGAGGAAGCTCTTCCTCTGAGCTGCTCCCACCACCTTCCTGTTCCTCACGCCACGATGGGTCAAGGACCTCATCATCTCCACTACCCTCTGCCACCAACTGCTCCTCCTGGGTAGTCTCAGCAGCACAGTACGCACGAGAAAGCGGCACCTGAGTTTCATCATCAGATGCGTACTGCGCTGTGGTCACCGGAGGCACTGGCCCACCTGCCTCTTCAGAGTCAGAGAGAAAAAGGTGTTGGGCATCACTGCACACTGCCTCTTCTTCCATTTCTCCAATGCTGCTTGGCTGGCCCCCTGTTTCCAAGCCAAGAGATTCAGAGAACAGAAGTAGAGACGGCTCCTGTCCTGGGCTCTCTGACTGCCTGGCCAATTTGGCAGGTGGTGAAGAGACAGATGGCTGCTCTCCAGTGCTCTGTGCCTGAGAGGATGTGGCACTAACTGAAGTCGATGCCGAGGCGTTAGCTGCCATCCACCCGACAACGGCTTCAATTTGGTCTTCACGCAGCAGCGGTGCACGGCGCTCTCCGACAAAGCTGCGCATGAAGGACTGTTCCCTGCTGAAACTGAGTGACGACGAGTCACCGGCGCCCGCAGCAGGCACAGAATCACCACGTCCTCTCCCTGCTCCTCTCCCTGCTCCGCGCCCACGCCCACGTGCCTTACTCCCTGCCCTCTTCATCTTGGTTGACAGATAAAGATAAGCAGAAAAGTACTAAGGCCTTAGTGTGCTTATTCCTGTAATGCTCCTCCTAACAGGTGTAAGAAACACTAATGTTGTAAATTGTGGACTAAACTTTATTATTTTTCAAATGTGGCCTACACAAGTGTAAGTTGTGTTTGGTGAACTTAACCTTTTTTTTGGTGCAGATCGGGCTACAGAGCTAGTTTAAATCACACGGAGACCGTGCAGACAGCCGTAAACGGCGCTGCAAGGCCAAGAAACCCTCCTCTAGGTTATCCTATATAGTGTTTTTCCACTATTTAGCTGGATACAAGTGGAAAGACACTAATAGGAATTTTTTTTTTCAAATTTTAAACTGGCTGCACTATTTGAAAAAAAGGAAATTGTTTTTCAAGGTATGAGGCAGTAACGCACCCTGAGCTGAATCCAACCGGCTATGGCTGCACACAGACTACAGGGCGAGCTGGGCTCACACGGAGACCGTGCAGACAGCCGTAAACGGCGCTGCAAGGCCAAAAAACCCTCCTCTAGGTTATCCTATATAGTGTTTTTCCACTATTTAGCTGGATACGAGTGGAAAGACACTAATAGGAATTTTTTTTTTCAAATTTTAAACAGGCTGCACTATTTGAAAAAAAGGAAAATTTTTCTCAAGGTATGAGCCAGTAACGAACCCTGAGCTGAATCCAACCGGCTATGGCTGCACACAGACTACAGGGCGAGCTGGGCTCACACGGAGACCGTGCAGACAGCCGTAAACGGCGCTGCAAGGCCAAAAAACCCTCCTCTAGGTTATCCTATATAGTGTTTTTCCACTATTTAGCTGGATACGAGTGGAAAGACACTAATAGGAATTTTTTTTTTAAAATTTTAAACAGGCTGCACTATTTGAAAAAAAGGAAAATTTTTCTCAAGGTATGAGCCAGTAACGAACCCTGAGCTGAATCCAACCGGCTATGGCTGCACACAGACTACAGGGCGAGCTGGGCTCACACGGAGACCGTGCAGACAGCCGTAAACGGCGCTGCAAGGCCAAAAAACCCTCCTCTAGGTTATCCTATATAGTGTTTTTCCACTATTTAGCTGGATACGAGTGGAAAGACACTAATAGGAATTTTTTTTTTCAAATTTTAAACAGGCTGCACTATTTGAAAAAAAGGAAAATTTTTCTCAAGGTATGAGCCAGTAACGAACCCTGAGCTGAATCCAACCGGCTATGGCTGCACACAGACTACAGGGCGAGCTGGGCTCACACGGAGACCGTGCAGACAGCCGTAAACGGCGCTGCAAGGCCCAAAAACCCCCCTCTAGGTTATCCTATGTAGTGTTTTTCCACAATAGAGCTGGAGACTGGTGGAAAAACACTAATAGGAAATTTGAGAAAAAATGTGCAGCAGGCTGCACTAAGAGCAAAAAAGAACAACTGTGTGAGGCAGTGTGAACCCCCCCTGAGCTGAATACAACCGGGTATATGGCTGCACACAGACTACAGAGTGAGCTGCACACACACACACACAGAGACCTTGCAGAACGCTGTTAAAACAGCGCTGCAAGGCAAGAGCAAGGTGAACAGTGAAGAACACACAGCGTTTTGCTAAATTAGCCTTTGGAAAGGAAAATAAAGCAATTAGCTAGCTCAACTGGCCCTCAGTTAGAACACAGCGTCCTGTCCCTAACTGAAATCACAGCAGAGTGAGCGCAAAATGGCGGCAGCGCTTTTTTATAGTGCAGAGTGACATCATTTCAGCAGCCAATCCAAGCCTTGCCAGTACTTACATGCCCACCATGCTAAACAGGATGTGCCCACACTTTCATTCATTCCTCATTGGCTGCTGCGTTCAATTTGAATTCTGGGAACTTCCGATTCCGGTATCCGATACGCGGGAAGTATCGGAATTCAGTATCGGAATTCCGATACCGCAAATATCGGCCGATACCCGATACTTGCGGTATCGGAATGCTCAACACTAGTTATGGGTCAATGTACCAGCAGACTCATCTATCACTGGCTGGGCAATGGGCACGATGAAGTGGAAACACAGATATAGGCCCAAAGAATAAAGTGGGCTAAATGCAGTTCAAAATTGGTAACACAGGAATAACCAGGGGGCATTGCAGTGGAGGACAACTGGAATGAGAGGCTGACACAGAGAGTAGGGCCAAATCAGTAAGTAGTCGAAATGCAGTTCAAAATTGGCAACCGTAGTAAACAGGCGGCACCGCTTTGTTCAGTGGAGGAGAACAGCAAGGAGTGGCAGACACCGATAGTAGGCCCCAACCCAACTAGTAGGCCAAATGCAGTCTAACATTAACAACTACTTAACGAGAGCCTGAAAATGGAATTTCAGGACAGGAAACCAGGAGAACAGCAAGGAGTGGCAGACACCGATAGTAGGCCCCAAACCAACTAGTACGCCAAATGCAGTTGTTCCATTTAACCACAATTTAATGAGAGCCTGAAGATAGAAGCTCAGGAAAGGCAACCTGGGGAACACCTTGGAGTGTAACACACCCTCTCTCTCCACCCCATACCCATTTTGTAGGCCTAATGCAGTGTACTTTTCTACAACTACTAAACGAGAGTCGGAAGACCGAAGCAATGGCAAGGAAACCTGGGGAACACCTTGGAGTGTAACACACCATCTCTCTCCACCCCATACCCAATTTGTAGGCCTAATGCAGTGTAGTTTCCAAGAACTACTAAACGAGAGCCGGAAGATCGAAGCTCAGGAAAGGCAACCTGGGGAACACCTTGGAGTGTAACACACCCTCTCTCTACACCCCATACCCAATTTGAAGGCCTAATGCAGTGTAGTTTCCAAGAACTACTAAACGAGAGCCGGAAGATCGAAGCTCAGGAAAGGCAACCTGGGGAACACCTTGGAGTGTAACACAACATCTCTCTACACCACGGAAGGGCTGATTCTTAGGAAGGAAGGCTGTTGGAAATAAGCATTGCGCGTCCGAGGGTGATTATATTCTTATTAGGTATATACTCACCCGCGGACGCGCCCTGCTTCTTTATTTGGAATGAATGTTTATTTGCAATGTGGTGTTGACTTTCTCTATTATTTTGGTAATTAATGATTTTATTATTTTCATTGTTTTGCATCTTCTCGGCAATAATATAAAGAAGACGCGACAGGACAACACTCGGTGGATGCCATATGTGTGTTTTCAATTGAAAAAACCTTTCAGTTAACTACTTGCAGGAGAAAGTAATTGTAGCTGGTGGCCATTTTTAGTACTGTACCAGATTTTAGTTGTGTGTTTGTTTTTAATGTTAAAATGTCTGCATTTGATATCTCACCAGTATTTTCTTTTTTATAAGCAAAATACTTTTTTTTTTATTTTATGATGTTGGTTCAAGGGGTACACGGGCAGCAGTAGACAGGTCAGTGGAGGCCTAGTGGAAGGAGGGACCGCAGACAGGCTTCGAAGCCCTAACATAATAAATTGGGCTGCCTGTAGGCAATTTAAAATTGGTTCCAGGGGAACACGGGCAGCAGTAGACAGGTCAGTGGAGGCCTAGAGGAAGGAGGGACCGCAGATGCGCCAATGTTTCCCCCATACCAAATTTGTAGGCCTAATGCAGTGTAGTTTCCAACAACTACTAAACGAGAGCCGGAATATCGAAGCTCAGGAAAGGCAACCTGGGGAACACCTTGGAGTGTAACACACCCTCTCTCTACACCCCATACCCAATTTGAAGGCCTAATGCAGTGTAGTTTCCAAGAACTACTAAACGAGAGCCGGAAGATCGAAGCTCAGGAAAGGCAACCTGGGGAACACCTTGGAGTGTAACACACCCTCTCTCTACACCCCATACCCAATTTGAAGGCCTAATGCAGTGTAGTTTCCAAGAACTACTAAACGAGAGCCGGAAGATCGAAGCTCAGGAAAGGCAACCTGGGGAACACCTTGGAGTGGAGCACCCCATCTCTCTACACCCCATACCCAATTTGAAGGCCTAATGCAGCGTAGTTTCCAACAACTACTAAACGAGAGCCGGAAGATCGAAGCTCAGGAAAGGCAACCTGGGGAACACCTTGGAGTGGAACACACCATCTCTCTACACCCCATACCCAATTTGAAGGCCTAATGCAGCGTAGTTTCCAACAACTACTAAACGAGAGCCGGAAGATCGAAGCTCAGGAAAGGCAACCTGGGGAACACCTTGGAGTGTAACACAACGTCTCTCTACACCACGGAAGGGCTGATTCTTAGGAAGGAAGGCTGTTGGAAATAAGCATTGCGCGTCCGAGGGTGATTATATTCTTATTAGGTATATACTCACCCTCGGACGCGCCCTGCTTCTTTATTTGGAATGAATGTTTATTTGCAATGTGGTGTTGACTTTCTCTATTATTTTGGTAATTAATGATTTTATTATTTTCATTGTTTTGCATCTTCTCGGCAATAATTTAAAGAAGACGCGACAGGACAACACTCAGTGGATGCCATATGTGTGTTTTCAATTGAAAAAACCTTTCAGTTAACTACTTGCAGGAGAAAGTAATTGTAGCTGGTGGCCATTTTTAGTACTGTACCAGATTTTAGTTGTGTGTTTGTTTTTAATGTTAAAATGTCTGCATTCGATATCTCTCCAGTATTTTCTTTTTTGTAAGCAAAATACTTTTTTTTTTATTTTATGATGTTGGTTCAAGGGGTACACGGGCAGCAGTAGACAGGTCAGTGGAGGCCTAGTGGAAGGAGGGACCGCAGACAGGCTTCGAAGCCCTAACATAATAAATTGGGCTGCCTGTAGGCAATTTAAAATTGGTTCCAGGGGAACACGGGCAGCAGTAGACAGGTCAGTGGAGGCCTAGAGGAAGGAGGGACCGCAGATGCGCCAATGTTTCCCCCATACCAAATTTGTAGGCCTAATGCAGTGTAGTTTCCAACAACTACTAAACGAGAGCCGGAATATCGAAGCTCAGGAAAGGCAACCTGGGGAACACCTTGGAGTGTAACACACCCTCTCTCTACACCCCATACCCAATTTGAAGGCCTAATGCAGTGTAGTTTCCAAGAACTACTAAACGAGAGCCGGAAGATCGAAGCTCAGGAAAGGCAACCTGGGGAACACCTTGGAGTGTAACACACCCTCTCTCTACACCCCATACCCAATTTGAAGGCCTAATGCAGTGTAGTTTCCAAGAACTACTAAACGAGAGCCGGAAGATCGAAGCTCAGGAAAGGCAACCTGGGGAACACCTTGGAGTGGAGCACACCATCTCTCTACACCCCATACCCAATTTGAAGGCCTAATGCAGCGTAGTTTCCAACAACTACTAAACGAGAGCCGGAAGATCGAAGCTCAGGAAAGGCAACCTGGGGAACACCTTGGAGTGTAACACAACGTCTCTCTACACCACGGAAGGGCTGATTCTTAGGAAGGAAGGCTGTTGGAAATAAGCATTGCGCGTCCGAGGGTGATTATATTCTTATTAGGTATATACTCACCCTCGGACGCGCCCTGCTTCTTTATTTGGAATGAATGTTTATTTGCAATGTGGTGTTGACTTTCTCTATTATTTTGGTAATTAATGATTTTATTATTTTCATTGTTTTGCATCTTCTCGGCAATAATATAAAGAAGACGCGACAGGACAACACTCAGTGGATGCCATATGTGTGTTTTCAATTGAAAAAACCTTTCAGTTAACTACTTGCAGGAGAAAGTAATTGTAGCTGGTGGCCATTTTTAGTACTGTACCAGATTTTAGTTGTGTGTTTGTTTTTAATGTTAAAATGTCTGCATTCGATATCTCTCCAGTATTTTCTTTTTTGTAAGCAAAATACTTATTTTTATATTTTCTGATGTTGGTTCCAGGGGTACACGGGCAGCAGTGCCCTGGTCAGTGTAGTAGTAGTTGAAAGAATGGACCGCAGACAGGCATCGAAGGCCTAAAATAAAAAAATTGGGCTGGCTGTAGGCAATTTTAAATTGGTTCCAGGGGTACACGGGCAGCAGTGGTGTGGTCAGTGGAGGCCTAGTGGAAGGAGTGACCGCAGACAGGCATCGAAGGCCTAAAATAATAACACATGGCTGTAGGCAATTTTAAATTGGTTCCAGGGGTACACGGGCAGCAGTGACCTGGTCAGTGTAGTAGTAGTTGAAAGAATGGACCGCAGACAGGCATCGAAGGCCTAAAATAAAAAAATTGGGCTGGCTGTAGGCAATTTTAAATTGGTTCCAGGGGTACACGGGCAGCAGTGGTGTGGTCAGTGGAGGCCTAGTGGAAGGAGTGACCGCAGACAGGCATCGAAGGCCTAAAATAATAACACATGGCTGTAGGCAATTTTAAATTGGTTCCAGGGGTACACGGGCAGCAGTGACCTGGTCAGTGTAGTAGTAGTTGAAAGAATGGACCGCAGACAGGCATCGAAGGCCTAAAATAATAACACATGGCTGTAGGCAATTTTAAATTGGTTCCAGGGGTACACGGGCAGCAGTGACCTGGTCAGTGTAGTAGTAGTTGAAAGAATGGACCGCAGACAGGCATCGAAGGCCTAAAATAAAAAAATTGGGCTGGCTGTAGGCAATTTTAAATTGGTTCCAGGGGTACACGGGCAGCAGTGGTGTGGTCAGTGGAGGCCTAGTGGAAGGAGTGACCGCAGACAGGCATCGAAGGCCTAAAATAATAACACATGGCTGTAGGCAATTTTAAATTGGTTCCAGGGGTACACGGGCAGCAGTGACCTGGTCAGTGTAGTAGTAGTTGAAAGAATGGACCGCAGACAGGCATCGAAGGCCTAAAATAAAAATATTGGGCTGGCTGTAGGCAATTTTAAATTGGTTCCAGGGGTACACGGGCAGCAGTGGTGTGGTCAGTGGAGACCTAGTGGAAGGAGTGACCGCAGACAGGCATCGAAGGCCTAAAATAATAACACATGGCTGTAGGCAATTTTAAATTGGTTCCAGGGGTACACGGGCAGCAGTGACCTGGTCAGTGTAGTAGTAGTTGAAAGAATGGACCGCAGACAGGCATCGAAGGCCTAAAATAATAACACATGGCTGTAGGCAATTTTAAATTGGTTCCAGGGGTACACGGGCAGCAGTGACCTGGTCAGTGTAGTAGTAGTTGAAAGAATGGACCGCAGACAGGCATCGAAGGCCTAAAATAAAAAAATTGGGCTGGCTGTAGGCAATTTTAAATTGGTTCCAGGGGTACATGGGCAGCAGTGGTGTGGTCAGTGGAGGCCTAGTGGAAGGAGTGACCGCAGACAGGCATCGAAGGCCTAAAATAATAACACATGGCTGTAGGCAATTTTAAATTGGTTCCAGGGGTACACGGGCAGCAGTGACCTGGTCAGTGTAGTAGTAGTTGAAAGAATGGACCGCAGACAGGCATCGAAGGCCTAAAATAAAAAAATTGGGCTGGCTGTAGGCAATTTAAATTGGTTCCAGGGGTACACGGGCAGCAGTGGTGTGGTCAGTGGAGGCCTAGTGGAAGGAGTGACCGCAGACAGGCATCGAAGGCCTAAAATAATAACACATGGCTGTAGGCAATTTTAAATTGGTTCCAGGGGTACACGGGCAGCAGTGGTGTGGTCAGTGGAGGCCTAGTGGAAGGAGTGACCACAGACAGGCATCGAAGGCCTAACATAACAAAAATGTCAATACAATGGTATTGTCAGTGGCAGGCATTGAAGGATGTCAGCGCATAGACTAAACATTGGTGGAGCTGTGAGATAATTTTGCAAGTGGTAGAGCACTGTTTGAGCTGGGGTGGGGGGAAACTGTCTTGTGGCCGGCGGTACAGGCCCAGGGCCCCTCATATTACAACGGTGTGTCTGACGTTGGGTGCGCACCACCACCGCCAGAGACACTTTATTGTACTAGGAGGGACCCAGTGGCAGTGCCGTCGACCAAAAGCGGGCTCACCCACCTCTTCAGACAAACTGCACTCTCACGGGTGCTGTCGCCAAGTGTCGATACCACGGCCCCGTGTGGGGAGTTTGGCCATTTAGTGAGGTGTAAACATGTCGTATGCTGGACAATCAGGTGCTGAAAATTACGAGATTGGAAAAGGAATTCAGAATAGTCCACAGGCAAGACCTTTTCATAGGAAAGCTAGGTGTCAGCCGGGCAAGGTGGGGCAAAAGATTTCGAAATCCAGTTGTGGTTCATTTTAATGAAGGTTAGATCATCTACATTTTGGGTAGCCAGACGAGTCCTTTTTTCTGTTAGTATTGAACCTGCAGCACTGAATACTCTTTCTGATAGGACACTAGCTGCCGGGCAAGCAAGCTCCTGCAATGCATATTCTGCCAATTCTGGCCAGGTGTCTAATTTTGATGCCCAGTAATCAAATGGGAATGACGGTTGAGGGAGAACATCAATAAGGGATGAAAAATAGTTTGTAACCATACTGGACAAATGTTGTCTCCTGTCACTTTGAATTGATGCTGCAGTACCTGTCCTGTCTGCGGTCATAGCAAAATCACTCCACAACCTGGTCAGAAAACCCCTCTGGCCAACGCCACTTCTGATTTCTGCCCCTCTAACTCCTCTGGTCTGCTGGCCCCTGCAGCTCGTGTGAGAACGATCACGGGCGCTGTGTGCAGGGAATGCCAGAAGCAAACGGTCAACAAGAGTTGATTGTTTGGTTGCTAATAGTGTTGAGCGATACCTTCCGATATCGGAAAGTATCGGTATCGGTTTGGATCGGCCGATATTCAAAAAATATCGGATATCGCCGATACCGATACCCGATCCCAATGCAAGTCAATGGGACCAAAATATCGGAATTAAAATAAACCCTTTCTTTCCTTGTAGGTTCATTCTACATGAAGGAAAACAACTAAGAATAATGTAGGATGTATGGGGGAGGTGGCGGAGACATTAAAGGCAATGAGGATTAGTCCAATCAAATAGAATAGCATGTTTTTTTTTTTTTTTAAAGACGTTCGGATTGAAAAAGATATTGACTGTAATTTTTTTTTATTTTGTCAGATATTGATGTTTCACTATTCCACGACCTTCCCCTTCTTTTTTTTCCTTTTCCCACACTTTCATCTTCATCATCATCATCAGCATCTTTGACATCAACTTCTTCACCTTATTCATCTTCTTCTTCATCTTCTACCTATTTTTTTTTTTTTATTACATTCTTCATATTCATTTTCTTCAACTATTATTATTCTTCCTATTCTACATATTCTTTTTATTCCACTGTTATTATTCTTCCTATTCTACTTCTTCATCATATTCTCATTTGTGACAGGCATTCCCGTAGTTGTTATCTATAAAAGTTGGAAGATTACACCTTCCGTTCTGCCAGTCACAAAAGTTACATTTGTCCGCGTTCAGTTTGGCCTGCAGCATCAGGCTTTATCCACCGGCACCACGAGGAGGAACGGACTCACCCCCATACACTGCTTAGTCTTCTTCTGCATATAATTTAGATAATATCTTTTGCTCTGATATTAAGTCTTATGCTTAATGTTCTTCTGCTCTTTGTTCTGCAGCCTCTTGTTCTTCTGCTTCTCGGTCTTCCATGTTGTCGTCTCCAGGGTCGTCGTCTCCAGTGTCGTCATCTCCGCCGTCGTCGTCTCAGCCGTCGTCGTCTCCGCCGTCGTCGTCTCCGCCGTCGTCGTCTCCGCCGTCGTCATCGGGGTGGTCTTCCGGGTCGTCGTCATCGGGGTGGTCTTCCGGGTTGTCGACGTTAGGGTCTTCAACTTGGAAATGTAGCAGAAGGTACAAGAAGGCTGAGAAAATGCCAAGAACCAGCTGATGGAACTGGAACTCGGATGGCTACCCGAAGGTTCAAGAGCCTATGGAACTACCGAGGACCAGCTGACGTTACTGGAACCCGGTTACTAAGCAGGAGGTACCCGTGCTAAAAAGCACTACCAAGGACCGCCTGACGTTGGCGGAACTCGGATACCCAGAAGGAGGCACCTAAGCCAAAGGCTCTGCCCGGAACCAGCTGACGTTACTGGAACCAGGATGGGGAGCAGAAGGTACAAGAGCAAAAGACACTGCCGAGAACCAGCTGACGGTACTGGAACCCGGATGGGTAGCCGAAGGTCCAAGAGCCAATGGAACTACCAAGGACCAGCTGACGTTACTGGAACCCGGTTAATAAGCAGGAGGTACCCGTGCCTGAAAGCACTACCAAGGACCACCTGACGTTGGTGGAACTTGGATACCCAGAAGGAGGCACCTAAGCCAAAGGCTCTGCCCGGAACCAGCTGACGGTACTGGAACCAGGATGGGGAGCAGAAGGTACAAGAGCAAAAGACACTGCCGAGAACCAGCTGACGGTGCTGGAACCAGGTGGTGGACCCGAAGGCCCACAGGAGAGGAGAGAACAGCTAGGCCGCGAGGCAGCCGCAGTTACCGAACCCCAACAGTCCTACAGGGGGAGCTGGGCCTACTGGCACTACAGAACCAGCCTTGACTACCAGTTCACGCAGCCCACATAGGAAGCTCCTAAACTGGAGGCACCCTGGAGTTGGCTAACTCGACCGCACCACGACGGGGCAAGCATAGGCGTCTCAGTGAAGTTGACACAACCCGGAAACAGCTGACGGTGCTGAAACCAGGCTTGGCACGAGGGAGTACCTGTGACAAGAACACTGCCGAGAACCAGCTGGCGGTGCTGGAACCCGGATGCGTTGCCCCAGTGTGCAAGAGCCAATGGCACGACCGAGGACCAGCTGACGGTGCTGGAACCCGGTTACTAAGCTGTAGGTGCCCGCGCTTAAAAGCACTACCAAGGACCGCCTGGCGTTGGCGGAACTCGGATACCCAGGAGGAGGCACCTAAGCCAAAGGCTCGGCCCGGAACCAGCTGACGGTGCTGGAACCAGGTGGTGGACCCCAAGGCCCACAGGAGAGGAGAGAACAGCTAGGCCGCGAGGCAGCCGCAGTTACCGAACCCCAACAGTCCTACAGGGGGAGCTGGGCCTACTGGCACTACAGAACCAGCCTTGACTACCAGTTCACGCAGCCCACATAGGAAGCTCCTAAACTGGAGGCACCCTGGAGTTGGCTAACTCGACCGCACCACGACGGGGCAAGCATAGGCGTCTCAGTGAAGTTGACACAACCCGGAAACAGCTGACGGTGCTGAAACCAGGCTTGGCACGAGGGAGTACCTGTGACAAGAACACTGCCGAGAACCAGCTGGCGGTGCTGGAACCCGGATGCGTTGCCCCAGTGTGCAAGAGCCAATGGCACGACCGAGGACTAGCTGACGGTGCTGGAACCCGGTTACTAAGCTGTAGGTGCCCGCGCTTAAAAGCACTACCAAGGACCGCCTGGCGTTGGCGGAACTCGGATACCCAGGAGGAGGCACCTAAGCCAAAGGCTCGGCCCGGAACCAGCTGACGGTGCTGGAACCAGGTGGTGGACCCCAAGGCCCACAGGAGAGGAGAGAACAGCTAGGCCGCGAGGCAGCCGCAGTTACCGAACCCCAACAGTCCTACAGGGGGAGCTGGGCCTACTGGCACTACAGAACCAGCCTTGACTACCAGTTCACGCAGCCCACATAGGAAGCTCCTAAACTGGAGGCACCCTGGAGTTGGCTAACTCGACCGCACCACGACGGGGCAAGCATAGGCGTCTCAGTGAAGTTGACACAACCCGGAAACAGCTGACGGTGCTGAAACCAGGCTTGGCACGAGGGAGTACCTGTGACAAGAACACTGCCGAGAACCAGCTGGCGGTGCTGGAACCCGGATGCGTTGCCCCAGTGTGCAAGAGCCAATGGCACGACCGAGGACCAGCTGACGGTGCTGGAACCCGGTTACTAAGCTGTAGGTGCCCGCGCTTAAAAGCACTACCAAGGACCGCCTGGCGTTGGCGGAACTCGGATACCCAGGAGGAGGCACCTAAGCCAAAGGCTCGGCCCGGAACCAGCTGACGGTGCTGGAACCAGGTGGTGGACCCCAAGGCCCACAGGAGAGGAGAGAACAGCTAGGCCGCGAGGCAGCCGCAGTTACCGAACCCCAACAGTCCTACAGGGGGAGCTGGGCCTACTGGCACTACAGAACCAGCCTTGACTACCAGTTCACGCAGCCCACATAGGAAGCTCCTAAACTGGAGGCACCCTGGAGTTGGCTAACTCGACCGCACCACGACGGGGCAAGCATAGGCGTCTCAGTGAAGTTGACACAACCCGGAAACAGCTGACGGTGCTGAAACCAGGCTTGGCACGAGGGAGTACCTGTGACAAGAACACTGCCGAGAACCAGCTGGCGGTGCTGGAACCCGGATGCGTTGCCCCAGTGTGCAAGAGCCAATGGCACGACCGAGGACTAGCTGACGGTGCTGGAACCCGGTTACTAAGCTGTAGGTGCCCGCGCTTAAAAGCACTACCAAGGACCGCCTGGCGTTGGCGGAACTCGGATACCCAGGAGGAGGCACCTAAGCCAAAGGCTCGGCCCGGAACCAGCTGACGGTGCTGGAACCAGGTGGTGGACCCCAAGGCCCACAGGAGAGGAGAGAACAGCTAGGCCGCGAGGCAGCCGCAGTTACCGAACCCCAACAGTCCTACAGGGGGAGCTGGGCCTACTGGCACTACAGAACCAGCCTTGACTACCAGTTCACGCAGCCCACATAGGAAGCTCCTAAACTGGAGGCACCCTGGAGTTGGCTAACTCGACCGCACCACGACGGGGCAAGCATAGGCGTCTCAGTGAAGTTGACACAACCCGGAAACAGCTGACGGTGCTGAAACCAGGCTTGGCACGAGGGAGTACCTGTGACAAGAACACTGCCGAGAACCAGCTGGCGGTGCTGGAACCCGGATGCGTTGCCCCAGTGTGCAAGAGCCAATGGAACGACCGAGGACTAGCTGACGGTGCTGGAACCCGGTTACTAAGCTGTAGGTGCCCGCGCTTAAAAGCACTACCAAGGACCGCCTGGCGTTGGCGGAACTCGGATACCCAGGAGGAGGCACCTAAGCCAAAGGCTCGGCCCGGAACCAGCTGACGGTGCTGGAACCAGGTGGTGGACCCCAAGGCCCACAGGAGAGGAGAGAACAGCTAGGCCGCGAGGCAGCCGCAGTTACCGAACCCCAACAGTCCTACAGGGGGAGCTGGGCCTACTGGCACTACAGAACCAGCCTTGACTACCAGTTCACGCAGCCCACATAGGAAGCTCCTAAACTGGAGGCACCCTGGAGTTGGCTAACTCGACCGCACCACGACGGGGCAAGCATAGGCGTCTCAGTGAAGTTGACACAACCCGGAAACAGCTGACGGTGCTGAAACCAGGCTTGGCATGAGGGAGTACCTGTGACAAGAACACTGCCGAGAACCAGCTGGCGGTGCTGGAACCCGGATGCGTTGCCCCAGTGTGCAAGAGCCAATGGCACGACCGAGGACCAGCTGACGGTGCTGGAACCCGGTTACTAAGCTGTAGGTGCCCGCGCTTAAAAGCACTACCAAGGACCGCCTGGCGTTGGCGGAACTCGGATACCCAGGAGGAGGCACCTAAGCCAAAGGCTCGGCCCGGAACCAGCTGACGGTGCTGAACCAGGTGGTGGACCCCAAGGCCCACAGGAGAGGAGAGAACAGCTAGGCCGCGAGGCAGCCGCAGTTACCGAACCCCAACAGTCCTACAGGGGGAGCTGGGCCTACTGGCACTACAGAACCAGCCTTGACTACCAGTTCACGCAGCCCACATAGGAAGCTCCTAAACTGGAGGCACCCTGGAGTTGGCTAACCCGACCGCACCACGACGAGGCAAGCATAGGTGTCTCAGTGAGCTTGACACAACCCGGAAACAGCTGACGGTGCTGAAACCAGGCTTGGCACGAGGGAGTACCTGTGACAAGAACACTGCCGAGAACCAGCTGGCGGTGCTGGAACCCGGATGCGTTGCCCCAGTGTGCAAGAGCCAATGGCACGACCGAGGACCAGCTGACGGTGCTGGAACCCGGTTACTAAGCTGTAGGTGCCCGCGCTTAAAAGCACTACCAAGGACCGCCTGGCGTTGGCGGAACTCGGATACCCAGGAGGAGGCACCTAAGCCAAAGGCTCGGCCCGGAACCAGCTGACGGTGCTAGAACCAGTTGGTGGACCCCAAGGCCCACAGGAGAGGAGAGAACAGCTAGGCCGCGAGGCAGCCGCAGTTACCGAACCCCAACAGTCCTACAGGGGGAGCTGGGCCTACTGGCACTACAGAACCAGCCTTGACTACCAGTTCACGCAGCCCACATAGGAAGCTCCTAAACTGGAGGCACCCTGGAGTTGGCTAACTCGACCGCACCACGACGGGGCAAGCATAGGCGTCTCAGTGAAGTTGACACAACCCGGAAACAGCTGACGGTGCTGAAACCAGGCTTGGCACGAGGGAGTACCTGTGACAAGAACACTGCCGAGAACCAGCTGGCGGTGCTGGAACCCGGATGCGTTGCCCCAGTGTGCAAGAGCCAATGGCACGACCGAGGACCAGCTGACGGTGCTGGAACCCGGTTACTAAGCTGTAGGTGCCCGCGCTTAAAAGCACTACCAAGGACCGCCTGGCGTTGGCGGAACTCGGATACCCAGGAGGAGGCACCTAAGCCAAAGGCTCGGCCCGGAACCAGCTGACGGTGCTGGAACCAGGTGGTGGACCCCAAGGCCCACAGGAGAGGAGAGAACAGCTAGGCCGCGAGGCAGCCGCAGTTACCGAACCCCAACAGTCCTACAGGGGGAGCTGGGCCTACTGGCACTACAGAACCAGCCTTGACTACCAGTTCACGCAGCCCACATAGGAAGCTCCTAAACTGGAGGCACCCTGGAGTTGGCTAACTCGACCGCACCACGACGGGGCAAGCATAGGCGTCTCAGTGAAGTTGACACAACCCGGAAACAGCTGACGGTGCTGAAACCAGGCTTGGCACGAGGGAGTACCTGTGACAAGAACACTGCCGAGAACCAGCTGGCGGTGCTGGAACCCGGATGCGTTGCCCCAGTGTGCAAGAGCCAATGGCACGACCGAGGACCAGCTGACGGTGCTGGAACCTGGTTACTAAGCTGTAGGTGCCCGCGCTTAAAAGCACTACCAAGGACCGCCTGGCATTGGCGGAACTCGGATACCCAGGAGGAGGCACCTAAGCCAAAGGCTCGGGCCGGAACCAGCTGACGGTGCTGGAACCAGGTGGTGGACCCCAAGGCCCACAGGAGAGGAGAGAACAGCTAGGCCGCGAGGCAGCCGCAGTTACCGAACCCCAACAGTCCTACAGGGGGAGCTGGGCCTACTGGCACTACAGAACCAGCCTTGACTACCAGTTCACGCAGCCCACATAGGAAGCTCCTAAACTGGAGGCACCCTGGAGTTGGCTAACTCGACCGCACCATGACGGGGCAAGCATAGGCGTCTCAGTGAAGTTGACACAACCCGGAAACAGCTGACGGTGCTGAAACCAGGCTTGGCACGAGGGAGTACCTGTGACAAGAACACTGCCGAGAACCAGCTGGCGGTGCTGGAACCCGGATGCGTTGCCCCAGTGTGCAAGAGCCAATGGCACGACCGAGGACCAGCTGACGGTGCTAGAACCCGGTTACTAAGCTGTAGGTGCCCGCGCTTAAAAGCACTACCAAGGACCGCCTGGCGTTGGCGGAACTCGGATACCCAGGAGGAGGCACCTAAGCCAAAGGCTCGGCCCGGAACCAGCTGACGGTGCTGGAACCAGGTGGTGGACCCCAAGGCCCACAGGAGAGGAGAGAACAGCTAGGCCGCGAGGCAGCCGCAGTTACCGAACCCCAACAGTCCTACAGGGGGAGCTGGGCCTACTGGCACTACAGAACCAGCCTTGACTACCAGTTCACGCAGCCCACATAGGAAGCTCCTAAACTGGAGGCACCCTGGAGTTGGCTAACCCGACCGCACCACGACGAGGCAAGCATAGGTGTCTCAGTGAGCTTGACACAACCCGGAAACAGCTGACGGTGCTGAAACCAGGCTTGGCACGAGGGAGTACCTGTGACAAGAACACTGCCGAGAACCAGCTGGCGGTGCTGGAACCCAGATGCGTTGCCTTGCCTATTAAAGATTGTCTTCCTAGAGCCCCAACTAGCGGTGTTGGAGCAAAGGGTAAGCAGGGAGAGATGAGTGTAGGCCGAAGCCTGCACTGGAGGCAGCTTTGTGTCTGCGTTGCGTTTGCAGGACACTTTGCCGGCTACACACTGGGGGAACAGCTGGCGTTGCTGAACCCCACTAACACAATGGCGTGTGTTTTTCTCTGTGCAGCTAGCACTTGCGGGCAAAAACTAGCGATGTTAGAGCCCGTGTTGAAGCAGGAGGAGGAGGAGAGGAGCAGAGTGTAGGCCGAAGCCTAGTTGAACCAATTTCAAAGGAAACCTTTAACCCCCCCCTCAGGTGTTACAAAGTACAAGAGACACACCTTGTGCAGTATTAATGCTGCACAAGTGAAAGGTTGCTCTATTAATTTGTCTACTTGCACACGCTGAATGAAAGACATACACAATTTACCCCATTCTACAGTCAAACTGTAGTGGATGCGTGACTTGGTTTTTTGATGAGACGCAGCACAGGTGTCCAAAATAACGCCTTGGTGCTTGGCGCAGCTTCCTGAGCGTTGTTATTTGCTGTACAGGAGTCTGCGCTCTTGTGTTATCCCTTGGCAATGCCCTGTTAGCGCTGCCCATCTTATGACATCATTTCATGTTGGCCGGTGCGGTTAACGATGGCCATAAATCCCAGACCCACAGTGTCTTTTCATAAAGCCACACTGCGGTGCTGGGATTCGTGGCCTTGAGCAGTAAATATTTTGGCCGCTCACACACGTCCTTACACCTGCTTCAGACTGGGCGGCCTCATCTGATCCCTTATCGCCTGCCGCGGCCATGAGGACACCCAGTCTGAAGAAGGCGGAAGGAGATGAGTGAACACAGGCAAACATATGCACTGCACATGCCCATCAATCACACCCTCGCTGTCCAAAAAAATAAGACACCGAGGGCCGTTGTTTCGAGCAGGGGAGATGCACAGGCGCAGCCAGCTAACCAATGATGTCAAAAGACGGGCAGCGCTAACAAGGGTGGTGCTGCGTGTCATTACAAAGGAAAGTCACACCTCAGGGACATTGTAATGGTCTCTAATGAGACACATTTTGTACGTGTTGAGTTCCACGTGGGCAAGGAGAAAAAGTCAGCCACCTTGTACAAATGCAGCAGTACTGCTGTACAAGGTGGCTGTTATACATAGAAACACCTGTGGGTGGGGGGCAGGCTCCCTTCAATTTCATTTCATGTGCCTGCGTGGCGTTTGCAGGTCACGTTGCAAGCTACACAGCAGGGGAACAGCTGGCGTTGCTGAACCCCACTGACACATTGACTGGTGTTTTTCTCTGTGCAGATTGCATGTCCGGGCAAAAACTAGCGGTGTTAGAGCCCAGGGTCAGCAGGAGGAGGAGGAGAGGAGCAAAGTGTAGGCCGAAGCCTGCACTGGTGGCAGCTTTTGGTCGGTTGTGCCAGCGTGGCTTGTGCTGGACACGATGCCGGCTACACAGCGGGGGAACAGCTGGCGGTGCTGAACCCCACTAACACATTGGCTGGTGTTTTTCTCTGTGCAGCTAGCATGTCCGGGCAGAAACTGGCGTTGTTTGAGCCCAGGGTCAGCAGGAGGAGGAGAGGAGCAAAGTGTAGGCCGAAGCCTGCACTGGTGGCAGCTTTTGTTCTGTTGTGCCAGCGTGGCTTGTGCTGGACACGTTGCCGACTACACAGCAGGGGAACAGCTGGCGGTGCTGAACCCCACTAACACATTGGCTCGTGTTTTTCTCTGTGCAGCTAGCATTTCCGGGCAAAAACTAGCGGTGTTTGAGCCCAGGGTCAGCAGGAGGAGTAGAGGAGCACAGTGTAGGCCGAAGCCTAGTTGAACCAATTTCAAAGGTTACCTTTAACCCCCCCCTCAGGTGTTGCAAGGTACAAGAGCCACACCTTGAACAGCATTAATGATGCACAAGTCAAAGGTTGCTCTATTTAATTTTGCTCCATGCACACGCTGAATTAAACACGTACACTATTTAGCCCATTATACTGTCAAACAGTAGTGGAGGCGTGACTAGTACTACTAGTCTTTTTAAGGAGACGCAGCACAGGTGTACAAATTAACACCTAGGTGCTGTGCGCAGATTCCTTACCGTTGTTATTTGCAGTACAGGAAACTGCGCTCTTGTGTTATCCCTTGGCAATACCCTGTTAGTGCAGGCCGTCTCATGACCTCATTTCATGTTGGCCGGTGCGGTTAACGATGGCCATGAATCCCAGACCCACAGTGGCTTTTCCTAAAGTCACACTGCGGTGCTGGGATTCGTGGCCTTGTGCAGTAAATATGTTCGCCGCTCACACATGTCCTTACACCTGCTTCAGACTGGGCGGCCTCAGCTGATCCCTTATCGCATGCCGCGGCCATGAGGCCGCACAGTCAGAAGAAGGCGGAAGGAGGGGAGTGAAAACAGGGGAACATATGCACTGCTCGTGCCCATCAATCACACCCTCGCAGTCAAAATATATGAGACAACGGGGGGCGTTGTGTCGGGCAGGGGGGACGCACAGGCACAGCCAGCCAACCAATGATGTCAGGAGACGGGCAGCGCTAACAATGGGGGTGCTGCGTGTCATTAAAAAGGAAAGTCACACCTCAGGGACATTGTAATGGTCTGTAATGAGACACATTTTGTACTTGTTGAGTTCCACGTGTGCAAGGAGAAAAAGTCAGCCACCTTGTACAAATGCAGCAGTACTGCTGTACAAGGTGGCTGTTATACATAGAAACACCTGGGGGGGTGGGGGGCAGGCTCCCTTCAATTTCAGTTCATGTTCCTGCGTGGCGTTTGAAGGAAACGTTGCAAGCTACACAGCAGGGGAACAGCTGGCGGTGCTGAACCCCACTAACACATTGGCTGGTGTTTTTCTCTGTGCAGCTAGCATGTCCGGGCAGAAACTGGCGTTGTTTTAGCCCAGGGTCAGCAGGAGGAGGAGAGGAGCAAAGTGTAGGCCGAAGCCTGCACTGGTGGCAGCTTTTGGTCAGTTGTGCCAGCGTGGCTTGTGCTGGACACGATGCCGACTACACAGCAGAGGAACAGCTGGCGGTGCTGAACCCCACTAACACATTGGCTGGTGTTTTTCTCTGTGCAGCTAGCATGTCCGGGCAGAAACTGGCGTTGTTTGAGCCCAGGGTCAGCAGGAGGAGGAGAGGAGCAAAGTGTAGGCCGAAGCCTGCACTGGTGGCAGCTTTTGTTCTCTTGTGCCAGCGTGGCTTGTGCTGGACACGTTGCCGACTACACAGCAGGGGAACAGCTGGCGTTGCTGAACCCCACTAAGACATTGGCTGGTGTTTTTCTCTGTGCAGCTAGCATTTCCGGGCAAAAACTAGCGGTGTTTGAGCCCAGGGTCAGCAGGAGGAGTAGAGGAGCAGAGTGTTGGCCAAAGCCTAGTTGAACCAATTTCAAAGGTTACCTTTAACCCCCCCCTCAGGTGTTGCAAGGTACAAGAGCCACACCTTGAACAGCATTAATGATGCACAAGTCAAAGGTTGCTCTATTTAATTTTGCTCCTTGCACACGCTGAATTAAACACGTACACTATTTAGCCCATTATACTGTCAAACAGTAGTGGAGGCGTGACTACTAGTCTTTTTAAGGAGACGCAGCACAGGTGTACAAATTTACACCTAGGTGCTGTGCGCTGATTCCTTACCGTTGTTATTTGCAGTACAGGAAACTGCGCTCTTGTGTTATCCCTTGGCAATACCCTGTTAGTGCAGGCCGTCTCTTGACCTCATTTCATGTTGGCCGGTGCGGTTAACGATGGCCATAAATCCCAGACCCACAGTGGCTTTTCCTAAAGTCACACTGCGGTGCTGGGATTCGTGGCCTTGTGCAGTAAATATGTTCGCCGCTCACACATGTCCTTACACCTGCTTCAGACTGGGCGGCCTCAGCTGATCCCTTATCGCATGCCGCGGCCATGAGGCCGCACAGTCAGAAGAAGGCGGAAGGAGGGGAGTGAAAACAGGGGAACATATGCACTGCTCGTGCCCATCAATCACACCCTCGCAGTCAAAATATATGAGACAACGGGGGGCGTTGTGTCGGGCAGGGGGGACGCACAGGCACAGCCAGCCAACCAATGATGTCAGGAGACGGGCAGCGCTAACAATGGGGGTGCTGCGTGTCATTAAAAAGGAAAGTCACACCTCAGGGACATTGTAATGGTCTGTAATGAGACACATTTTGTACTTGTTGAGTTCCACGTGTGCAAGGAGAAAAAGTCAGCCACCTTGTACAAATGCAGCAGTACTGCTGTACAAGGTGGCTGTTATACATAGAAACACCTGGGGGGGTGGGGGGCAGGCTCCCTTCAATTTCAGTTCATGTTCCTGCGTGGCGTTTGCAGAAAACGTTGCAAGCTACACAGCAGGGGAACAGCTGGCGGTGCTGAACCCCACTAACACATTGGCTGGTGTTTTTCTCTGTGCAGCTAGCATGTCCGGGCAGAAACTGGCGTTGTTTTAGCCCAGGGTCAGCAGGAGGAGGAGAGGAGCAAAGTGTAGGCCGAAGCCTGCACTGGTGGCAGCTTTTGGTCAGTTGTGCCAGCGTGGCTTGTGCTGGACACGATGCCGACTACACAGCAGAGGAACAGCTGGCGGTGCTGAACCCCACTAACACATTGGCTGGTGTTTTTCTCTGTGCAGCTAGCATGTCCGGGCAGAAACTGGCGTTGTTTTAGCCCAGGGTCAGCAGGAGGAGGAGAGGAGCAAAGTGTAGGCCGAAGCCTGCACTGGTGGCAGCTTTTGGTCGGTTCTGCCAGCGTGGCTTGTGCTGGACACGATGCCGGCTACACAGCGGGGGAACAGCTGGCGGTGCTGAACACCACTAACACATTGGCTGGTGTTTTTCTCTGTGCAGCTAGCATTTCCGGGCAAAAACTAGCGTTGTTAGAGCCCAGGGTCAGCTGGAGGAGGAGAGGAGCAGAGTGTAGGCCGAAGCCTAGTTGAACCAATTTCAAAGGTTACCTTTAACCCCCCCTCAGGTGTTACAAAGTACAAGAGCCACTCCTTCTGCAGCATTAATGCTGCACAAGTAAAAGGTTGCTCTATTAATTTTTCTACTTGCACAAGCTGAATGCAACACGTAGACTATTTAGCCCATTATACTGTTAATCAGTAGTGGAGGCGTGACTTGTCTTTTTAAAGAAAAGCAGCACAGGTGTCGAAAACAACACCTTTTTGCATGGGCGCAGCTTCCTGAGCGTTGTTAGTTGCTGTACAGGAGTCTGTGCTCTTGTGATCCTTTGGCCATGCGCTGTGAGCGCTTCCTGTCTTATGACCTCATTTCATGTTGGCCGTTGCGGTTAGCGATGGACATGAATCCCAGACCCACAGTGTGTTTTTAAAAAATCACACTGCGGTGCTGGGATTCGTGCCCTGGTGCACTAAATATGTTTGCCGCTCACACATGTCCTTACACCTGCTTCAGACTGGGCGGCCTCATCTGATCCCTTATCGCCTGCCGCGGCCATGAGGACACCCAGTCTGAAGAAGGCGGAAGGAGATGAGTGAACACAGGCAAACATATGCACTGCACATGCCCATCAATCACACCCTCGCTGTCCAAAAAAAAAAGACACCGAGGGCCGTTGTTTCGAGCAGGGGAGATGCACAGGCGCAGCCAGCTAACCAATGATGTCAAAAGACGGGCAGCGCTAACAAGGGTGGTGCTGCGTGTCATTACAAAGGAAAGTCACACCTCAGGGACATTGTAATGGTCTCTAATGAGACACATTTTGTACGTGTTGAGTTCCACGTGGGCAAGGAGAAAAAGTCAGCCACCTTGTACAAATGCAGCAGTACTGCTGTACAAGGTGGCTGATATACATAGAAACACCTGTGGGTGGGGGGCAGGCTCCCTTCAATTTCAGTTCATGTGCCTGCGTGGCGTTTGCAGGTCACGTTGCAAGCTACACAGCAGGGGAACAGCTGGCGTTGCTGAACCCCACTGACACATTGACTGGTGTTTTTCTCTGTGCAGATTGCATGTCCGGGCAAAAACTAGCGGTGTTAGAGCCCAGGGTCAGCAGGAGGAGGAGGAGAGGAGCAAAGTGTAGGCCGAAGCCTGCACTGGTGGCAGCTTTTGGTCGGTTGTGCCAGCGTGGCTTGTGCTGGACACGATGCCGGCTACACAGCGGGGGAACAGCTGGCGGTGCTGAACCCCACTAACACATTGGCTGGTGTTTTTCTCTGTGCAGCTAGCATGTCCGGGCAGAAACTGGCGTTGTTTGAGCCCAGGGTCAGCAGGAGGAGGAGAGGAGCAAAGTGTAGGCCGAAGCCTGCACTGGTGGCAGCTTTTGTTCTGTTGTGCCAGCGTGGCTTGTGCTGGACACGTTGCCGACTACACAGCAGGGGAACAGCTGGCGGTGCTGAACCCCACTAACACATTGGCTGGTGTTTTTCTCTGTTCAGCTAGCATTTCCGGGCAAAAACTAGCGGTGTTTGAGCCCAGGGTCAGCAGGAGGAGTAGAGGAGCAGAGTGTAGGCCGAAGCCTAGTTGAACCAATTTCAAAGGTTACCTTTAACCCCCCCCTCAGGTGTTGCAAGGTACAAGAGCCACACCTTGTGCAGCATTAATGCTGCACAAGTAAAAGGTTGCTCTATTTGTTTTGCTCCTTGCACACGCTGACTAAAACACGTACACTATTTAGCCCATTATACTGTCAAACAGTTGTGGAGGCGTGACTTGTCTTTTTAACGAGACGCAGCACAGGTGTCAAAATTTGCACCTAGGTACTGGGCGCAGATTCCTGAGCGTTGTTATTTGCTGTACAGGAGTCTGCGCTATTGTGATCCCGGGGCCATGCGCTGTGAGCGCTTCCTGTCTTCTGACCTCATTTCATGTCGGCCGTTGCGGTTAGCGATGGACATGAATCCCAGACCCACAGTGTGTTTTCAAAAAATCACACTGCGTGGCTGGGATTCGTGGCCTTGTGCAGTAAATAGGTTTGCCGCTTACACATGTCCTTACACCTGCTCCAGACTGGGCGGCCTCAGCTGATCCCTTATCGCCTACCACGGCCAGGAGGCCGCACAGTCTGAAGAAGGCGTAAGGAGATGAGTTAGGACAGGCGAACATATGCACTGCTCGTGCCCATAAACCACACCCTCGCTGACAAAATAAATATGACAACGAGGGGCGTTGTTTCTAGCAGGGCGGATGCACAGGCGCAGCCAGCTAACCATTATGACAAAAGACGGGAAACGCTACCAAGGGGGGTGCTGCGTATCATTACAAAGGAAAGTCACACCTCAGGGACAGTGGAATGGTCTCAATGAGACACATTTTGTACGTGTTGAGTTCCACGTGGGCAAGGAGAAAAAGTCAGCCACCTTGTACAAATGCAGCAGTACTGCTGTACTAGGTGGCTGTTATACATAGAAACACCTGGGGGGGTGGGGCCAGGTTCCCTTTTAATTTCAGTTCCTGTGCCTGCATGGCGTTTGCAGGTCACGTTGCCGGCTACACAGCAGGGGAACAGCTGGCGTTGCTGAACCCCACTAACACATTGGCTGGTGTTTTTCTCTGTGCAGCTAGCACTTCCGGGCAAAAACTAGCGGTGTTTGAGCCCAGGGTCAGCAGGAGGGGGAGAGGAGCAGAGTGTAGGCCGAAGCCTTCACTGGTGGCAGCTTTTGTTCTGTTGTGCCAGCGTGGCTTGTGCTGGACACGTTGCCGACTACACAGCAGGGGAACAGCTGGCGGTGCTGAACCCCACTGACACATCACCTAGTGTTTTTTCTGTGTAGACAACACTTCCAGGTGGCAACTGACAGTGTTGAAACCCAGGGAATCAAAGAGGAGCAGAGTGTAGGCCGAAGCCTGCAGTGGAGCAAGTTGAAAGGGAACCTTTAACCCCCCCCCCCCAGGCATTTGTTGCTGAAAGAGCCATCTTGTACAGCAGTAATACTGCACATGGAAAATGGTGGCTCCGAAAATTATGCTCCTTGCAAACGCTGAAGTACACACTCATATAATGTGTCCCCTCACACCGTCAAACCATCCCGGAAGTGGGACTTTCCTTTGTAATGTGACACAGCACAGCCGTCATTCCAACCCCCTTGGTGCCGGGCACCACCTCCTCAACGTTGTTTGGTTCTGTCACGGAGCCCGCGCTGTAATGTTATCCCTTGGCCATGCACAGTTAGCGGTGCCCGTCTTCTGACATCATGTAGGTGTCAGGCTGGCAGTGCCTGTGCGTCCAAGCTGCCCGAGATCCAACCTTGCAGTGTCATCTAATGTAGTCCCACTGCGGGCCAGGGATCCATGGGCATGCGCAGTGCATATCATCGCCTCTCACTCACCTCCTTCCTGCTTCTTCAGACTGTGCGGCGTCACGGCCGTGGCATGCTATTAGGGATCAGCTGACGCCGCCTAGTCTGAAGAAGCGTGAAGAAGGGGAGTGAGAGGCTAGTATATGCACTGCGCATGGCCATGGATACCAGGCCCACTGTGGGATCACATTAGACGACACTGCGAGGTGTGATTTCGGGCAGCGTGGACGCACAGGCGCAGCCAGGACGACAACAAATGATGTCAGAGGACGGGCAGCGCAAACTGTGCATGGCCAAGGGATAACATAACAGCGCAGGGTCCATGACGGAATCAAACAACGCTAAGGAGGCAGCGCACGGTGCCAAGGGGGTAGCAATGACGGCTGTGCTGCGTCACATTACAAAGGAAAGTCCCACCTCCGGGACGGTTGGACGGTGTGAGGGGACACATTACATGAGTGTGTATTTCAGCGTTTGCAAGGAGCATAATTTCAAGAGCGACCTTTCCCTTGTGCAGTATTAGTGCTGCACATGGTGGCTCTTTCAGTATCAAACGCCTAGGGGGGGGGGACAGGTCCCCTTACATTTTAGTTGTGCCAGCGTGGCGGTCGCATGACACGTTGCCGGATACACAGCTGGGGATCAGCTGACGTTACTGAACCCCAATAACAGAGGAGCGACTGTTGACTGTGCACACAGCACTTCCAGGCACCAACTGGCGGTGTTAGAGCCCAGGGACAGCAGGAGGAGCAGATTGGAGGTATTGCCGCACACACAGCTGGGGATCAGCTGACGTTACTGAACCCCAATAACAGAGGAGCGACTGTTGACTGTGCACACAGCACTTCCAGGCACCAACTGGCGGTGTTAGAGCCCAGGGACAGCAGGAGGAGCAGATTGGAGGTATTGCCGCACACACAGCTGGGGATCAGCTGACGTTACTGAACCCCAATAACAGAGGAGCGACTGTTGACTGTGCACACAGCACTTCCAGGCACCAACTGGCGGTGTTAGAGCCCAGGGACAGCAGGAGGAGCAGAGGAACAGAGTGTAGGCCGAAGCCTGATTGGAGCAAGTTGAAAGGAAACCTTTAACCCCCCCCCCCAAGACGTTTGTAGCTGAAAGAGCCATGTTGTGCAGCACTAAGGATGCAAAAGGAAAAGGTTGCTCTTTTAATTATGCTCCTTGCAAACACCGAAGTAAACACTAAAAATGTGTCCCTTTATACCGTTAAACCGTTCCGGAGGTGCGAATTTCCTTCGTAATGGGACACAGCACAGCTGTCATTCCTATCCCCTTGATGCCGTGCGCTGCCTCCTCAGCGTTGTTTTAAGCTGTCACGGAGCCTGCGCTGTTCTGTTAGCCCTTGGCCATGCCCAATTAGCGCTGCCTGTCTTCTGACATAATTTGGTGTCAGGCTGTCAGTGCCTGTGCGTCCACGCTGCTCCAGATCCCACCTCGCAGTCTCATCTAACGTAATCCCACTGCGGGCCTTGGAACCATGGGCATGCACAGTGCATAACCTCGACTCTCACTCCCCTCCTTCCCTCTTCTTCAGACTGTGCAGTGTCACGGCCGTGGCATGCTAGGGATCAGCTGACGGCGCACAGTCTAAAGAAGGCGGAGGGAAATGAGCGAGAGCCCGAGGGGAAGATATGCACTGCGCATGCCCATGGATCCCAGGCCCGCAGTGTGACTCAATCAGAAGACACTGCGAGGCGGGATCTCGGGCACCGCGGCCGCACAGGCGCAGCCAGCCTGACACCAAATTATGTCAGAAGACAGGCAGCGCAAATAGGGCATGCCCAAGGGATAACAGAACAGCGCAGGCTCCATGACAGCTTAAAACAACGCTGAGGAGGCAGCGCATGGCACCAAGGGGGTAGGAATGACGGCTGTGCTGCGTCACATTACGAAGGAAAGTCCCAGCTCCGGGACGGTATAACGGTATCAGTGAACACATTTTATAAGTGTTAAGTTCTGCGTGTGCAAAGAGCTAAAAAAAAAGAGCTACCTTTTCCTTGTGCAGCATTACTGCTGCACAAGATGGCTCTTTCAGTAACAAACGACGGGGGGGGGGGACAGGTTCCCTTACATTTAGGTTGTTGTGCCAGCGTGGCGGTCGCAGGACACATTGCCGACTACACAGCTGGGGATCAGCTGACGTTACTGAAACCCAATAACACTGGGTCGTATGTTTTCACTGTGCAGCCTGCACTTCTGAGCCGCAACTGGCGGTGTTGGAGCCCAGGAATAGCAGTTCAGGTGGTAGAAAGATGAACACAGCAGGAGACCTGGATGACACCCAATTACTTAATCAGGCAGAGGAGTGGCAAATTCCTGCGAGATCCAGGCCTGGTTCATTTTCAGGAAAGTAAGCCGGTCAACGTTATCGGAGGATAGTCGCATGCGACGGTCTGTTAGTACACCACCTGCGGCACTAAAGACACGTTCCGATAAGACACTAGCCGCAGGGCAAGCCAGCACCTCCAATGCATACTGGCTTAGCTCTGGCCATGTATCCAGCTTAGAGACCCAAAACTTGAACGGGGAAGAGCCGTCTGGGAGTACAGTAAGAGGGCAAGCCATGTAGTCTGTCACCATCTGACGGAACCGTTGCCTCCTGCTGACTGGAGCCGCCGGTGATGGTGTAGACATTTGGGGCGGGCACACAAAAGTGTGCCAGAGTTGTGCCATACTGGGCTTGCCTTGGGCAGAGGCACTGCTTCTGCTCCCTCTTTGGGCAGAGCCTCCCCCACTGCCTCGACGCACTGAGCTGCTTTGTAAAGCACTAGCAGCACTCCTCTCAGTTGGACAGGAGAAGATGATGGAATTCACCAGTGTGTCGTGGTACTCCCGCAATTTACGCTCCCGGGTCAACGCAGGGATGAGGTTTTGGACGTTGTCCCGGTAGCGAGGATCGAGGAGGGTGAACACCCAATAATCAGGCATGTTGAGAATGTGGTCGATGCGGCGGTCGTTTCTCAGGCACTGCAGCATGAAATCCACCATGTGCTGCAGAGTGCCAACCGGCCCAGAAACGCTGTCCCCTGCTTGAGACATGATCTCTGCCCGCTCGTCATCACCCCACCCTCGCTGTACACACTGACCACTGGACAATTGTGTCGCTCCCTCCTCTGGACGGAGCTCTTCCTCCTCCATTGACTCCTCCTCATCCTCCTCACAAATTGGCCCCTGCGTACCCCTTTGTGAGGAACCACGTGGCGCTGACTCTCCAGAAGCTGATGGAAAAGGTGACTCCTCATCCTCCACCTCTTCCACCACATCATCCCTTAACCCTTGCAAAGTTTGCTGAAGCAGGCAGATAAGGGGGACAGTCATGCTGACTAGTGCATCATCTGCACTTGCCATCCGCGTGGAATAATCAAAAGGACGCAAAACCTGGCAGACGTCCTTCATAGTGGCCCACTCTGTGGTTGTGAAGTCTGATCGGCGCTGACTGCGACTTCTTTGCGCCTGATGCAGCTGGTACTCCATAACTGCTTGCTGCTGCTCACACAACCGCTCCAACATATGTAACGTGGAATTCCACCGGGTAGGTAGGTCACATATGATGCGGTGTTCCGGAAGGCGGAATCGGCGCTGCAGAGCAGCAATGCGGGATCTGGCCAAGCTGGAACGCCGCAAGTGAGCACACTCTAGGCGGACCTTGTGCAGCAGGGCATCAAGATCCGGACAGTCCCTCAGAAAACTCTGCACAACCAAATTGAGCACATGTGCCAGACATGGGATGTGAGTGAGGTTGCCAAGGGCCAAAGCTGCCACCAGATTTCGGCCATTGTCACACACTACCATGCCTGGCTGGAGATTCGCTGGCAGTAACCACACATCGCTCTCCTGCTTTATGGCATTCCAGAGCTCCTGCGCTGTGTGGCTTCGATGCCCCAATGAAACTAGTTTCAAGACGGCCAGCTGACGTTTGGCCACGGCTGTGCTCATGTCGGTCATAGGTAAACGTTCACGGGTCCATGTGGGGGTGGACTGTGACGGATCCTGCAGAGAGGAATCAGAGGAACTGGTGTAAGAGGAGGAGTCGATGCGTACAGACTGGATTCCTGCAATCCTTGGAGTGGGCAGGACACGTTCTGCGCCACTCGCACGATCTGTACCTGGCTCAACAACATTAACCCAATGGGCAGTGAGGGAAACATATCGCCCCTGTCCATGCTGACTGGTCCACGCATCGGTGGTGAGGTGGACCTTGCTACTGACGGCGTTCAGTAGCGCATGTTTTATGTTTGCCTCAACATGCCTGTGCAGGGCAGGGACAGCCTGCCTGCTGAAGTAAAAGCGGCTGGGCACCTTGTACTGTGGGACTGCCAATGCCATCAAGTCACGGAAGCTGTCAGTCTCCACCAGCCTGAACGAGAGCATTTCCAGGGACAACAGTTTGGCAATGCCTGCATTCAGAGCCTGTGCTCGGGGGTGGTTGGCCGAGAATGCCCGCCTTTTCTCCCATGCCTGTACTACCGATGGCTGTAGAGTAGACTGGGAGTGTGAGGATGACTGGGAAGGTGGTGCTGTGGGTGGAATTACACAAGGTCTCTGGGAGGAAGCCAAACCAGCTGTGCGTGAGCTGGAGGAAGAGGCAACACGAGCTGAAGAGGTGGTAGCTGCCGCTGTTGGTTGGCCTACATCTTCAGTGTGTTTCTGTAACTCCACCGCGTGCCTGGTCCGCACATGTTTCCACATATTTGTGGTATTGAGGTTGCTGACATTTTTCCCTCTTTTTACTTTATGATGACACAGCTTGCATTTGACAAAACAAATGTCATCTGCAACTGTGTCAAAAAAGGACCAGGCACTGCAAGTCTTGGGAGCGCCCTTTTTGGCTTTGGAAAGAGACAGGCTCCTAACGGGTGCCAAAGTGGAGGCTACAGGCTCCGCAGTCTTCCCCCTCCCTCTCCCTCTTTGGCCCGTAAGAGGAAGCTCTTCCTCTGAGCTGCTCCCACCACCTTCCTGTTCCTCACGCCACGATGGGTCAAGGACCTCATCATCTCCACTACCCTCTGCCACCAACTGCTCCTCCTGGGTAGTCTCAGCAGCACAGTACGCACGAGAAAGCGGCACCTGAGTTTCATCATCAGATGCGTACTGCGCTGTGGTCACCGGAGGCACTGGCCCACCTGCCTCTTCAGAGTCAGAGAGAAAAAGGTGTTGGGCATCACTGCACACTGCCTCTTCTTCCATTTCTCCAATGCTGCTTGGCTGGCCCCCTGTTTCCAAGCCAAGAGATTCAGAGAACAGAAGTAGAGACGGCTCCTGTCCTGGGCTCTCTGACTGCCTGGCCAATTTGGCAGGTGGTGAAGAGACAGATGGCTGCTCTCCAGTGCTCTGTGCCTGAGAGGATGTGGCACTAACTGAAGTCGATGCCGAGGCGTTAGCTGCCATCCACCCGACAACGGCTTCAATTTGGTCTTCACGCAGCAGCGGTGCACGGCGCTCTCCGACAAAGCTGCGCATGAAGGACTGTTCCCTGCTGAAACTGAGTGACGACGAGTCACCGGCGCCCGCAGCAGGCACAGAATCACCACGTCCTCTCCCTGCTCCTCTCCCTGCTCCGCGCCCACGCCCACGTGCCTTACTCCCTGCCCTCTTCATCTTGGTTGACAGATAAAGATAAGCAGAAAAGTACTAAGGCCTTAGTGTGCTTATTCCTGTAATGCTCCTCCTAACAGGTGTAAGAAACACTAATGTTGTAAATTGTGGACTAAACTTTATTATTTTTCAAATGTGGCCTACACAAGTGTTAAGTTGTGTTTGGTGAACTTAACCTTTTTTTTGGTGCAGATCGGGCTACAGAGCTAGTTTAAATCACACGGAGACCGTGCAGACAGCCGTAAACGGCGCTGCAAGGCCAAAAAACCCTCCTCTAGGTTATCCTATATAGTGTTTTTCCACTATTTAGCTGGATACAAGTGGAAAGACACTAATAGGAATTTTTTTTTTTCAAATTTTAAACTGGCTGCACTATTTGAAAAAAAGGAAATTGTTTTTCAAGGTATGAGGCAGTAACGCACCCTGAGCTGAATCCAACCGGCTATGGCTGCACACAGACTACAGGGCGAGCTGCGCTCACACAGAGACCGTGCAGACAGCCGTAAACGGCGCTGCAAGGCCCCGAAAAAAACCTCTAGGTTATCCTATGTAGTGTTTTTCCACAATTGAGCTGGAGACTGGTGGAAAGACACTAATAGGAATTTTTTTTTTTCAAATTTTAAACAGGCTGCACTATTTCAAAAAAAGGAAAATTTTTCTCAAGGTATGAGCCAGTAACGAACCCTGAGCTGAATCCAACCGGCTATGGCTGCACACAGACTACAGGGCGAGCTGGGCACACACGGAGACCGTGCAGACAGCCGTAAACGGCGCTGCAAGGCCAAAAAACCCTCCTCTAGGTTATCCTATATAGTGTTTTTCCACTATTTAGCTGGATACGAGTGGAAAGACACTAATAGGAATTTTTTTTTTCAAATTTTAAACAGGCTGCACTATTTGAAAAAAAGGAAAATTTTTCTCAAGGTATGAGCCAGTAACGAACCCTGAGCTGAATCCAACCGGCTATGGCTGCACACAGACTACAGGGCGAGCTGGGCTCACACGGAGACCGTGCAGACAGCCGTAAACGGCGCTGCAAGGCCCAAAAAACCCCCTCTAGGTTATCCTATGTAGTGTTTTTCCACAATAGAGCTGGAGACTGGTGGAAAAACACTAATAGGAAATTTGAGAAAAAATGTGCAGCAGGCTGCACTAAGAGCAAAAAAGAACAACTGTGTGAGGCAGTGTGAACCCCCCCTGAGCTGAATACAACCGGGTATATGGCTGCACACAGACTACAGAGTGAGCTGCACACACACACACACAGAGACCTTGCAGAACGCTGTTAAAACAGCGCTGCAAGGCAAGAGCAAGGTGAACAGTGAAGAACACACAGCGTTTTGCTAAATTAGCCTTTGGAAAGGAAAATAAAGCAATTAGCAAGCTCAACTGGCCCTCAGTTAGAACACAGCGTCCTGTCCCTAACTGAAATCACAGCAGAGTGAGCGCAAAATGGCGGCAGCGCTTTTTTATAGTGCAGAGTGACATCATTTCAGCAGCCAATCCAAGCCTTGCCAGTACTTACATGCCCACCATGCTAAACAGGATGTGCCCACACTTTCATTCATTCCTCATTGGCTGCTGCGTTCAATTTGAATTCTGGGAACTTCCGATTCCGGTATCCGATACGCGGGAAGTATCGGAATTCAGTATCGGAATTCCGATACCGCAAATATCGGCCGATACCCGATACTTGCGGTATCGGAATGCTCAACACTAGTTGCTAATATTAGTTCCAAGTTCTCATGTGGCATTATATTTTGCAATTTGCCTTTATAGCGAGGATCAAGGAGGCAGGCCAACTAGTAATCGTCATAATTCATCATTTTAGTTATGCGTGTGTCCCTTTTGAGGATACGTAAGGCATAATCCGCCATGTGGGCCAAAGTTCCAGTTCTCAAATCTGCGGTTGTGCTTGGTTGAGGGGCAGTTTCAGGCAAATCCACGTCACTTGTGTCCCTCAAAAAACCAGAACCCGGCCTTGCCGCGCCACCAATTTTCAGTGGCCCCGGAAAAGCTTCCTCATTAAAAATATAATCATCCCCATCATCCTCCTCGTCCTCCTCCTCCTCTTCGCCCGCTACCTCGTCCTGTACACTGCCCTGGCCAGACAATGGCTGACTGTCATCAAGGCTTTCCTCTTCCTCAGCTGCAGACGCCTGATCCTTTATGTGCGTCAAACTTTGCATCAGCAGACGCATTAGGGGGATGCTCATGCTTATTATGGTGTTGTCTGCACTAACCAGCCGTGTGCATTCCTCAAAACACTGAAGGACTTGACACATGTCTTGAATCTTCGACCACTGCACACCTGACAACTCCATGTCTGCCATCCTACTGCCTGCCCGTGTATGTGTATCCTCCCACAAAAACATAACAGCCCGCCTCTGTTCACACAGTCTCTGAAGCATGTGCAGTGTTGAGTTCCACCTTGTTGCAACGTCTATGATTAGGCGATGCTGGGGAAGGTTCAAAGAACGCTGATAGGTCTGCATACGGCTGGAGTGTACGGGCGAACGGCGGATATGTGAGCAAAGTCCACGCACTTTGAGGAGCAGGTCGGATAACCCCGGATAACTTTTCAGGAAGCACTGCACCACCAGGTTTAAGGTGTGAGCCAGGCAAGGAATGTGTTTCAGTTGGGAAAGGGAGATGGCAGCCATGAAATTCCTTCCGTTATCACTCACTACCTTGCCTCCCTCAAGATCTACAGTGCCCAGCCACGACTGCGTTTCTTTCTGCAAGAACTCGGACAGAACTTCCGCGGTGTGTCTGTTGTCGCCCAAACACTTCATAGCCAATACAGCCTGCTGACGTTTGCCAGTAGCTGCCCCATAATGGGAGACCTGGTGTGCAACAGTGGCAGCTGCGGATGGAGTGGTTGTGCGACTGCGGTCTGTGGACGAGCTCTCGCTTCTGCAGGAGGACGAAGAGGAGGAGGAGGGGGTGCGAACGGCTACAGCCAATTGTTTCCTAGACCGTGGGCTAGGCAGAACTGTCCCAAACTTGCTGTCCCCTGTGGACCCTGCATCCACCACATTTAACCAGTGTGCCATGATGGACACGTAACGTCCCTGGCCATGCCTACTGGTCCATGCATCTGTTGTCAGGTGCACCTTTTTGCTCACAGATTGCCTGAGTGCATGGACGATGCGCTCTTTAACATGCTGGTGGAGGGCTGGGATGGCTTTTCTGGAAAAAAAGTGTCGACTGGGTAGCTCGTAGCGTGGTACAGCGTAGTCCATCAGGGCTTTGAAAGCTTCGCTTTCAACTAACCGGTAGGGCATCATCTCTAACGAGATTAGTCTAGCTATGTGTGCGTTCAAACCCTGTGTACGCGGATGCGAGGCTAAGTACTTCCTTTTTCTAACCATAGTCTCATGTAGGGTGAGCTGGACTGGAGAGCTGGAGATCGTGGAACTAGCGGGGGTGCCGGTGGACATGGCAGACTGAGAGACGGTGGGAGATGGTATTGTTGCCACCGGTGCCCTAGATGCAGTGTTTCCTACTACGAAACTGGTGATTCCCTGACCCTGACGGCTTTGGCCTGGCAAAGAAACCTGCACAGATACTGCAGGTGGTGCGGAAAATGGTGGCCCTACACTGCCGGAAGGGATGTTGCGTTGCTGACTAGCTTCATTGGCCGAGGGTGCTACAACCTTAAGGGACGTTTGGTAGTTAGTCCAGGCTTGCAAATGCATGGTGGTTAAATGTCTATGCATGCAACTTGTATTGAGACTTTTCAGATTCTGTCCTCTGCTTAAGGTAGTTGAACATTTTTGACAGATGACTTTGCGCTGATCAATTGGATGTTGTTTAAAAAAATGCCAGACTGCACTCTTTCTAGCATCGGATACCTTTTCAGGCATTGCAGACTGAGCTTTAACCGGATGGCCACGCTGTCCTCCAACAGGTTTTAGCTTTGCCATGCGTTTTGGGCAAGATACGGGCCCGGCAGATGGAACCTGTTGCGATGTTGATGCCTGCTGTGGCCCCTCCTCCTCCGCTTCTGAACTGCTGCCGCCTGCACCCTGTTCCCCCAATGGCTGCCAATCGTGGTCAAGAACTGGGTCATCTATTACCTCTTCTTGTAGCTCGTGTGCAACTTCGTCTGTGTCACCGTGGCGGTCGGTGGTATAGCGTTCGTGATGGGGCAACATAGTCTCATCAGGGTCTGATTCTTGATCAGCACCCTGCGATGGCAATGTTGTGGTCTGAGTCAAAGGACCAGGATAGTAGTCTGGCTGTGGCTGTGCATCAGTGCACTCCATGTCAGATTCAACTTGTAATGGGCATGGACTGTTAACTGCTTCACTTTCTAAGCCAGGGACGGTATGTGTAAAGAGCTCCATGGAGTAACCCGTTGTGTCGCCTGCTGCATTCTTCTCTGTTGTTGTTTTTGCTGAAGAGGACAAGGAAGCGACTTGTCCCTGACCGTGAACATCCACTAACGACGCGCTGCTTTGACATTTACCAGTTTCACGAGAGGAGGCAAAAGAGCTAGAGGCTGAGTCAGCAAGATAAGCCAAAACTTGCTCTTGCTGCTCCGGCTTTAAAAGCGGTTTTCCTACTCCCAGAAAAGGGAGCGTTCGAGGCCTTGTGTAGCCAGACGACGAACCTGGCTCCACAGCTCCAGACTTAGGTGCAATATTTTTTTTCCCACGACCAGCTGATGCTCCACCACTACCACTACCCTCATTACCAGCTGACAATGAACGCCCCCGGCCACGACCTCTTCCACCAGACTTCCTCATTGTTTTAAAAAAGTTAACAAACGAACGGTATTTGTTGCTGTCACACAACTTACACGGTGAGCTATAACTTCAGTATGATTTAGCTACCCCTTTACAGGTGGGTGAGACCACAACGAAAATCAGCCACAATGTTACACACTCTGTTGTTGTTGGCAACAAATGAGATGGCACACACGCAGGACTGTCACTGAAGCGCAAATGTAAATATTTATCTCCCACTGATTTGTGTTTGTTTTTTTTAAAAGGGAGACTTCAGAAAAAAAAAAATTAAAAAAAAATTATTTTTTACAGAAGAATTTATAAAACAAATAAAATGAAATGATTGTTTCAGGGAGAATTTAGGAAAAAAAAAAAAAGGCTTTGTAGGGCCCACTGAGTGAGAGAGGACGCACACAGGAGTCAGGAGTGGCACACAAGCCCAGAGGCCAATATTAATCTCCCACCGATTGATTAAGTTATTTTTTTTGGTAGATTTTGGAACCCAAATCAAGCAAAAAAATTAATAGGCTTTCTATGGCCCACAATTGGGGAGAGAGAGAGAGATGGCACACCCAGGAGTCAAGACTGGCACACAAGCAGAAGGGGCAATATGAATCTCCCACAGATTTTTATGTTTTTTTTTTTTCAGGGAGACTTGAGAGAAAAAAAAATACCAAAAAAATGATTTTTTTCAGGAATAATTTAGAAACCAAAGAAAATAAAATGATTGTTTCAGGGAGAATTTAGAAAACAAATAAAACAAAAAATAGGCTTTCTAGGGCCCACTGAGTGACAGATGACGCACACAGGAGTCAGGAGTGGCACACAAGCCCAGAGGCCAATATTAATCTCCCACCGATTGATTTAGTGATTTTTTTTCAGGTAGATTTTGGAACCCAAATCAAGCAAAAAAATTAATAGGCTTTCTATGGCCCACAATTGGGGAGAGAGAGAGAGATGGCACACCCAGGAGTCAAGACTGGCACACAAGCAGAAGGGGCAATATGAATCTCCCACAGATTTTTTTTTTTTTTTTTTTTTCAGGGAGACTTGAGAGAAAAAAAAATCCAAAAAAAATGATTTTTTTCAGGAATAATTTAGAAACCAAAGAAAATAAAATGATTGTTTCAGGGAGAATTTAGAAAACAAATAAAACAAAAAATAGGCTTTCTAGGGCCCACTGAGTGACAGATGACGCACACAGGAGTCAAGAGTGGCACACAAGCCCAGAGGCCAATATTAATCTCCCACTGATTGATTTAGTGATTTTTTTAGGTAGATTTTGGAACACAAATCAAGCAAAAAAATTAATAGGCTTTCTATGGCCCACAATTGGGGAGAGAGAGAGAGAGATGGCACACCCAGGAGTAAAGACTGGCACACAAGCAGAAGGGGCAATATGAATCTCCCACAGATTTTTTTTTTTTTTTTTTTTTCAGGGAGACTTGAGAGAAAAAAAAAATACAAAAAAAATGATTTTTTTCAGGAATAATTTAGAAACCAAAGAAAATAAAATGATTGTTTCAGGGAGAATTTAGAAAACAAATATAACAAAAAATAGGCTTTCTAGGGCCCACTGAGTGACAGATGACGCACACAGGAGTCAGGAGTGGCACACAAGCCCAGAGGCCAATATTAATCTCCCACTGATTGATTTAGTGATTTTTTTCAGGTAGATTTTGGAACCCAAATCAAGCAAAAAAATTAATAGGCTTTCTATGGCCCACTATTTGTGAGAGAGATGGCACGCTCAGGACTGGCACACAAGCCCAGAGGCCAATATTAATCTCCCATTTTTTTTTTTTTCCAGGGAAAATTTATAAACCCAATAAAAAAAATAATAATAAATAGGCTTTCTATGGCCCACTATCTGAGAGAGAGAGATGGCAGGCTTAGGACTGGCACACAAGCCCAAAGCCCAATATTAATCTCCCACTGATTGATTTAATGATTTTTTCAGGTAGAATTTAGAACCCAAATCAAGCAAAAAAATTAATAGGCTTTCTATGGCCCACTGAGTGAGAGATGGCACACACAGGAGTAAGGAGTGGCACACAAGCCCTGAGGCCAATATTTTTCTCCCACTGATTGATTGATTGATTTTTTCAGGTAGAATTAGGAACCCAAGTCAACCCAAAAAATAAATAGGCTTTCTATGGCCCACTATTTGTGAGAGAGATGGCACGCTCAGGACTGGCACACAAGCCCAGAGGCCAATATTAATCTCCCACTTTTTTTTTTTTTCCAGGGAAAATTTATAAACCCAATAAAAAAAATAATAATAAATAGGCTTTCTATGGCCCACTATCTGAGAGAGAGAGATGGCACGCTTAGGACTGGCACACAAGCCCAAAGGCCAATACTAATCTCCCACTGATTGATTGATTGATTGATTTTTTCAGGTAGAATTATGAACCCAAATCAACCAAAAAAATAAATAGGCTTTCTATGGCCCACTATTTGTGAGAGAGATGGCACGCTCAGGACTGGCACACAAGCCCAGAGGCCAATATTAATCTCCCACTTTTTTTTTTTTCCAGGGAAAATTTATAAACCCAATAAAATAATAAAAAAATAGGCTTTCTATGGCCTACTATCTGAGAGAGAGAGATGGCACGCTTAGGACTGGCACACAAGCCCAAAGGCCAATATTAATCTCCCACTGATTGATTTATTGATTTTTTCAGGTAGAATTTAGAACCCAAATCAAGCAAAAAAATTAATAGGCTTTCTATGGCCCACTGAGTGAGAGATGGCACACACAGGAGTAAGGAGTGGCACACAAGCCCTGAGGCCAATATTTTTCTCCCACTGATTGATGTTGTGATTTTTTCTGGTAGATTTTGGAACCCAAATCAAGCAAAAAAATAAATAGGCTTTCTATGGCCCACTGAGTGAGAGATGACACAGACAGAGATGACACTCTAGCAGAAATGTCAATCTTAATCTCCCACAAAAAAAAAAAAAAAAAAAAAAAAAAGGAACTGTCCTTCAATTACTATCTCCCTGCAGTAATCTGAGCCAGGTATGGCAGGCAGCAATAAGGAGTGGACTGATGCACAAATTAAATAAAAAGTGTGGACAAACAAACAAGATAGCTGTGCAGAAAGGAAGGAACAAGAGGATTTGTGCTTTGAAAAAAGCAGTTGGTTTGCACAGCGGCATACACACAGCAATGCAGCTATCAGGGAGCCTTCTAGGGCAGCCCAATGAGCTACAGCGCTGAGGAAAAAAAAAAAAAAAGGAGCTTCCACTGTCCCTGCACAACGAAGGTGGTGTTGGGCAGTGGAAATCGCTACAGCACAAGCGGTTTTGTGGTTAATGGACCCTGCCTAACGCTATCCCTGCTTCTGACGAAGCGGCAGCAACCTCTCCCTAAGCTCAGATCAGCAGCAGTAACATGGCGGTCGGCGGGAACTCTCCTTTATAGCCCCTGTGACGCCGCAGACAGCAAGCCAATCACTGCAATGCCCTTCTCTAAGATGGTGGGGACCAGGACCTATGTCATCACGCTGCCCACACTCTGCGTTTACCTTCATTGGCTGAGAAATGGCGCTTTTCGCGTCATTGAAACGCGACTTTGGCTCGAAAGTCGCGTACCGCATGGCCGACCACGCACAGGGGTCGGATCGGGTTTCATGAAACTCGACTTCGCCAAAAGTCGGCGACTTTTGAAAATGTTCGACCCGTTTCGCTCAACCCTATCCCAGGGTATTGGTTTGTAGCTAAATACCCCGGAGGGGAAGCCTCACAAGCTGGATATGCTAACTGTACCTGCCCTGGCACTGGCATCCACCCTCCTCCCATCACAGACATCCATGGTGCCCCTTGCTGGAGAAGGGGCTGCTGGCAGATCACCGGGGCTTGCACCCCAATGAGAGATGGAAATGAAGGGGTGGATATACCCAGATAGATTAGCGAAATTAGGATTATTTAGTCTAGAAAAAAGACTACTGAGGGGCGATCTAATAACCATGTATAAGTATATAAGGGGACAATACAAATATCTTGCTGAGGATCTGTTTATACCAAGGAAGGTGACGGGCACAAGGGGGCATTCTTTGCATCTGGAGGAGAGAAGGTTTTTCCACCAACATAGAAGAGGATTCTTTACTGTTAGGGCAGTGAGAATCTGGAATTGCTTGCCTGAGGAGGTGGTGATGGCGAACTCAGTCGAGGGGTTCAAGAGAGGCCTGGATGTCTTCCTGGAGCAGAACAATATTGTATCATACAATTATTAGGTTCTGTAGAAGGACGTAGATCTGGGGATTTATTAAGATGGAATATAGGCTGAACTGGATGGACAAATGTCTTTTTTCGGCCTTACTAACTATGTTACTATGTTACTATGTTACTATGATATGAAACTAGGTAAATAAGGTATTGTACTAGCCACAGAGGTTGAGGCTGGGGACTCAGAGAAGCCCGAGCTAGGGATCATTCGTTTTTCACACATAGACTCATTCTTCCCTGGGCTGCTGCTGGAAGGGGGCTGATCTCATCCCCCCCCCCCCCCGCCCCGTTACAGGAGCGGAGGGAGCTGCACAGACACTGAACTCAGTAAGGGGGGCTGCCTATGCCTGCATGCCTGCGCTTGCTGAATTTGTGAAGGAGGGGCTGCCTGTTCCAAGGGGGGCGAAGCTGCATATTTCTTTACATACATCCTGCTTCTCAAGTGTGCTTCATCACTATTATCCTCATCATCCTTCTCAGTATTAAAATACAGATCATGTCGTTCAGAGGTTTTGATCCATACTGCAACTTGCATCCCATAGTCATATTTATCAGTCCATGTGGCATGCTTCTTGCATAAATGCTTCCATCTCTCAGCATCAAAACATCCACTCCTTTGGCATTCCTGCCTTTTCAATTGTTAGCGGTATCCTTATCGGCTTTATTTCTCACCAGGTCCTTTATCTTATATCTCGGATCCGTAATCTGTCCTAACCTGGTTAATGTATCACCCATAACAGCTGTCAAAGGTAGCGACTAGGGTTGAGCGAAACGGGTCGTTCATTTTCAAAAGTCGGCGACTTTTGGCAAAGTCAGGTTTCATGAAACCCGATCCGACCCCTGTGCGGGGTCGGCCATGCGGTACGTGACTTTCGCGCCAAAGTCGCGTTTCAATGACGCGAAAAGCACCATTTCTCAGCCAATGAAGGTGAACGCAGAGTGTGGACAGCGTGATGACATAGGTCCTGGTCCCCACCATCTTAGAGAAGGGCATTGCAGTGATTGGCTTGCTGTCTGCGGCGTCACAGGGGCTATAAAGAGGCGTTCCCGCCGACCGCCATCTTACTGCTGCTGATCTGAGCTTAGGGAGAGGTTCCTGCCGCTTCGTCAGAAGCAGGGATAGCGTTAGGCAGGGTCCATTAACCACCAAACCGCTTGTGCTGTAGCGATTTCCACTGTCCAACACCACCTTTGTTTGCAGGGACAGTGGAAGCTAAATTTTTTTTTTCTCAGCGCTGTAGCTCATTGGGCTGCCCTAGAAGGCAGCTGCATTGCTGTGTGTACGCCGCTGTGCAAACCAACTGCTTTTTTCAAAGCACAAATCCTCTTGTTCCTTCCTTTCTGCACAGCTATCTTTTTGGTTTGTACACACTTTTTATTTAATTTGTGCATCAGTCCACTCCTTATTGCTGCCTGCCATACCTGGCTGAGATTACTGCAGGGAGATAGTAATTGAAGGACACTCCCTGTTTTTTTTTTTTTTTTTTGTGGGAGATTAAGATTGACATTTCTGCTAGAGTGCCATCCCTGTCTGTGTCATCTCTCACTCAGTGGGCCATAGAAAGCCTATTTATTTTTTTGCTTGATTTGGGTTATAAAATCTACCTGAAAAAATCACTACATCAATCAGTGGGAGAAAAATATTGGCCTCAGGGCTTGTGTGCCACTCTTGACTCCTGTGTGCATCATCACTCACTCAGTGGGCCATAGAAAGCCTATTTATTTTTTTGCTTGATTTTGGTTCTAAAATCTACCTGAAAAAATCACTACATCAATCAGTGGGAGAAAAATATTGGCCTCAGGGCTTGTGTGCCACTCCTGACTCCTGTGTGCATCATCACTCACTCAGTGGGCCATAGAAAGCCCATTTTTTTTTTTTTTTGCTTTATTTGGGTTCTAAATTTTACCTGAAAAAATCAATAAATCAATCAGTGGGAGATTAATATTGGCCTTTGGGCTTGTGTGCCAGTCCTAAGCGTGCCATCTCTCTCTCTCAGATAGTGGGCCATAGAAAGCCTATTTATTTTTATTTTTTTTAATGGGTTTATAAATTTTCCCTGGAAAAAAAAAAAAAGTGGGAGATTAATATTGGCCTCTGGGCTTGTGTGCCAGTCCTGAGCGTGCCATCTCTCTCACAAATAGTAGGCCATAGAAAGCCTATTTATTTATTTTTTTTTGGTTTTATAAATTCTCCCTTAAAAAAAAAGGGAGATTAATATTGGCCTTTGGGCTTGTGTGCCAGTCCTAAGCATGCCATCTCTCTCTCTCAGATAGTGGGCCATAGAAAGCCTATTTATTTTTTATTTTTTTTAATGGGTTTATAAATTTTCCCTGGAAAAAAAAAAAAAAGTGGGAGATTAATATTGGCCTCTGGGCTTGTGTGCCAGTCCTGAGCGTGCCATCTCTCTCACAAATAGTGGGCCATAGAAAGCCTATTTATTTATTTTTTTTTGGTTTTATAAATTCTCCCTTAAAAAAAAAGGGAGATTAATATTGGCCTTTGGGCTTGTGTGCCAGTCCTAAGCGTGCCATCTCTCTCTGTCTCTCAGATAGTGGGCCATAGAAAGCCTATTTATTATTTTTTTTATTGGGTTTATAAATTTTCCCTGGAACAAAAAAAAAAAAGTGGGAGATAAATATTGGCCTCTGGGCTTGTGTGCCACTCCTGACTCCTGTGTGCGTCATCTCTCACTCAGTGGGCCATAGAAAGCCTTTTTTTGTTTTATTTGTTTTCTAAATTCTCCCTGAAAAAATCATTTTATTTTCTTTGGTTTCTAAATTCTTCCTGAAAAAATCATTTTATTCTATTTTTTTTTTCCTAAAGTCTCCCTGAAAAAAAAAAAAAAAAAAAACAAATCAGTGGGAGATTAATATTGCCCTTTCTGCTTGTGTGCCAGTCTTGACTCCTGGGTGTGCCATCTCTCTCTCTCTCTCCAATTGTGGGCCATAGAAAGCCTATTATTTTTTTTAGCTTGATTTGGGTTCCAAAATCTACCTGAAAAAAATCACTACATCAATCAGTGGGAGATAAATATTGGCCTCTGGGCTTGTGTGCCACTCCTGACTCCTGTGTGCGTCATCTCTCACTCAGTGGGCCATAGAAAGCCTTTTTTTGTTTTATTTGTTTTCTAAATTCTCCCTGAAAAAATCATTTTATTTTATTTGGTTTCTAAATTCTTCCTCAAAAAATCATTTTATTCTATTTTTTTTTTCCTAAAGTCTCCCTGAAAAAAAACAAAAAAAAAACAAATCAGTGGGAGATTAATATTGCCCTTTCTGCTTGTGTGCCAGTCTTGACTCCTGGGTGTGCCATCTCTCTCTCTCTCTCCAATTGTGGGCCATAGAAAGCCTATTATTTTTTTTAGCTTGATTTGGGTTCCAAAATCTACCTGAAAAAATCACTACATCAATCAGTGGGAGATAAATATTGGCCTCTGGGCTTGTGTGCCACTCCTGACTCCTGTGTGCGTCATCTCTCACTCAGTGGGCCATAGAAAGCCTTTTTTTGCTTTATTTGTTTTCTAAATTCTCCCTGAAAAAAATCATTTTATTCTATTTTTTTTTTTTCCTAAAGTCTCCCTTAAAAAAAAAAAAATCAAATCAGTGGGAGATTAATATTTACATTTGTGCTTCAGCGACAGTCCTGCGTGTGTGGCATCTCTCTCATTTGTTGCCACCAACAACAGAGTGTGTAACATTGTGCCTGATTTTCGTTGTGGTCTCACTCACCTGTAAAGGGGTAGCTAAATCATACTGAAGTTATAGCTCACCGTGTAATTTGTGTGACAGCAACAAATACCGTTAGTTTGTTTACGTTTTTAAAACAATGAGGAAGTATGGTGGAAGAGGTCGTGGCCGGGGGCGTTCATTGTCAGCTGGTAATGAGGGTAGTGGTAGTGGTGGAGCATCAGCTGGTCGTGGGAAAAAAAATATTGCACCTAAGTCTGGAGCTGTGGAGCCAGGTTCGTCGTCTGGCTACACAAGGCCTTGAACGCTCCCTTTTCTGGGAGTAGGAAAACCGCTTTTAAAGCCGGAGCAGCAAGAGCAAGTTTTGGCTTATCTTGCTGACTCAGCCTCTAGCTCTTTTGCCTCCTCTCGTGAAACTGGTAAATGTCAAAGCAGCGCGTCGTTAGTGGATGTTCACGGTCAGGGACAAGTCGCTTCCTTGTCCTCTTCAGCAAAAACAACAACAGAGAAGAATGCAGCAGGCGACACAACGGGTTACTCCATGGAGCTCTTTGCACATACCGTCCCTGGCTTAGAAAGTGAAGCAGTTAACAGTCCATGCCCATTACAAGTTGAATCTGACATGGAGTGCACTGATGCACAGCCACAGCCAGACTACTATGCTGGTCCTTTGACTCAGACCACAACATTGCCCTCGCAGGGTGGTGATCAAGAATCAGACCCTGATGAGACTATGTTGCCCCATCACGAACGCTATACCACCGACCGACACGGTGACACAGACGAAGTTGCACACGAGCTACAAGAAGAGGTAATAGATGACCCAGTTCTTGACCCCGATTGGCAGCCATTGGGGGAACAGGGTGCAGGCGGCAGCAGTTCAGAAGCGGAGGAGGAGGGGCCGCAGCAGGCATCAACATCGCAACAGGTTCCATCTGCCGGGCCCGTATCTTGCCCAAAACGCGTGGCAAAGCCAAAACCTGTTGGAGGACAGCGTGGCCATCCGGTTAAAGCTCAGTCTGCAATGCCTGAAAAGGTATCCGATGCTAGAAAGAGTGCAGTCTGGCATTTTTTTAAACAACATCCAATTGATCAGCGCAAAGTCATCTGTCAAAAATGTTCAACTACCTTAAGCAGAGGACAGAATCTGAAAAGTCTCAATACAAGTTGCATGCATAGACATTTAACCACCATGCATTTGCAAGCCTGGACTAACTACCAAACGTCCCTTAAGGTTGTAGCACCCTCGGCCAATGAAGCTAGTCAGCAACGCAACATCCCTTCCGGCAGTGTAGGGCCACCATTTTCCGCACCACCTGCAGTATCTGTGCAGGTTTCTTTGCCAGGCCAAAGCAGTCAGGGTCAGGGAATCACCAGTTTCGTAGTAGGAAACACTGCATCTAGGGCACCGGTGGCAACAATACCATCTCCCACCGTCTCTCAGTCTGCCATGTCCACCGGCACCCCCGCTAGTTCCACGATCTCCAGCTCTCCAGTCCAGCTCACCCTACATGAGACTATGGTTAGAAAAAGGAAGTACTTAGCCTCGCATCCGCGTACACAGGGTTTGAACGCACACATAGCTAGACTAATCTCGTTAGAGATGATGCCCTACCGGTTAGTTGAAAGCGAAGCTTTCAAAGCCCTGATGGACTACGCTGTACCACGCTACGAGCTACCCAGTCGACACTTTTTTTCCAGAAAAGCCATCCCAGCCCTCCACCAGCATGTTAAAGAGCGCATCGTCCATGCACTCAGGCAATCTGTGAGCACAAAGGTGCACCTGACAACAGATGCATGGACCAGTAGGCATGGCCAGGGACGTTACGTGTCCATCACGGCACACTGGGTAAATGTGGTGGATGCAGGGTCCACAGGGGACAGCAAGTTTGGGACAGTTCTGCCTAGCCCACGGTCTAGGAAACAATTGGCTGTAGCCGTTCGCACCCCCTCCTCCTCCTCTTCGTCCTCCTGCAGAAGCGAGAGCTCGTCCACAGACCGCAGTCGCACAACCACTCCATCCGCAGCTGCCACTGTTGCACACCAGGTCTCCCATTATGGGGCAGCTACTGGCAAACGTCAGCAGGCTGTATTGGCTATGAAGTGTTTGGGCGACAACAGACACACCGCGGAAGTTCTGACCGAGTTCTTGCAGAAAGAAACGCAGTCGTGGCTGGGCACTGTAGATCTTGAGGCAGGCAAGGTAGTGAGTGATAACGGAAGGAATTTCATGGCTGCCATCTCCCTTTCCCAACTGAAACACATTCCTTGCCTGGCTCACACCTTAAACCTGGTGGTGCAGTGCTTCCTGAAAAGTTATCCGGGGTTATCCGACCTGCTCCTCAAAGTGCGTGGACTTTGCTCACATATCCGCCGTTCGCCCGTACACTCCAGCCGTATGCAGACCTATCAGCGTTCTTTGAACCTTCCCCAGCATCGCCTAATCATAGACGTTGCAACAAGGTGGAACTCAACACTGCACATGCTTCAGAGACTGTGTGAACAGAGGCGGGCTGTTATGTTTTTCTGGGAGGATACACATACACGGGCAGGCAGTAGGATGGCAGACATGGAGTTGTCAGGTGTGCAGTGGTCGAAGATTCAAGACATGTGCCAAGTCCTTCAGTGTTTTGAGGAATGCACACGGCTGGTTAGTGCAGACAACGCCATAATAAGCATGAGCATCCCCCTAATGCGTCTGCTGATGCAAAGTTTGACGCACATAAAGGATCAGGCGTCTGCAGCTGAGGAAGAGGAAAGCCTTGATGACAGTCAGCCATTGTCTGGCCAGGGCAGTGTACAGGACGAGGTAGCGGGCAAAGAGGAGGAGGAGGACGAGGAGGATGATGGGGATGATTATATTTTTAATGAGGAAGCTTTTCCGGGGCCACTGGAAATTGGTGGCGCGGCAAGGCCGGGTTCTGGTTTTTTGAGGGACACAAGTGACGTGGATTTGCCTGAAACTGCCCCTCAACCAAGCACAACCGCAGATTTGAGAACTGGAACTTTGGCCCACATGGCGGATTATGCCTTACGTATCCTCAAAAGGGACACACGCATAACTAAAATGATGAATGATGACGATTACTGGTTGGCCTGCCTCCTTGATCCTCGCTATAAAGGCAAATTGCAAAATATAATGCCACATGAGAACTTGGAACTAATATTAGCAACCAAACAATCAACTCTTGTTGACCGTTTGCTTCTGGCATTCCCTGCACACAGCGCCCGTGATCGTTCTCACACGAGCTGCAGGGGCCAGCAGACCAGAGGAGTTAGAGGGGCAGAAATCAGAAGTAGCGTTGGCCAGAGGGGTTTTCTGACCAGGTTGTGGAGTGATTTTGCTATGACCGCAGACAGGACAGGTACTGCAGCATCAATTCAAAGTGACAGGAGACAACATTTGTCCAGTATGGTTACAAACTATTTTTCATCCCTTATCGATGTTCTCCCTCAACCGTCATTCCCATTTGATTACTGGGCATCAAAATTAGACACCTGGCCAGAATTGGCAGAATATGCATTGCAGGAGCTTGCTTGCCCGGCAGCTAGTGTCCTATCAGAAAGAGTATTCAGTGCTGCAGGTTCAATACTAACAGAAAAAAGGACTCGTCTGGCTACCCAAAATGTAGATGATCTAACCTTCATTAAAATGAACCACAACTGGATTTCGAAATCTTTTGCCCCACCTTGCCCGGCTGACACCTAGCTTTCCTATGAAAAGGTCTTGCCTGTGGACTATTCTGAATGCCTTTTCCAATCTCGTAATTTTGTGCACCTGATTGTCCAGCATACGACATGTTTACACCTCACTAAATGGCCAAACTCCCCACACGGGGCCGTGGTATCGACACTTGGCGACAGCACCCGTGAGAGTGCAGTTTGTCTGAAGAGGTGGGTGAGCCCGCTTTTGGTCGACGGCACTGCCACTGGGTCCCTCCTAGTACAATAAAGTGTCTCTGGCGGTGGTGGTGCGCACCCAACGTCAGACACACCGTTGTAATATGAGGGGCCATGGGCCTGTACCGCCGGCCACAAGACAGTTCCCCCCCCAGCTCAAACAGTGCTCTACCACTTGCAAAATTATCTCACAGCTCCACCAATGTTTAGTCTACGCGCTGACATCCTTCAATGCCTGCCACTGACAATACCATTGTATTGACATTTTTGTTATGTTAGGCCTTCGATGCCTGTCTGTGGTCACTCCTTCCACTAGGCCTCCACTGACCACACCACTGCTGCCCGTGTACCCCTGGAACCAATTTAAAATTGCCTACAGCCAAGTGTTATTATTTTAGGCCTTTGATGCCTGTCTGCGGTCACTCCTTCCACTAGGCCTCCACTGACCACACCACTGCTGCCCGTGTACCCCTGGAACCAATTTAAAATTGCCTACAGCCATGTGTTATTATTTTAGGCCTTCGATGCCTGTCTGCGGTCACTCCTTCCACTAGGCCTCCACTGACCACACCACTGCTGCCCGTGTACCCCTGGAACCAATTTAAAATTGTCTACAGCCATGTGTTATTATTTTAGGCCTTCGATGCCTGTCTGCGGTCACTCCTTCCACTAGGCCTCCACTGACCACACCACTGCTGCCCGTGTACCCCTGGAACCAATTTAAAATTGCCTACAGCCATGTGTTATTATTTTAGGCCTTCGATGCCTGTCTGCGGTGACTCCTTCCACTAGGCCTCCACTGACCACACCACTGCTGCCCGTGTACCCCCGGAACCAATTTAAAATTGCCTACAGCCATGTGTTATTATTTTAGGCCTTCGATGCCTGTCTGCGGTCACTCCTTCCACTAGGCCTCCACTGACCACACCACTGCTGCCCGTGTACCCCTGGAGCCAATTTAAAATTGCCTACAGCCATGTGTTATTATTTTAGGCCTTCGATGCCTGTCTGCAGTCACTCCTTCCACTAGGCCTCCACTGACCACACCACTGCTGCCCGTGTACCCCTGGAACCAATTTAAAATTGCCTACAGCCATGTGTTATTATTTTAGGCCTTCGATGCCTGTCTGCGGTCACTCCTTCCACTAGGCCTCCACTGACCACACCACTGCTGCCCGTGTACCCCTGGAACCAATTTAAAATTGCCTACAGCCATGTGTTATTATTTTAGGCCTTCGATGCCTGTCTGCGGTCACTCCTTCCACTAGGCCTCCACTGACCACACCACTGCTGCCCGTGTACCCCTGGAACCAATTTAAAATTGCCTACAGCCATGTGTTATTATTTTAGGCCTTCGATGCCTGTCTGCGGTCACTCCTTCCACTAGGCCTCCACTGACCACACCACTGCTGCCCGTGTACCCCTGGAACCAATTTAAAATTGCCTACAGCCATGTGTTATTATTTTAGGCCTTCGATGCCTGTCTGCGGTCACTCCTTCCACTAGGCCTCCACTGACCACACCACTGCTGCCCGTGTACCCCTGTAACCAATTTAAAATTGCCTACAGCCATGTGTTATTATTTTAGGCCTTCGATGCCTGTCTGCGGTCACTCCTTCCACGAGGCCTCCACTGACCACACCACTGCTGCCCGTGTACCCCTGGAACCAATTTAAAATTGCCTACAGCCATGTGTTATTATTTTAGGCCTTCGATGCCTGTCTGCGGTCACTCCTTCCACTAGGCCTCCACTGACCACACCACTGCTGCCCGTGTACCCCTGGAACCAATTTAAAATTGCCTACAGCCATGTGTTATTATTTTAGGCCTTCGATGCCTGTCTGCGGTCACTCCTTCCACTAGGCCTCCACTGACCACACCACTGCTGCCCGTGTACCCCTGGAACCAACATCAGAAAATATAAAAATAAGTATTTTGCTTATAAAAAAGAAAATACTGGAGAGATATCAAATGCAGACATTTTAACATTAAAAACAAACACATACAACAAAAATCTGGTACAGTACTAAAAATGGCCACCAGCTACAATAACTTTCTCCTGCAAGTAGTTAACTGAAAGGTTTTTTCAATTTTAAACACAGATATGGCATCCACCGAGTGTTGTCCTGTCGCGTCTTCTTTATATTATTGCCAAGAAGATGCAAAACAATGAAAATAATAAAATCATTATTTACCAAAAAAATAGAGTATGTCAAAACCACATTGCAAATAAACATTCATTACAAATAAAGAAGCAGGGCGCGTCCGAGGGTCAGTATACACCTAATAAGAATATAATCACCCTCGGACGCGCCCTGCTTCTTTCCGACAGCCTTCCTTCCTAAGAATCAGCCCTTCCGTGGTGTAGAGAGAGGGTTTGTTACACTCCAAGGTGTTCCCCAGGTTGCCTTTCCTGAGCTTCGATCTTCCGGCTCTCATTTAGTAGTTGTTGGAAACTACGCTGCATTAGGCCTACAAATTGGGTATGGGGTGTAGAGAGATGGTGTGTTACACTCCAAGGTGTTCCCCAGGTTTCCTCTCCATTGCTTCGATCTTCCGGCTCTCGTTTAGTAGTTGTTGGAAACTACGCTGCATTAGGCCTACAAATTGGGTATGGGGTGTAGAGAGATGGTGTGTTACACTCCAAGGTGTTCCCCAGGTTTCCTCTCCATTGCTTCGATCTTCCGGCACTCGTTTAGTAGTTGTTGGAAACTACGCTGCATTGGGCCTACAAATTGGGTATGGGGTGTAGAGAGATGGTGTGTTCCACTGTAGAGAGATGGTGTGTTCCACTCCAAGGTGTTCCCCAGGTTTCCTCGCCAATGCTTCGATCATCATGCTCTCGTTTAGTAGTTGTTGGAAACTACGCTGCATTAGGCCTACAAATTGGGTATGGGGTGTAGAGAGATGGTGTGTTACACTCCAAGGTGTTCCCCAGGTTTCCTCTCCATTGCTTCGATCTTCCGGCTCTCGTTTAGTAGTTGTTGGAAACTACGCTGCATTTGGCCTACAAATTGGGTATGGGGTGTAGAGAGATGGTGTGTTACACTCCAAGGTGTTCCCCAGGTTTCCTCTCCATTGCTTCGATCTTCCAGCTCTCGTTTAGTAGTTGTTGGAAACTACGCTGCATTAGGCCTACAAATTGGGTATGGGGTGTAGAGAGATGGTGTGTTACACTCCAAGGTGTTCCCCAGGTTTCCTCTCCATTGCTTCGATCTTCCGGCTCTCGTTTAGTAGTTGTTGGAAACTACGCTGCTTTAGGCCTACAAATTGGGTATGGGGTGTAGAGAGATGGTGTGTTCCACTGTAGAGAGATGGTGTGTTCCACTCCAAGGTGTTCCCCAGGTTTCCTCGCCAATGCTTCGATCATCATGCTCTCGTTTAGTAGTTGTTGGAAACTACGCTGCATTAGACCTACAAATTGGGTATGGGGTGTAGAGAGATGGTGTGTTCCACTCCAAGGTGTTCTCCAGGTTGCCTTTCCTGAACTTCTATCTTCAGGCTCTCATTAAATTGTGGTTAAACGGAACAACTGCATTTGGCGTACTAGTTGGTTTGGGGCCTACTATCGGTGTCTGCCGCTCCTTGCTGTTCTCCTGGTTTCCTGTCCTGAAATTCCGTTTTCAGGCGCTCGTTAAGTAGTTGTTAATGTTAGACTGCATTTGGCCTACTAGTTGGGTTGGGGCCTACTATCGGTGTCTGCCACTCCTTGCTGTTCTCCTCCACTGAACAAAGCTGTGCCGCCTGTTTACTACTGTTGCCAATTTTGAACTGCATTTCGACTACTTACTGATTTGGGCCTACTCTCTGTGTCAGCCTCTCATTCCAGTTGTCCTCCACTGCAATGCCCCCTGATTAGTCCTGTGTTACCAATTTTGAACTGCATTTAGCCCACTTTATTCTTTGGGCCTATATCTGTGTTTCCTCCTCATCCTGCCCATTGCCCAGCCAGTGATAGATGAGTCTGCTGGTACATTGACCCATAACGCAACATTTCCCGTGCACGCTACACTGCAAGATTGTGACCCTGCTGAAAGTCAGGTCCCCCTTCCCGCATACCATACCACCTTACACGGGGACAAACAGGAAGGTGCAGATGAAAGTGCAGGATCCTTCATCAGGTGGGGGGAGGAATACTAGTTGGCGACGTCACTGGCACAGGGCCTCTTATGGTACGCAAAAGTGTTGCTGCCGGTGGGAGGCGCCCCCGCCGTGCAAACACACCGCTGTACTTTGAGGGGCCCTGTGCCAGTGCCAATGCCAACGAGTGGGCCCCCCCTGCTTGCTCAGGTTCACAGCACTTGCAAAGTTGAAATACTTACCTCTCCCTGCTCCACTGCCGTGACGTGGTCCAGATTTCCTGGGCCCACTAATTACTTGAACCAGCCCTACCCACCACAACTTTAGCCAAATGACCCCCAATTTCAAATGCCTTCCAATTATTATAAGGTAAATTACGCTTGACAAGCTTCATTAAGAATAATGGATGGTTTTGACATTAAAATGGGCACTCTAGGTGTTTTCCTGGCCCCCACTCACTGCCGACTATGCTGCCCCATTGACTTGCATTGGGTTTCGTGTTTCGGTCGATCCCGACTTTACGTCATAATCGGCCGATTTCACTCGACCCGACTTTGAGATAGTCGGGTTTCGCGAAACCCGGCTCGACTCTAAAAAGGTCAAGGTCGCTCAACTCTACTTATTGCTGCCTGCCATACCTGGCTGAGATTACTGCAGGGAGATAGTAATTGTAGGACAGTCCCTGTTTTTATTTATTTTTTTTGTGGGAGATTAAGATTGGCATTTCTGCTAGAGTGCCATCCCTGTGTGTGCCATCTCTCACTCAGTGGGCCATAGAAAGCCTATTTATTTTTTTGCTTGATTTGGGTTCTAAAATCTACCTGAAAAAATCACTACATCAATCAGTGGGAGAAAGATATTGGCCTCTGGGCTTGTGTGCCACTCCTGACTCCTGTATGTGCCATCTCTCACTCAGTGGGCCATAGAAAGGCTATTTATTTTTTTTTATTTGGTTTCTAAATTCTCCCTGAAAAAATCATTTTATTTTATTTGGTTTCTAAATTCTTCCTGAAAAAATCATTTTAGTTTATTTTGTTTCTAAAGTCTCCCTGAAAAAAAAAAAAACAGTGGGAGATTAATATTGCCCTTTCTGCTTGTGTGCCAGTCTTGACTCCTGGGTGTGCCATCTCTCTCTCTCTCTCAAATTGTGGGCCATAGAAAGCCTATTTATTTTTTTGCTTGATTTGGGTTCTAAATTCTACCTGAAAAAATCAATAAATCAATCAGTGGGAGAAAAATATTGGCCTCAGGGCTTGTGTGCCACTCCTGACTCCTGTGTGTGCCATCTCTCACTCAGTGGGCCATAGAAAGCCTATTTATTTTTTTGCTTGATTTGGGTTCTAAAATCTACCTGAAAAAATCACTACATCAATCAGTGGGAGAAAAATATTGGCCTCTGGGCTTGTGTGCCACTCCTGACTCCTGTGTGTGCCATCTCTCACTCAGTGGGCCATAGAAAGCCTATTTATTTTTTTGGTTGATTTGGTTGCTAAATTCTACCTGAAAAAATCACTACATCAATCAGTGGGAGAAAAATATTGGCCTCTGGGCTTGTGTGCCACTCCTGACTCCTGTGTGTGCCATCTCTCACTCAGTGGGCCATAGAAAGCCTATTTATTTTTTTGCTTGATTTGGATTCTAAAATCTACCTGAAAAAATCACTACATCAATCAGTGGGAGAAAAATATTGGCCTCTGGGCTTGTGTGCCACTCCTGACTCCTGTGTGTGCCATCTCTCACTCAGTGGGCCATAGAAAGCCTATTTATTTTTTTGGTTGATTTGGTTGCTAAATTCTACCTGAAAAAATCAATAAATCAGTCAGTGGGAGATAAATATTGGCCTCTGGGCTTGTGTGCCTCTCCTGACTCCTGTGTGTGCCATCTCTCACTCAGTGGGCCATAGAAAGCCTATTTATTTTTTTTAATTTGGTTTCTAAATTCTCCCTGAAAAAATCATTTTATTTTATTTGGTTTCTAAATTCTTCCTGAAAAAATCATTTTATTTTATTTTGTTTCTAAAGTCTCCCTGAAAAAAAAAAAAAAAAAAAAAAAACATTGGGAGATTAATATTGCCATTTCTGCTTGTGTGCCAGTCTTGACTCCTGGGTGTGCCATCTCTCTCTCTCTCTCTCTCTCTCAAATTGTCGGCCATAGAAAGCCTATTTATTTTTTTGCTTGATTTGAGTTCTAAATCCTACCTGAAAAAATCAATAAATCAATCAGTGGGAGAAAAATATTGGCCTCTGGGCTTGTGTGCCACTCCTGACTCCTGTGTGTGCCATCTCTCACTCAGTGGGCCATAGAAAGCCTTTTTTTATTTTTTTTTTATTTGGTTTCTAAATTCTCCCTGAAAAAATCATTTTATTTTATTTGGTTTCTAAAGTCTCCCTGAAAAAAAAAAAAAATCAGTGGGAGATTAATATTGACATTTGTGCTAGAGTGACAGTCCTGCGTGTGTGGCATCTCTGTGATTTGGTGCCACAGAAAACAGAGTGTGTAACATTGTGCCTGATTTTCCTTGTGGTCTCACCAACCTGTAAAGGGATATTGAAATCATACTGAAGTTACAGCTCACCGTGTAAGTTGTTTGACAGCAACAAATAGTTACTTTGGTTAAGTTTTTAAAACAATGAGGAAGTCTGGTGCAAGAGGTCGTGGCCGTGGGCGTTCATTGTCAGCTGGTAATGATGGTAGTGGTAGTGGAGCATCAGGTGGTCGTGGAAAAAAAAATATTCCACCTAAGTCTGGAGCTGTGGAGCCAGGTTCGTCGTCTGGCTACACAAGGCCTCGAACGCTCTCTTTTCTGGGAGTAGGAAAACCGCTTTTAAAGCCGGAGCAGCAACAGCAAGTTTTGGCTTACCTTGCAGACTCAGCCTCTAGCTCTTTTGCCTCCTCTTCTGAAACTGGTAAATGTAAAAGCAGCGGGTCGCTTATGGATGTTCACGGTCAGGGACAAGTCGCTTCCTTGTCCTCTTCAGCAAAAACAACAACAAGAGAGAAGGATGCAGCAGGCGACACAACGGGTTACTCCATGGAGCTCTTTACACATACCGTCCCTGGCTTAGAAAGTGAAACAGTTAACAGGCCATGCCCATTACAAGTAGATTCTGACATGGAGTGCACTGATGCACAGCCACAGTCAGACTACTATGCTGGTCCTTTGACTCAGACCACAACATTGCCCTCTCAGGGTACTGATCCACAATCAGACCCTGATGAGACTATGTTGCCCCGTCACGAACGCTATACCACCGACCGACACGGTGACACAGACGAAGTTGCACACGAGCTGGAAGAGGAGGTTATAGATGACACAGTTGTTGACCCCAATTGGCAGCCATTGGGGGAACAGGATGCAGGCGGCAGTAGTTCAGAAGCAGAGGTGGAGGAGGGGCCGCAGCAGGCATCAACATCGCAACAGGTTCCATCTGCCGGGCCCGTATCTGGCCCAAAACGCGTGGCAAAGCCAAAACCTGTTGGAGGACAGCGTGGCCATCCGGTTAAAGCTCAGTCTGCAATCCCTGAAAAGGGATCCGATGCTAGGAAGAGTGCAGTCTGGCATTTTTTTTAACCCCTTTACCCCCAAGGGTGGTTTGCACGTTAATGACCAGGCCAATTTTTACAATTCTGACCACTGTCCCTTTATGAGGTTATAACTCCGAAACGCTTCAACGGATCCTGGTGATTCTGACATTGTTTTCTCGTGACATATTGTACTTCATGATAGTGGTAAAATTTCTTTGATACTACCTGCGTTTATTTGTGAAAAAAACGGAAATTTGGCGAAAATTTGGAAAATTTCGCAATTTTCAAACTTTGAATTTTTATGCAATTAAATCACAGAGATATGTCACACAAAATACTTAATAAGTAACATTTCCCACATGTCTCCTTTACATCAGCATAATTTTGGAACCAATTTTTTTTTTGTTAGGGAGTTATAAGGGTTAAAAGTTGACCAGCAATTTCTCATTTTTACAACACCATTTTTTTTTAGGGACCACGTCTCATTTGAAGTCATTTTGAGGGGTCTATATGATAGAAAATGCCCAAGTGTGACACCATTCTAAAAACTGCACCCCTCAAGGTGCTCAAAACCACATTCAAGAAGTTTATTAACCCTTCAGGTGTTTAATAGGAATTTTTGGAATGTTTAAATAAAAATGAACATTTAACTTTTTTACACAAAAAATTTACTTCAGCTCCAATTTGTTTTATTTTACCAAGGGTAACAGGAGAAATTGGACCCAAAATTTGTTGTCCAATTTGTCCTGAGTACGCTGATACCCCATATGTGGCAGTAAACCACTGTTTGGGCGCATGGGAGAGCTCGGAAGGGAAGGAGCGCTATTTGACTTTTCAATGCAAAATTGACAGGAATTGAGATGGGACGCCATGTTGCGTTTGGAGAGCCACTGATGTGCCTAAACATTGAAACCCCCCACAAGTGACACCATTTTGGAAAGTAGACCCCCTAAGGAACTTATCTGGATGTGTGGTGAGCACTTTGACCCACCAAGTGCTTCACAGAAGTTTATAATGCAGAACCGTAAAAATAAAAAATCATATTTTTTCACAAAAATTATATTTTTGCCCCCAATTTTTTATTTTTCCAAGGGTAAGAGAAGAAATTGGACCTCAAAAGTTGTTGTCCAATTTGTCCTGAGTACGCTGATACCCCATATGTGGCAGTAAACCACTGTTTGGGCGCATGGGAGAGCTCGGAAGGGAAGGAGCGCAGTTTGACTTTTCAATGCAAAATTGACAGAAATTGAGATGGGACGCCATGTTGCGTTTGGAGAGCCACTGATGTGCCTAAACATTGAAACCCCCCACAAGTGACACCATTTTGGAAAGTAGACCCCCTAAGGAACTTATCTAGAGGTGTGGTGAGCACTTTGACCCACCAAGTGCTTCACAGAAGTTTATAATGCAGAACCGTAAAAATAAAAAATCATATTTTTTCACAAAAATTATATTTTTGCCCCCAATTTTTTATTTTTCCAAGGGTAAGAGAAGAAATTGGACCTCAAAAGTTGTTGTCCAATTTGTCCCGAGTACGCTGATACCCCATATGTGGCAGTAAACCACTGTTTGGGCGCATGGGAGAGCTCGGAAGGGAAGGAGCGCCGTTTGACTTTTCAATGCAAAATTGACAGGAATTGAGATGGGACGCCATGTTGCGTTTGGAGAGCCACTGATGTGCCTAAACATTGAAACCCCCCACAAGTGACACCATTTTGGAAAGTAGACCCCCTAAGGAACTTATCTAGAGGTGTGGTGAGCACTTTGACCCACCAAGGGCTTCACAGAAGTTTATAATGCAGAGCCATAAAAATAAAACAAAATTTTTTTCCCACAAAAATTATTTTTTAGCCCCCAGTTTTGTATTTTCCCTAGGGTAACAGGAGAAATTGGACCCCAAAAGTTGTTGTCCAATTTGTCCTGAGTACGCTGATACCCCATATGTGGGGGGGGAACCACCGTTTGGGCGCATGGGAGGGTTCGGAAGGGAAGGAGCGCCATTTGGAATGCAGACTTAGATGGAATGGTTTGCAGGCGTCACATTGCGTTTGCAGAGCCCCTAATGTACCTAAACAGTAGAAACCCCCCACAAGTGACACCATTTTGGAAAGTAGACCCCCTAAGGAACTCATCTTGATGTGTTGTGAGAGCTTTGAACCCCCAAGTATTTCACTACAGTTTATAACGCAGAGCCGTGCAAATAAAAAATATTTTTTTTTCCACAAAAATTATATTTTTGCCCCCAGTTTTGTATTTTTCCAAGGTTAGCAGGAGAAATTGGACCCTAAATGTTGTTGTCCAATTTGTCCTGAGTACGCTGATACCCGATATGTGGGGGGGAACCACCGTTTGGGCGCATGGGAGGGCTCGGAAGGGAAGGAGCATCATTTGGAATGCAGACTTAGATGGATTGGTCTGCAGGCGTCACATTGCGTTTGCAGAGCCCCTAATGTACCTAAACAGTAGAAACCCCCCACAAGTGACCCCATATTGGAAACTAGACCCCTCAATGAACTTAATTATATGTGTTGTGAGAACTTTGAACCCCCAAGTGTTTCACTACAGTTTATAACGCAGAGCCGTGAAAATAAAAAATCTTTTTGTTTTCCCACAAAAATTATTTTTTAGCCCCCAGTTTTGTATTTTCCCAAGGGTAACAGGAGAAATTGGTCCACAAAAGTTGTTGTCCAATTTGTCCTGAGTACGCTGATACCCCATATGTTGGGGTAAACCCCTGTTTGGGCACACAGGAGAGCTCGGAAGGGAAGGAGCACTGTTTTACTTTTTCAACGCAGAATTGGCTGGAATTGAGATCGGACGCCATGTCGTGTTTGGAGAGCCCCTGATGTGCCGAAACAGTGGAAACCCCCCAATTATAACTGAAACCCTAATCTAAACACACCCCTAACCCTAATTCCAACGGTAACCCTAACCACACCTCTAACCCTGACACACCCCTAACCCTAATCCCAACCCTATTCCCAACTGTAAATGTAATCTAAACCCTAACCCTAACTTTAGCCCCAACCCTAACTGTAGCCCCAACCCTAACCCTAACCCTAGCCCTAACCCTAGCCCTAACCCTAGCCCTAACCCTAACCCTAACCCTAGCCCTAACCCTAACCCTAGCCCTAACCCTAGCCCTAACCCTAACCCTAGCCCTAACCCTAGCCCTAACCCTAGCCCTAACCCTAGCCCTAACCCTAACCCTAGCCCTAACCCTAGCCCTAACCCTAGCCCTAACCCTAGCCCTAACCCTAGCCCTAGCCCTAACCCTAGCCCTAACCCTAACCCTAACCCTAATCCTAGCCCTAACCCTAGCCCTAATGGGAAAATGGAAATAAATACATTTTTTTTTATTTTTCCCTAACTAAGGGGGTGATGAAGGGGGGTTTGATTTACTTTTATAGCGGGTTTTTTTAGCGGATTTTTATGATTGGCAGCCGTCACACACTGAAAGACCCTTTTTATTGCAAAAAATATTTTTTGCAATACCACATTTTGAGAGCTATAATTTTTCCATATTTTGGTCCACAGAGTCATGTGAGGTCTTGTTTTTTGCGGGACGAGTTGACGTTTTTATTGAAAACATTTTTGGGCATGTGACATTTTTTTATCGCTTTTTATTCCGATTTTTGTGAGGAACAATGACCAAAAGCCAGCTATTCATGAATTTCTATTGGGGGAGGCGTTTATACCGTTCTGCGTTTGGTAAAATTGATAAATCAGTTTTATTCTTCGGGTCAGTACGATTACAGCGATACCTCATTTATATCATTTTTTTATGGTTTGGTGTTTTTATACGATAAAAACTATTTTACAGAAAAAATAATTATTTTTGCATCGCTTTATTCTCAGGACTATAACTTTTTTATTTTTTTGCTGATGATGCTGTATGGCGGCTCTTTTTTTGCGGGACAATATGACGCTTTCAGCGGTACCATGGTTATTTATATCTGTCCTTTTGATCGCGTGTTATTCCACTTTTTGTTCGGCGGTATGATAATAAAGCGTTGTTTTTTGCCTCGTTTTTTTTTTTTTTTCTTACGGTGTTTACTGAAGGGGTTAACTAGTGGAACAGTTTTATAGGTCGGGTCGTTACGGACGCGGCGATACTAAATATGTGTACTTTTATTGTTTTTTTTTTTATTTAGATGAAGAAATGTATTTATGGGAATAATATTTTTTTTTTTTTTTCATTATTTTGGAATATTTTTTTTTATTTTTTTTACACATTTGGAAATTTTTTTTTTTACTTTTTTACTTTGTCCCAGGGGGGGACATCACAGATCAGTGATCTGACAGTTTGCACAGCACTCTGTCAGATCACTGATCTGACATGCAGCACTGCAGCCTTCACAGTGCCTGCTCTAAGCAGGCTCTGTGAAGCCACCTCCCTCCCTGCAGGACCCGGATCCGCGGCCATCTTGGATCCGGGGCTCGAGCAGGGAGGGAGGTGAGGAGACCCTCGCAGCAACTCGATCACATTGCGTTGCTGCGGGGGGCTCAGGGAAGCCCGCAGGGAGCCCCCTCCCTGCGCGGTGCTTCCCTGCACCGCCGGCACATCGTGATCATCTTTGATCGCGGTGTGCCAGGGGTTAATGTGCCGGGGGCGGTCGTGACCGCTCCTGGCACATAGTGCCGGATGTCAGCTGCGATAAGCAGCTGACACCCGGCCGCGATCGGCCGCGCTCCCCCCGTGAGCGCGGCCGATCGGCTATGACGTACTATCCCGTCCAGGGTCAGATAAGCCCAGGGCACCTCGACGGGATAGTACGTCTAAGGTCACAGAGGGGTTAAACAACATCCAATTGATCAGCGCAAAGTCATCTGTCAAAAATGTTCAACTAGCTTAAGCAGAGGTCAGAATCTGAAAAGTCTCAATACAAGTTGCATGCATAGACATTTAACCACCATGCATTTTCAAGCCTGGACTAACTACCAAACGTCCCTTAAGGTTGTAGCACCCTCGGCCAATGAAGCTAGTCAGCAATGCAACATCCCTTCCGTCACTGTAAGGCCACCATTTTCCGCACCACCGGCAGTATCTGTGCAGGTTTCTTTGCCAGCCAAAAGCAGTCAGGGTCAGGGAATCACCAGATTTGTAGGAAGAAATATTGCATCTAGGGAACCGGCAGAAACAATACCGTCTCCAACCGTCTCTCAGTCTGCCATGTCCACCGGCACACCCGCTAGTTCCACGATCTCCAGCTCTCCAGTCCAGCTCACCCTACATGAGACTCTGGTTAGAAAAAGGAAGTACTTATCCTCGCATCCGCGTACACAGGGTTTTAACGCCCACATAGCTAGACTAATCTCGTTAGAGATGATGCCCTACTGGTTAGTTGAAAGCAAAGCTTTCAAAGCCCTGATGGAGTACGCTGAACCACGCTACGAGCTACCCAGTCGACGCTTTTTTTTCCAGAAAAGCCATCCCAGCCCTGCACCAGCATGTTAAACAGCGCATCGTCCATGCACTCAGGCAATCTGTGAGTACAAAGGTACACCTGACTACAGATGCATGGACCAGTAGGCATGGCCAGGGATGTTAGGTGTCCATCACAGCACACTGGGTGAATGTGGTGGATGCAGGGTCCACAGGGGACATCAATTTCGGGACAGTTGTGCCTAGCCCACGGTCTAGGAAACAGTTGGCTGTAGGCGTTCGCACCCCCTCCTCCTCCTCCTCGTCCTCCTGCAGAAGCGAGAGCTCTTCCACAGACCGCAGTCGGCCAACCACTCCATCGGCAGCTGACACTGTTGCACACCAGTTGTCCCATTATGGGCCAGCTACTGGCAAGCGTCAGCAGGCTGTATTGGCTATGAAGTGTTTGGGCGACAACAGACACACCGCGGAAGTTCTGTCCGAGTTCTTGCAGCAAGAAACGCAGTCGTGGCTGGGCACAGTAGATCTTGAGGCAGGCAAGGTAGTGAGTGATAACGGAAGGAATTTCATGGCTGCCATCTCCCTTTCCCAACTGAAACACATTCCTTGCCTGGCTCACACCTTAAACCTGGCGGTGCAGTGCTTATTGAAAACTTATCCTGGGTTCTCCGACCTGCTCCTCAAAGTGCGTGGATTTTGCTCACATATCCGCCGTTCGCCTGTACACTCCAGCCGTATGCAGACCTATCAGCGTTCTTTGAACCTTCCCCAGCATCGCCTAATCATAGACGTTGCAACAAGGTGGAACTCAACACTGCACATGCTTCAGAGACTGTGCCAACAGAGGCGGGCTGTTATGTTTTTGTGGGAGGATACACATACACGGGCAGGCAGTAGAATGGCAGACATGGAGTTGTCAGGTGTGCAGTGGTCGAATATACAAGACATGTGTCAAGTCCTTCAGTGTTTTGAGGAATGCACACGGCTGGTTAGTGCAGACAACGCCATAATAAGCATGAGCATCCCCCTAATGTGTCTGCTGATGCAAAGTTTGACGCACATAAAGGATCAGGCGTCTGCACCAGAGGAAGAGGAAAGCCTTGATGACAGTCAGCCATTGTCTGGTCAGGGCAGTGTACAGGACGAGGTAGTGGGCGAAGAGGAGATGGAGGACGAGGAGGATGATGGGGATGAGTATATTTTTAATGAGGAAGCTTTCCCGGGGGCACTGAAAATTGGTTGCGTGGCAAGGCCGGGTTCTGTTTTTTTGAGGGACACAAGTGACGTAGATTTGCCTGAAACTGCCCCTCAACCAATCACAACCGCAGATTTGACAACTGGAACTTTGGCCCACATGGCGGATTATGCCTTACGTATGCTCAAAAGGGACACACGCATTACTAAAATGATGAACGATGACGATTACTGGTAGGCCTGCCTCCTTGATCCACGCTATAAAGGCAAATTGCAAAATATTATGCCACATGAGAACTTGGAACTAATATTAGCAACCAAACAATCAACTCTTGTTGACCGTTTGCTTCAGGCATTCCCAGCACACAGCGCACGTGATCGTTCTCACACGAGCTCCAGGGGGCAGCAGACCAGGAGTGTTAGGGGTGCACACATCAGAAGTGGCGTTGGACAGAGGGGTTTTCTGACCAGGTTGTGGAGTGATTAGGCTATGACCGCAGACAGGACAGGTACTGCTGCATCAATTGAAAGTGACAGGAGACAACATTTGTCCAGTATGGTTACAAACTATTTTTCATCCCTTATCGATGTTCTCCCTCAACCGTCATTCCCATTTGATTACTGGGCATCAAAATTAGACACCTGGCCAGAATTGGCAGAATATGCATTGCAGGAGCTTGCTTGCCCGGCAGCTAGTGTCCTATCAGAAAGAGTATTCAGTGCTGCAGGTTCAATATTAACCGAAAAAAGGACTCGTCTGGCTACCCAAAATGTTGATGATCTAACATTCATTAAAATGAACCACAACTGGATTTCGAATTCTTTTGCCCCACCTTGCCCGGCCGACACCTAGCTTTCCTATGAAAAGCTCTTGCCTGTGGACTACTGTGAATTACTTTTCTAATGTCTAATTTGCTGCAGCTGATTGTCCAGCATACGACATGTTTACACCTCCCTAAATGGCCAAACTCCCCACACGGGGCCGTGGTATCGCGACTTGGCGCAAGCACCCGTGAGAGTGCTGTTTGTCTGAAGAGGTGGGTGTGCCCGCTTTTGGTCGACGGCACTGCCACTGGGTCCCTCATAGTACAATAAAGTGTCTCTGGCGGTGGTGGTGCGCACCCAACGTCAGACACACTGTTGTAACATGAGGGGCCCTGGGCCTGTACCGCCGGCCACAAGAGTTCACCCACCCCCAGGTCAAACATTGCTCTACCACTTCCACAGTTATCTCTCACACTTCCACCAATGTTTAGTCTATGCGCTGACATCCTTCCATTCCTGCCACTGACAATACCATTGTGTTGACATGTATGATGGTACTTAACATAGTCAGGGGCAGTGTCCTCTATTTACCACAGTAAATACTTTGCGCTAAATTAGTAGGTCTGAAACTACGCAGAGGATCCCACCCCTGTACCTAATGATTGCACCCTTTAGTGTTTTAGTTTTGTTTTAATGCGAGACATTCACATTTATTTATTGTTTTGGACTACTAACTGGCAGACACTCATTACAATCGGCCTCTGCTGACCAGACCACTGCTGCCCGTGTACCCCTGGAACCAATTTTAAATTGCCTACAGCCAGCCCAATTTATTATGTTAGGCCTTCGAAGCCTGTCTGCGGCCTGTTCTTTCAACTACTACTACACTGACCTGTCTACTGCTGCCCGTGTACCCCTGGAACCAAATATAAAGTGCTTACAGCCTGTCCAATTTAATTATGTTAGGCCTTCGAACCCTGTCTGCGGCCCGTTCTTTCAACTACTACTACACTGACCTGTCTACTTCTGCCCGTGTACCCCTGGAACCAATTATAAAGTGCATACAGCCTGTCCAATTTTATTATGTTACTCCTTTGAAGCCTGTCTGCGGTCCCTCCTTCCACTAGGCCTCCACTGACCTGTGTACTGCTGCCCGTGTACCCCTGGAACCAATTTTAAATTGCCTACAGCCAGCCCATTTTATTATGTTAGGCCTTCGAAGCCTGTCTGCGGTCCCTCCTTCCACTAGGCCTCCACTGACTTGTGTACTGCTGCCCGTATACCCCTGGAACCAATTTTAAATTGCCTACAGCCAGCCCATTTTATTATGTTAGGCCTTCGAAGCCTGTCTGCGGTCCCTCCTTCCACTAGGCCTCCACTGACCTGTCTACTGCTGCCCGTGTACTCCTGGAACCAATTATAAAGTGCCTACAGCCTGTCCAATTTAATTATATTAGGCCTTCGAAGCCTGTCTGCGGCCCGTTCTTTCAACTACTACTACACTGACCTGTCTACTGCTGCCCGTGTACTCCTGGAACCAATTATAAAGTGCCTACAGCCTGTCCAATTTTATTATGTTAGGCCTTCGAAGCCTGTCTGCGGTCCCTCCTTCCACTAGGCCTCCACTGACCTGTGTACTGCTGCCCGTGTACCCCTGGAACCAATTTTAAATTGCCTACAGCCAGCCCATTTTATTTTGTTAGGCCTTCGAAGCCTGTCTGCGGTCTTTCCTTCCACTAGGCCTCCACTGACCAGACCACTGCTGCCCGTGTACCCCTGGAACCAATCATAAAGTGCCTACAGCCTGTCCAATTTTATTATGTTAGGCCTTTGAAGCCTGTCTGTGGTCCCTCCTTCCACTAGGCCTCCACTGACCAGACCACTGCTGCCCGTGTACCCCTGGAACCAATCATAAAGTGCCTACAGCCTGTCCAATTTTATTATGCTAGGCCTTCGAAGCCTGTCTGCGGTCCCTCCTTCCACTAGGCCTCCACTGACCAGGCCACTGCTGCCCGTGTACCCCTGGAACCAATTTTAAATTGCATACAGCCAGCCCATTTTATTGTTAGGCCTTCGAAGCCTGTCTGCGGTCCCTCCTTCCACTAGGCCTCCACTGACCAGACCACTGCTGCCCGTGTACCCCTGGAACCAATCATAAAGTGCCTACAGCCTGTCCAATTTTATTATGTTAGGCCTTCGAAGCCTGTCTGCGGTCCCTCCTTTCACTAGGCCTCCACTGACCAGACCACTGCTGCCCGTGTACCCCTGGAACCAATTTTAAATTGCCTACAGCCAGCCCATTTGTCACGATTCCCCTGACCGTTGTCACCAGTTGGTCAAGATTCACACCGTGACCGTCACCCCTACGTCACGGATTGAGGTGACTTTAGGCCAACAGACGGCTATCACATGTGCAGGGGGGCTTATCTTAGTTATCCATCCACTCCACGATGTGACGAAAAAAACACACACAGGGCTATTGACCTCTTAGTTTACAGCAGGGGCTTATTCTAGGTATCCCACTGCTTTTCTATATACCACCAACTGCAGGGATTTATGTATATCCCGCTTACAGTTCCACTTAACACTTGCAGCTCTCTGGCGCCCCCCTTACTCTCAGGTCAGATTAGGTACTGCACCCTGGGTAATTAGTCGCCAGACAGACTGCCTGCTATGTACTGGCTATTGGGCACGCTGCAGCGACGCGATAACTACTCCCACTCAGGCAGGAACAATAATTATTAACGCCGCAGTCACTACAGCATCCCTCAACAGTCGGCACACATATCGCTGCCACCAGCTTCGATTAAACGGGTCCGAAGCTAACCCAACACAGTAGCGTAATTCTCTTCAAGAGACAGGGTACGTTTTAGAACAGGAGAACGGACTAATATATAATAGTATATCCCATTAACAAATTAGGCAGTGCTTTATCAAAAATATTTTATAAAGATGTTATAAATGAGACAATTGCAAATATGTACATGGGTAATTATAACATAAAGGGAATAAAAGAGAAAAGATAACACTCACATGTTAAAAGCATTGCAGGCAACCAGGCTAGGGCAGTTTCCATATATCCCAGTCCATGGGATGCTGCTGGCTTCAGGAGAAGACAAGAGGTCAGGAAGAAATCTAGCAGACACCCAGCTGGGGATGTGTGCAGCCAGTTATACTTTCAAGGCTGTGACATCACAGAAAGGCTGGCTTATCCAGACCCTCCTCTCCCTACATTCTGAGTACTTCAATCTTAAATTTATCTACTTGCTATAACTTTGCTACAAAACATGACAGAGTCAGACTCAACCTATCATTCATCTCGGATTAACGTGAGCATTCTAATGAGATCAAATATGTCCTATCTGGGATACATATTTACAGAGAAATCCCTACTTCTTTACCAGATGGAGTTAGAAGCCCGAGTCTCATGGGAGGTGTGGATACACCGAGTGAGATTAAGAATATATATTTTCGTATTTCTAGCTTAAATCGTTTGCCTAATATCTAACAAAAACTAAACAAAGAATCTTTCATGGATCCTTGAAGTTTCTACTTCACGTATAGCTGAACAAGAGCTTACACAGGAAATGCCAGTCGTAAATTCCATTCGGCAATAAAACCTCTCTTCCCCCATACTCTCAGAGAAGGAAAGCCAGGAATTTGCAGCTACAAACTGTTACTCCAAGAAGGGGGGCTTAGCCCACGCAGGCTAGCAAGAGAACTAGTTATGATATTTCATACCATATCGTGACACCTCCCCCTTTTGGTGTGCGCTAGGGAGGTAGAACCCGACGGTATGCCTCCATGGGCACCTCAGTAGGTTCACCCTGGCGGGAGAGTCCATCTGCATTCCCATGCTCCCTGCCCGTTTTGTGTTCAATGGTGAAGTCAAACTGCTGAAGGGCAAGGCTCCAGCGTAGCAACCTGCCGTTGGTTCCACACATGGCGTTTAGCCAGCGCAGAGGGTTGTGGTCGGTCACCACAGTGAAAGTGTGACCGTACAAGTAGGGCTGCAAGCGCTGCAGGGCCCAGACTATGGCCAGGCACTCCTTCTCGATTGTGGAGTAGGCCACTTCCCTCGGCAAAAGTTTCCGGCTCAGGTATAACACGGGGTGCTCTTGGTCCTCCGAGTCAACCTGGCTGAGCACAGCACCAAGGCCAAACTCGCTGGCATCGGTCTGCACCAAGAACGGTCGACTGCTGTCGACTGCTTTCAACACAGGGGCGTTGCACAGTGCGGTTTTCAATGCCTGGAAGGCCCCCTCACAGCCATCTGTCCAGTTGACGATGTGGGGTAGCTTCTTCCTGGTGAGGTCCGTCAAAGGTTTTGCCAGGCTACTATAGTGCTGTACGAAGCGCCTATAGTACCCTGCAGTGCCCAAGAAGGACATCACCTGTTTTTTGGTCACGGGAGTGGGCCAGTTCACGATCACTCCCACTTTGTCAGGCTCTGGCTTCAGGGTGTTCCCGCCTACCCGGTGCCCCAGGTAGTGAACCTCCCTCATGCCCATCTTGCACTTTCCCGGCTTGATAGTCAGTCCTGCTTGGTGAATTCGCCTGAGCACCTCCTCGAGATGCTGCAGGTGTTCCTTCCAGGAGGGACTGAAGATGGCAATGTCATCCAAGTACGCCACGGCGTACGTCTCCAGTCCCTGAAGCAGGAGGTTGACCATCCGCTGGAAAGTGGCAGGGGCATTCTTCATGCCGAAGGGCATGACCGTGGACTCGTACAGTCCGAAGGGCATGATAAAGGCGGACTTCTCCTGCGCCTCGGGGCTCAGGGGAATCTGCCAGTATCCTCTACTCAAATCCATTATTGTCAGGTATTTTGCGCCAGCTAACTTCTCAAGCAGCTCCTCGATGCGCGGCATGGGGTGCGCGTCAGAGGCTGTGATGGCGTTGAGCCCCCTGTAGTCCACGCAGAACCGGGTGGTCCAGTCCTTCTTTGGCACGAGAACTACAGGTGAGGCCCACGCACTCTTTGACCGTCGAATCACCCCCAGCTGTAACATCTCATCGATCTCTTGGCGCATAATCTGCTGCACCTGGTCAGAGATTCGATAGGGTGTTCGCCGTAGTGGGGCGTGATTCCCGGTGTCCACCTCGTGGACTGCTAACTCAGTCCTCCCAGGTCGGTTGGAGAACACGACCCGGAAAGGTTCCAGTGTGGTTTGCAACTGCACCCGCTGGGGTTCAGTTAACGAGGCGCTTACCTCCACATCCTCGATGGACCCATTGGCCTTGGCTTGGGCCAGCAAGTCCAGGAGGGTGTCTTCCTCACCGTCTTCGGGCAAGCTGCAGACCGGTAGGACGAAAGGTTCACGTTCGTGATGAGCCTTTATCATGTTGACGTGAAAGGCCTTTCGCCTACCCCGAGCGTGGTCAAGCGTGACCACGTAAGTGACCGGGTTGAGCTGTTGGTGGACGACGTACGGGCCCTCCCAGGCGGCCTGAAGCTTATCCGTTGGTACGGGGACCAGCACCCACACCTTTTGACCCACGTGGTAGGTCCGCTCCCGGGCGTTCTGGTCGTACCAGTGCTTCTGATCAGCCTGAGCCTGCGTCATGTTGTCATGCACCAACTGCGTCAAGGTCTGCATCTTGTCACGGAAGCGCATGACATACTCCACTATGGACACTTCAGAAGGGTTCAGCTCCTCTTCCCAGGATTCTCTTACCAACCCAAGGGGTCCCCGGACTCGCCTGCCATACAGGAGCTCGAAGGGGGAGAACCCCGTCGAGGCCAGCGGAACCTCTCGGTAAGCGAACAGCAGGTGTGGGAGGTACCGCTCCCAGTCGCGCCCTTGGGTCTCAACCAGCATGCGTAGCATCTGTTTGAGGGTACCATTGAAGCGTTCACACAAGCCATTGGTCTGTGGGTGATACGCACTCGATACCAGGTGCTTCACCTGCATTCTCTTACAAAGAGCCTCCATTAGGCGAGACATAAATTGGGTCCCTTGATCAGTAAGCATTTCCCTGGGAAATCCTACACGTGAAAAGATAGCCAACAGGGCATCCGCCACCTTATCTGCCCTAGTTGACGACAGAGCTACTGCCTCTGGGTACCGGGTAGCATAGTCTACCACAGTAAGGATGTATTGCTTTCCAGAGCTGCTGGGGACGGCCAGCGGGCCCACAATGTCCACCGCGATCCTCTGGAAAGGCTCCTCTATTACTGGCAAAGGGATCAGGGGAGCCTTAATAGCAGGCCCCGCCTTCCCCACTCTTTGACAAGTGATACAGGAGCGGCAGTAGTTTGACACATCTGTCCCCATCTTAGGCCAATAGAAGTGTTGAGACAGCCGGGCCTTAGTTTTGCTGATCCCCAAGTGTCCAGCTAGCGGGATCTCATGGGCAATCCGCAACAACTCGCCCCGGAATTGCTGTGGGACGACCAGCTGTCTTTCCCTCAGCCACTCCTTTTGTGATTCTCCGGGTACTGTCTCCCGGTACAACCTTCCTTGTTCCCAGAACACCTTCTCCTTATCAGCCTCGGAGAAGTGCGTCCCGGCAAGTTGTCTCAAACTCTCTAGGCTCGCATCTGTGTGCAGAGCGGCCTGAAACTCCTGGCTAGGGGAAGCCAGAAGTGACGTCAGGGTCCCTTCCCCACGGGAACCCTCTTGGACCTGCTCTGGGTCCACCTCTGGTTCAGTCACAGTAATGACTGAGGAGGATCCGGAAGGCTGACAGTTATCTGCGTTCCGGGCACTCTGACTGCGGGTGACAGCAGCTACGTAGGCTGTCTCCCCGGGGATTTCTACAGTCCCATCAGCCGGCTCTACCTCCCCATCCACCCCCAACACTCCAGGGGCAGTGCTACTTATGGGCCAGTTACCTTCCTCGGTGGCACTGGTCACTTTCATGGCATCACCTTCCTCACGGTCCCCATGCATCTCCCCATTTCCTGTAGCACCGACACTTGCCCCTGTTAGGGGTTCCTCAGCCGTCTCACTCCGCAGAGCGACGTGGCTGGGCATGCCTGTACCTATGGACACATTAACCTTCACAGAAAAATCATTATCAGGTTCAGCTGGCACAGGTACAACATTTTCACCATCAATCCTAGGAAAAAAATGGTTAATAGATGCATCATTACAAGATAAAGCATGGTCAGGTAACACATGCGATCTCCCATCATCATCATCATCAGGGTTAACTTTACCCTCATTAGTAGATTGGGGAGGGGTGTCAGGGACGTAGTATGCAAACATCCTCCCCAAATCAGTCCCCAACAAAACATCAGTGGGCAAATTATCCGACAGCCCCACTTCCTTCACCCCGCTCCCAGCACCCCAATCAATAAAAACCCGGGCCATCGGTAAGGGACAGCGGATGCCCCCAATCCCAGTGACAGTTAGGGTTTTCCCCGGAATGATTTCTTCAGGGGCTGCCAGTTCGTGTCGGATGAGGGTTCGTTCAGCCCCGGTGTCCTTGAGGCCTGTAGCAACGTGGCCTCCCACAGTGACGGGCTGTACGTTGTCACACACCCTCCCAACCACACCACCCACCAAAAGAACTGCTGCATTAGGCCCTGGGGCCTTGGCTGGGGTGTTCTTCTGCTTGGCTGGGCAGTAGGTACTGATATGACCAGTCTGATTGCAGGTGAAACACTTGCGAGTTCGGTTGTAGGTCTGGTGTTGTTGGCCACAGGGCCAGGACCTCTGGTGTGTTGGCTGGCAGGGGTACTGGCGTTGGTTGCAGGCTTACCCCCTCTCCAGCTGGTGGTGACTGGCTTCCGCACTTCCGATCTACGGTTGGCTTCATAGGCATCGGCAATCTGCGCTGCTTTCGTCACGTCTTTGCGTTCTCTGTCCATCACGAACTGTCGCACCTCAGCTGGGCAAAGATGAAAGAACTGGTCTTTGATCATCAGGTCTCGCAGCTGTGCAGAGGTGGTCACTGACAGTCCTTGGGTCCACTGGTCAAAGTGGGTCCTCAGTCCATGCACCACATCACTGTAGCTGTCGTGTGGGCCACGTTGGAGGGTCCGGAACTTTCTACGGTACACCTCGGGTGTAAGCTGGTACTTGGCTATCAGAGCCTGCTTGACGCCCCCAGCACAGCCAAGCACAGCCGCCCCCAGCACAGCCATGCACAGCTGCCGCCAGCACAGCCACAGCCACGCACAGCCGCCCCCAGCACAGCCACGCACAGCCGCCCCCAGCACAGCCATGCACAGCCGCCCCCAGCACAGCCACAGCCACGCACAGCCGCCCCCAGCACAGCCATGCACAGCCGCCCCCAGCACAGCCACGCACAGCTGCCCCCAGCACAGCCACGCACAGCCGCCCCCAGCACAGCCACGTACAGCCGCCCCAGCACAGCCACACACAGCCGCCCCAGCACAGCCACGCACAGCTGCCCCCAGCACAGCTACGCACAGCTGCCCCCAGCACAGCCGCCCCCAGCACAGCTGCCCCCAGCGCAGCCACGCACAGCCGCCCCCAGCACAGCCATGCACAGCCGCCCCAGCACAGCCACAGCCACGCACAGCCGCCCCCAGCACAGTCGCCCCCAGCACAGCCACAGCCACACACAGCCGCCCCCAGCACAGCCACGCACAGCCGCCCCCAGCACAGCCACGCACAGCTGCCCCCAGCACAGCCGCTACCAGCACAGCCACGCACAGCCACACCCAGCACAGCCACGCACAGCCACCCCAGCACAGCCACAGCCACGCACAGCCGCCCCCAGCACAGCCACGCACAGCCGCCACCAGCACAGCCACGCACAGGCGCCCCCAGCACAGCCACGCACAGCCGCCCCCAGCACAGCCACGCACAGCCGCCCCCAGCACAGCCACACACAGCCACCCCCAGCACAGCCATGCACAGCCACCCCAGCACAGCCACAGCCACGCACAGCCGCCCCAGCACAGCCACACACAGCTGCCCCCAGCACAGCCACGCACAGCCGCCCCCAGCACAGCTGCCCCCAGCACAGCCAAGCACAGCTGCCCCCAGCACAGCCGCCCCCAGCACAGCCGCCCCCAGCACAGCCATGCACAGCCGCCCCCAGCACAGCCACGCACAGCAGCTACCAGCACAGCCAAGCACAGCCGCCCCCAGCACAGCCACGCACAGCCACCCCCAGCACAGCCACGCACAGCCGCCCCCAGCACAGCCACGCACAGCCGCCCCCAGTACAGCCACGCACAGCTGACCCCAGCACAGCCGCCCCCAGCACAGCCTCAGCCACGCACAGCCGCCCCCAGCACAGCCACGCACAGCTGCCCCCAGCACAGCCACGCACAGCTGCCCCCCCCATAGCCACGCACAGCCGCCCCCAGCACAGCCGCCCCAGCACAGCCACAGCCACGCACAGCCGCCCCCAGCACAGCCACGCAGAGCCGCCCCCAGCACAGCCACGCACAGCTGCCCCCAGCACAGCCACGCACAGCTGCCCCCAGCACAGCCACGCACAGCCGCCCCAAGCACAGCCACCCCCAGCACAGCCGCCCCCAGCACAGCCGCCCCCAGTAGAGCCATGCACAGCCGCCCCAGCACAGCCACGCACAGCCGCTCCCAGCACAGCCACGCCCAGCTGCCCCAAGCACAGCCTCGCACAGCCGCCCCAGCACAGCTGCCCCAGCACAGCCACGCACAGCTGCCCCTAGCACAGCCACGCACAGCTGCCCTCAGCACAGCCAAGCACAGCTCCCCCAGCACAGCCACGCACAGCTGCCCTCAGCACAGCCACGCACAGCCGCCCCCAGCACAGCCACGCACAGCCGCCCCCAGCACAGCCACGCACAGCCGCCCCCAGCACAGCCACGCACAGCCGCCCCCAGCACAGCCACAGCCACGCACAGCCGCCCCAGCACAGCCACGCACAGCCGCCCCCAGCACAGCCACAGCCACGCACAGCCGCCCCCAGCACAGCCAGGCACAGCTGCCCCCAGCACAGCCACACACAGCCGCCCCCAGCACAGCCACGCACAGACGCCCCCAGCACAGCCACGCACAGCCGCCCCCAGCACAGCCACGCACAGCCGCCCCCAGCACAGCCACGCACAGCCGCCCCCCAGCACAGCCACACACAGCCGCCCCCAGCACAGCCACGCACAGCCGCCCCCAGCACAGCCGCCCCCAGCAGAGCCACAGCCACGCACAGCTGCCCCCAGCACAGCCGCCCCCAGCATAGCCATGCACAGCCGCCCCCAGCACTGCACAGCCACCCCCAGCACAGCCACAGCCACGCACAGCCGCCCCCAGCACAGCTACGCACAGCTTCCCCCAGCACAGCCACAGCCAGCACAGCCACAGCCACGCACAGCCACCCCCAGCACAGCCACCCCCAGCACAGCCACACACAGCCACAGCCACACATAGCCGCCCCCAGCACAGCCACGCACAGCCACCCCCAGCACAGCCACGCACAGCTGCCCCAGCACAGCCACGCACAGCCGCCCCAGCACAGCACAGCCACCCCCTGCACAGCCACGCACAGCCGCCCCCAGCACAGCCACAGCCACGCACAGCCGCCCCCAGCACAGCCACAGCCACGCACAGCCGCCCCCAGCACAGCCACAGCCACGCACAGCCGCCCCCAGCACAGCCACAGCCACGCACAGCCGCCCCCAGCACAGCCACGCACAGCCGCTCCCAGCACAGCCACGCACAGCCGCCCCCAGCATAGCTACGCACAGCCGCCCCCAGCACAGCCACAGCCACGCACAGCCACAGCCACGCACAGCCACCCCCAGCACAGCCACGCACAGCCGCCCCAGTACAGCCACGCACAGCCGCCCCCAGCACAGCCACGCACAGCCGCCCCCATCATAGCCACGCACAGCCGCGCACAGCCGCCCCCAGCACAGCCACGCACAGCCGACCCCAGCACAGCCACGCACAGCCGCCCCCAGCACAGCCGCACCCAGCACAGCCACCCGCACTCGGGCAGTAGAGCCGGAGAGAGAAAGATGGGAGCAACATATGGCAGAATGGAAACAGGAACAGGCAGAATGGGTGCAGCACATTACAACAGAATGGGGACACAGGATGGAAACAGCACATGACAGAATGGTTGCGCACCATGGGAGCAGCACATGACAGAATGGGGGTGCAGGATGGGAGCAGCATATGACAGAATAGGGGCACACACATGACAGGATGGGGGTGCAGGATGGGAGCACATGACAGGATGGGGGTGCAGGATGGGAGCACATGACAGGATGAGGGTGCAGGATGGGAGCACATGACAGGATGGGGGTGCAGGATGGGAGCACATGACAGGATGGGGACTCAAGATGGGAGCATATGACAGGATGGGGACACAGGATGGAGCAGCACATGACAGGATGGGGGTGCAGAATGGGAGCAGCCCATGACAGAATGGGGGCGCAGGATGGGAGCAGCACATGACAGGATGGGGGTGCAGGATGGGAACAGCACATGACAGGATGGAGACCATATACCAATATAAATGCTCGCCACCCGGGCGTAGAACGGGGTCAATAGCTAGTATATATATATATATATATATATATATATATATATATTCAAGATTCAAAGAAGCTTTTTTGGCAGGACCAAATACACATCAGTTTTGCCAAAGCAAGTGTATAAAGGCAATAGGGATAGGGACTGTGGGGATGTTGGGTAGGAGCTGTAGGTAAGGTGGGTGGGGGGCAGATCCAGGGTGGGGGCTATAGCCCATGGCATAGGGGAGGTGGATGGGGGCAGATCCAGGGTAGGGGCTATAGTCCATGGCATAGTATATATGCCACTCTCAATATATTTCAGTGTATGGGAGAATGGACATGTAATAAGTGCAAAGGGCTTAATGAAAAGTAGGCAGTAAATATCAGGGAATTTTCTGAACTATAACTGATTTAGCCCAAAAGACATGTGATCAGAGAAACATTATAAGTTGATTCATTCTAATTAGCATGGTGTTACTATAAATGCAGAGCACACTTACTCTATCACTTATCTAATAAAGAGCCTCTCAATGGTTATAGCCCCTCCAATGACAAATACTGAGCAAATATATTCTCAGCAGAAAGCAATACTTCAGCATTTCATTGACAATATTTTGTTTTCAAATCCTTTCAATACTAGCAATTTTATCAAAAGAATCCCACTTTAAGAATATATTGTTTTACTAGGTAATTGGGTCTAATTATCCAAATGCCTATCTATCTATCAGTTAATTCACCTTTGAAATGGACTTTTATAGGATGAAACAATTCAGTATATCTGAAAGTCATGCAGAAAATAATGTGTATTATAAACTTCAGTTCCTTTTCTTTACATTCTATTACACCAATAAATAAATGGGTCCAAACACTTTTAGCACATCCACAGTGTTTCTCTATGAATATCATAAAATTATTGTATGCATAAAACATATAAATGCTTTTCATTCAATTTAGTATTACATTACATGAATATATTATTTCAGCCAAAATATAAAAAAATCCCATAAAACTAATTCACTCTAGATGCTGAGCCTTTGTAAAATTCCAAAGCATATATTGCTACCTACCTTTCTTTCGAAGAGTAAGATGTGAGGCACAGCATGCGAATTGGAATTGACAGTCCGTTGAATGTCTCAGGAAGGAAGAGTTCAATTCAGTTTGTTTTCCAACATTAACCAAACAAGTTAAAGATTTTTTTGTAGCACATCTACATATAGTCAATATTACCATTCAGCTCAGTATCAGCTAGAAGTGCTAGTAATCTTAGTCCTTCACAGTGACAGGGGAGAGCAGTGCCTGCTACTGTGTACTGAATGGACAAGCATATCTGCAGGCAGTGAGCCTTCTAGCTGTTAACCAAAGCAAGGCGTTTTTTGTATCACAAAGAGGATGATAATAAGAAAAGCTTTGGAATACAGTACAGCAAGGCTGAAGACACAGTCCAATAGATTGATCTGCTTTACATCTACAGTCATGGCCAAAAGTATTAACACCCCTGCAATTCTGTCAGATAATACTCAGTTTCTTCCTGAAAACGATTGCAAACACAAATTATTTGGTATTATTATCTTCAGTTAATTTGTCTTAAATGAAAAAAACACAAAAATAATTGTCCTAAAGCCAAATTGGATATAATTCCACAGCAAACATAAAAAAGGGGGTGGACAAAAGTATTGGCACCGTTCGAAAAATCATGTGATGCTTCCCTACTTTGTGTAATTAACAGCACCTGTAACTTACCTGTGGCACCTAACAGGTGTTGGTAATAACTAAATCACACTTGCAGCCAGTTAACATGGATTAAAGTTGACTCAACCTCTGTCCTGTGTCCTTGTGTGTACATTGAGCATGGAGAAAAGAAAGAAGACCAAAGAACTGTCTGAGGACTTGAGAAACCAAATAGGGAGGAAGCATAAGCAATCTCAAGGCTACAAGTCCATCTCCAAAGGCCTGAATGTTCCTGTGTCTACTGTGCGCAGTGTCATCAAGAAGTGTAAAGCCCATGGCACTGTGGCTAACCTCCCTAGATGTGAACGGAAAAGAAAAATTGACAAGAGATTTCAACGCAAGATTGTGCGGATGTTGGATAAAGAACCTCGACTAACATCCAAATAAGTTCAAGCTGCCCTGCAGTCCGAGGGTACAACAGTGTCAACCCGTACTATCTGTCGGCATCTGAATGAAAAGGGACTGTATGGTGGAAGACCCCACTTCTTACCCCGAGACATAAAAAAGCCTGGCTGGAGTTTGCCAAAACTCACCTGAAAAAGCCTAAAACATTTTGGAAGAATGTTCTCTGGTCAGATGAGACAAAAGTAGAACTTTTGGGGCAAAGGCATCAACATAGAGTTTACAGGAGAATAAAAGAGGCATGTTTTGGGGTTGCTTTGCTGCCTCTGGCACTGGACTGCTTGACCGTGTGCATAGCATTATGAAGTCTGAAGACTACCAACAAATTTTGCAGCATAATGTAGGGCCCAGTGTGAGAAAGCTGGGTCTCCCTCAGAGGTCATGGGTCTTCCAGCAGGACAATGACCCAAAACACTTCAAAAAGCACTAGAAAATGGTTTGAGAGAAAGCACTGGAGACTTCTAAGGTGGCTATCAATGAGTTCAGACCTGAATCCCATAGAACACCTGTGGAGAGAGTTAAAAATGGCAGTTTGGAGAAGGCACCCTTCAAATATCAGGGACCTGGAGCAGTTTGCCAAAGAAAAATGGTCTAAAATTCCAGCAGAGCATTGTAAAAAACTCATTAATGGTTACCAGAATCGGTTGGTCGCAGTTATTTTGGCTAAAGGTTGTGCAACCATGTATTAGGCTGAGGGTGCCAATACTTGTGTCTGGCCCATTTTTGGAGTTTTGTGTGAAATGATCAATGTTTTGCTTTTTGCTTCATTCTCTTTTGTGTTTTTTCATTTAAGAAAAATTAAATGAAGATAATAATATCAAAGAATTTGTGATTGCATTCATTTTCAGGAAGAAACTGAGTATTATCTGACAGAATTGCAGGGGTGTTAATACTTTTGGCCATGACTGTATATGAATATTTTGTATAAATTTTCCACATCAGACAGCTACATGGATAAATCAAGATACATAATTTACAATACCGGCACGCGGCCAATCAGAAGCCGCGACGTCATTCTCATTCACAAAACTGCTAATTCTAGGAATTGAGGACCTGCGAATGACGTCGCGGCCTCTGATTGGTCGCGTGCCGGTCACATGGGCGGCACGCGACCAATCAGAAGCCGGGACGTCATTCACAGGTCCGAAAGGCGCGCTTTTTAAACAAAGAAGCCTCCCGGATAGCAGCGTGAAGTCCAGGGGCCGCCGGAGAGGTGAGCATATCAATATTTTTTATTTTAATTCTTTATTTTACACATCCCTATTGATTCGATACCGATACCCGATATCACAAAAATATCGGATCTCGGTATCGGAATTCCGATACCGCAAATATCGGCCGATACCCGATACTTGCGGTATCGGAATGCTCAACACTAATTATTGCACCACACCAATGAGGTATTGAAGCCACTTGGATATTCAAGACATCTTGAGGGCTCTTGCTCCATTCTATTTGCAAATCTGCAAATGCATCCCTAACTCATCCCAAAAGTGCTTATAGGGTTTAAATCAGGTGATTGGATTGGCTTGGCCATTGAAGCTAGAGATGAGCGAAACTTTCAAGATTCGGTTCGCATTCACCGAACAGTTCATCATATGGTTCAACGTACGTTCCCGAACCCCTTTAGATTCAAAGGGAGGCAAAACCTTAGGGGTGACAAAAAGCTTCCCAAAAAGAAATGAAGTTAGGGGTAGACACCAGGAAAAGTGACATAAAGTGACCCACAGTAGAAACTTGCAAATGGCACAACAGCAGTCCGCCATGGGCCATGCTTGAGGTATCAGGGTCTCGCCCAGCATCTACAGCTGGAATTGAAGTGTTAATGGGGACCTGGTGGTTAATGGAGCAGTGTAAGCCTTCTTAGCTGGGGACTTCACACTTCATGCAACACCTCCATTTTTTGTATTCCAGCCACACTCAGATGACACAAACAACCGTTTCAAAGATTACTATTGATAGAAAAATGTTATGACCTGGTGGTTAGGACAATAATGGACCTGGTGGTTAAGAGCACACGGAATGACCTGATAGTTACTAATAATATAGGACGAGCTCTGAGACGTGGGAACTCTGCTGACCGCAATCCCTAATCCTATCACACACACTAGAAATAGCCGTGGATTGCTCCTAACGCTCCCTATGCAACTCGTCACAGCCTAAGGAACTAGCTAGCCCTGAAGATAGAAAAATAAAGCCTACCTTGCCTCAGAGAAATTCCCCAAAGGAAAAGGCAGCCCCCCACATATAATGACTGTGAGTAAAGATGAAAATTACAAACACAGAGATGAAATAGATTTAGCAAAGTGAGGCCCAACTTACTGAACAGACTGAGGATAGGAAAGGTAACTTTGCGGTCAGCACAAAAAACTACAAAAAGACCACGCAGAGGGCGCAATAAGACCCTCCGCACCGACTCACGGTGCGGAGGCGCTCCCTCTGCGTCCCAGAGCTTCCAGCAAGCAAGACAAAAATCAAAATAGCAAGCTGGACAGAAAAATAGCAAATAAGAGAAAAACAAGCAGGAACTTAGCTTCTGCTGGGAAGACAGGTCACAAGAACGATCCAGGAGTGAACTAGACCAATAATGGAACATTGACAGGTGGCATGGAGCAATGATCTAAGTGGAGTTAAATAGAGCAGCCAGCTAACGAATTAACCTCGTCACCTGTGGAAGGAAACTCAGAAGCCGCAGCCCGACTCACAACCACCAGAGGAAGCCCATAGACAGAACCAGCCGAAGTACCATTCATGACCACAGGAGGGAGCTTGACAACAGAATTCACAACAGAAAAATGTAAGAATAGTAGCACAGTACAACCTGTTATAATGGCACTCAATCAGTCAGCCATGGGCCATGCATGAGGTATCTGGGTATGGCCCAGCATTTACAGCTGGGAATTGAAGTTTTAATGAGGACCTGGTGGTTTAGGGAGCAGTGTAAGCCTTCTTAGTTATAAAATCTCACACCTCATACAACACCTCCAATTTTTTTAATTAAAGCTACACTCAGATGGCACAAACACCAGTTTTATAGACTACTATTAATAGAAAAATGTTAGAATAGTGACACAGGTAGTTAACTGATCAATTTACCTTCAGTAGAACCTACTATAATGGCACAAAAGCAGCCAGCCATGGCCCATGCATGAGTGATTAGGGACTGGCATAGCATTTACAGCTTGGAATTGAAGTTTCAAGTAAGATATGGTGGGTGAGGGATAGGTATAAGCCTTCTGTTCTGGAAGCCCTGAGGTATAAACTCACCCTCGGACGCGACCTGCTTCTTTCCGGCAGCCTTCCTTCCTAAGAATCAGCGCTTGAAGGACCTTCGGTGACGTCGCAGATTGTGATTGGTCGCGTGAGCGGTCACATGGGCGGTCGCGCGACCAATCACAAGCCGCGACGTCATCTAAGGTCATTCACGTGCTGATTCTAAGGAAGGAAAACTGCCGGTTAGTACCAGGGCGCGTCAGAGGGTGAGTATATGTTGTGAATTCTGTTGTCAAACTCCCTCCTGTGGTCGTGAATGGTACTTCGGCGAGTTCTGTCCATGGACTCCCTCTGGTGGCTGTGAGTGGAGCTGCTGCTTCTGAGGTTCCTTACCCAGGTGACGTGGTTTATCCTTTGGTTGGCTGCTCTATTTAACTCCACTCAGATCGTTACTCCATGCCAGCTGTCAATGTTCCTGCATTGGTTCAGTTCGCTCTTGGATCTTTCTGGTGACCTGTCTACTCCAGCAGAAGCTAAGTTCCTGCTAGTTATTATTTGTTCATTGTTTCCTTGTCCAGCTGGATATCATGATTTTGCCTTGCTAGCTGGAAGCTCTGGGATGCAGAGTGGCATCTCCGCAACGTTAGTCGGTGCGGAGGTCTTTTTGCACACTCTGCGTGGTCCTTTCCTATCCTCTGTCTGTTTAGTAAGTCTGGCCTCCATTTGCTGAAACCTGTTTCATTTCTGCGTTTGTGACTTTCATCTTTACTCACAGTCAATATATGTGGGGGCTGCCTTTTCCTTTGGGGAATTTCTCTGAGGCAAGGTAGGCTTTATTTTCTATCTCTAGGGCTAGCTAGCTCTTAGGCTGTGAAGAGGCGTCTAGGGAGTGTAAGGAACGCTCCACTGCTATTTCTAGTTGTTGTGATAGGATTAGGGGTTGTGGTCAGCAGAGCTCCCACATCCCAGAGCTTGTCCTGTGTGAGTTTAACTATCAGGTTGTGCCGGGTGCTCCTAACCACCAGGTCCATAACAGTACAGTATTAATGCATCTCAATAGAGGGATAAGAGAAGTTCTGAGACCATTTTTTTTTCTTTGCACTGTGTTTTGTCTTTCTTTTCCCCTAAACCTTTGGGTGGTTCAGGACACAGGTATAGATATGGACATTCAAGGTCTGTCCTCTTGTGTGGATCATCTCACTGCAAGGGTACAAAACATTCAAGATTTTGTGGTTCAGAATCCGATGTTAGAGCCTAGAATTCCTATTCCTGATTTATTTTCTGGGGATTGATCTAAGTTCCTGAATTTCAAAAATAATTGTAAACTGTTTCTAGCTTTGAAACCCCGCTCCTCTGGTGACCCCGTTCAATAAGTAAAAATCATTATTTCTTTGTTGCGTGGTGACCCTCAAGACTGGGCATTTTCCCTTGCGCCAGGAGATCCTGCATTGCGTGATGTTGATGCGTTTTTTCTGGCGCTTGGATTGCTTTTTGATGAACCAAATTCAGTGGATCAGGCAGAGAAAATCTTGCTGGCTTTGTGTCAGGGTCAGGATGAAGCGGAGGTGTACTGTCAGAAGTTTAGAAAGTGGTCTGTGCTTACTCAGTGGAATGAGTGTGCCCTGGCGGCAATTTTCAGAAAGGGTCTTTCTGAAGCCCTTAAGGATGTCATGGTGGGATTTCCCACGCCTGCTGGTCTGAATGAGTCTATGTCCTTGGCCATTCAGATCGATCGGCGCTTGCGTGAGCGCAAAGCTGTGCACCATTTGGCGGTATTCTCTGAGCATAGGCCAGAGCCTATGCAGTGTGATAGGACTTTGACCAGAACTGAACGGCATGAACACAGACTTCGGAATGGGCTGTGTTTTTACTGTGGTGAATTGTTGTGAAAAGGCAATTCAGTATCACAATGGACATAGCGGTCAGAGCACATACAGTGATCTGACAATAACCCAAAATAATAGAACGAGCTCTGAGACGTGGGAACTCTGCAGACCGCAATCCCTAATCCTCTCCAAACAACACTAGAGGCAGCCGTGGATTGCGCCTAACTCTGCCTATGCAACTCGGCACAGCCTGAGAAACTAACTAGCCTGAAGATAGAAAATAAGCCTACCTTGCCTCAGAGAAATACCCCAAAGGAAAAGGCAGCCCCCCACATATAATGACTGTGAGTTAAGATGAAAAGACAAACGTAGGGATGAAATAGATTCAGCAAAGTGAGGCCCGACTTTCTTAACAGAGCGAGGATAGGAAAGATAACTTTGCGGTCTACACAAAACCCTAAAGAAAACCACGCAAAGGGGGCAAAAAGACCCTCCTTACCGAACTAACGGCACGGAGGTACACCCTTTGCGTCCCAGAGCTTCCAGCAAAACAATTAGACAAGCTGGACAGAAAAAATAGCAAACAAATAGCGAAGAAGAACTTAGATATGCAGAGCAGCAGGCCACAGGAATGATCCAGGGAAAAACAAGTCCAACACTGGAACATTGACAGGAAGCATGGATCAAAGCATTAGGTGGAGTTAAGTAGAGAAGCACCTAACGACCTCACCAGATCACCTGAGGGAGGAAACTCAGAAGCCGCAGTACCACTTTCCTCCACAAACGGAAGCTCCCAGAGAGAATCAGCCGAAGTACCACTTGTGACCACAGGAGGGAGCTCTGCCACAGAATTCACAACAGTTCCCCCCCCTTGAGGAGGGGTCACCGAACCCTCACCAGAGCCCCCAGGCCGACCAGGATGAGCCACATGAAAGGCACGAACAAGATCGGGAGCATGGACATCAGAGGCAAAAACCCAGGAATCATCTTCCTGAGCATAACCCTTCCATTTAACCAGATACTGGAGTTTCCGTCTTGAAACACGAGAATCCAAAATCTTCTCCACAATATACTCCAATTCCCCCTCCACCAAAACCGGGGCAGGAGGGTCAACAGATGGAACTATAGGTGCCACGTATCTCCGCAACAATGCCCTATGGAATACGTTATGTATGGAAAAAGAATCTGGGAGGGTCAGACGAAAAGACACAGGATTAAGAACCTCAGAAATCCTATACGGACCAATGAAACAAGGTTTAAACTTAGGAGAGGAATATGACGAGAAGATAACCAAACCAGATCCCCAACACGAAGTCGGGGACCCACACGGCGTCTACGATTAGCGAAACGTTGAGCCTTCTCCTGGGACAAGGTCAAATTGTCCACTACATGAGTCCAAATCTGCTGCAACCTGTCCACCACAGTATCCACACCAGGACAGTCCGAAGACTCAACCTGTCCTGAAGAGAAACGAAGATGGAACCCAGAATTGCAGAAAAATGGCGAAACCAAGGTAGCCGAGCTGGCCCGATTATTAAGGGCGAACTCAGCCAAAGGCAAAAAGGACACCCAGTCATCCTGATCGGCAGAAACAAAGCATCTCAGATAGGTTTCCAAGGTCTGATTGGTTCGTTCGGTCTGGCCATTAGTCTGAGGATGGAAAGCCGAGGAAAAAGACAAGTCAATGCCCATCCTACCACAAAAGGCTCGCCAAAACCTCGAAACAAACTGGGAACCTCTGTCAGAAACGATATTCTCTGGAATGCCATGCAAACGAACCACATGCTGGAAGAACAATGGCACCAAATCAGAGGAGGAAGGCAATTTAGACAAGTGTACCAGATGGACCATCTTAGAAAAGCGATCACAGACCACCCAAATGACTGACATCTTTTGAGAAACGGGAAGATCTGAAATAAAATCCATAAAGATATGTGTCCAAGGCCTCTTCGGGACCGGCAAGGGCAAAAGCAACCCACTGGCACGAGAACAGCAGGGCTTAGCCCGAGCACAAATCCCACAGGACTGCACAAAAGTACGCACATCCCGCGACAGAGATGGCCACCAAAAGGATCTAGCCACTAACTCTTTGGTACCAAAGATTCCAGGATGACCAGCCAACACCGAACAATGAACCTCAGAGATAACTTTATTCGTCCACCTATCAGGGACAAACAGTTTCTCCGCTGGACAATGATCAGGTATATTAGCCTGAAATTTTTGCAGCACCCGCCGCAAATCAGGGGAGATGGCAGACAAAATTACTCCTTCCTTGAGGATACCTGCCGGCTCAGATAAACCCGGAGAGTCGGGCACAAAACTCCTAGACAGAGCATCCGCCTTCACATTTTTAGAGCCCGGAAGGTACGAAATCACAAAGTCAAAACGGGCAAAAAACAGCGACCAACGAGCCTGTCTAGGATTCAAACACTTAGCAGACTCGAGATAAGTCAAGTTCTTATGATCAGTCAATACCACCACGCGATGCTTAGCTCCTTCAAGCCAATGACGCCACTCCTCGAGTGCCCACTTCATGGCCAGCAACTCTCGGTTGCCCACATCATAATTTCGCTCAGCAGGCGAAAACTTCCTGGAAAAAAAAGCGCATGGTTTCATCACTGAGCAATCAGAACCTCTCTGCGACAAAACAGCCCCTGCTCCAATCTCAGAAGCATCAACCTCGACCTGGAACGGAAGAGAAACGTCTGGTTGACACAACACAGGGGCAGAAGAAAAATGATGCTTGAACTCTTGAAAAGCTTCCACAGCAGCAGAAGACCAATTGACCAAATCAGCACCCTTCTTGGTCAAATCGGTCAATGGTTTGGCAATACTAGAAAAATTGCAGATGAAGCGACGATAAAAATTAGCAAAGCCCAGGAACTTTTGCAGACTTTTCAGAGATGTCGGCTGAGTCCAATCATGGATGGCTTGGACCTTAACAGGATCCATCTCGATAGTAGAAGGGGAAAAGATGAACCCCAAAAATGAAACCTTCTGCACACCAAAGAGACACTTTGATCCCTTCACAAACAAAGAATTAGCACGCAGGACCTGAAAAACCGTTCTGACCTGCTTCACATGAGACTCCCAATCATCCGAGAAGATCAAAATGTCATCCAAGTACACAATCAGGAATTTATCCAGGTACTCTCGGAAGATGTCATGCATAAAGGACTGAAACACTGATAGAGCATTGGAAAGTCCGAATGGCATCACTAGATACTCAAAATGACCCTCGGGCGTATTAAATGCAGTTTTCCATTCATCGCCTCGCCTGATTCGCACCAGATTATACGCACCACGAAGATCTATCTTGGTGAACCAACTAGCCCCCTTAATCCGAGCAAACAAATCAGATAACAATGGCAAGGGGTACTGAAATTTAACAGTGATCTTATTAAGAAGGCGGTAATCTATACAAGGTCTCAGCGAACCATCCTTCTTGGCTACAAAAAAGAACCCTGCTCCTAATGGCGACGATGACGGGCGAATATGCCCCTTCTCCAGGGATTCCTTCACATAACTGCGCATAGCGGTGTGCTCAGGCACGGATAAATTAAACAGTCGACCTTTTGGGAATTTACTACCAGGAATCAAATTGATAGCACAATCACAATCCCTATGCGGAGGTAGGGCATCGGACTTGGGCTCATCAAATACATCCCGGTAATCAGACAAGAACTCTGGAACCTCAGAAGGGGTGGATGACGAAATTGACAGAAATGGAACATCACCATGTACCCCCTGACAACCCCAGCTGGACACCGACATGGATTTCCATTCCAATACTGGATTATGGGCTTGTAGCCATGGCAACCCCAACACGACCACATCATGCAGATTATGCAACACTAGAAAGCGAATAACCTCCTGATGTGCAGGAGCCATGCACATGGTCAGCTGGGTCCAGTATTGAGGCTTATTCTTGGCCAAAGGCGTAGCATCAATTCCTCTCAATGGAATAGGACACTGCAAGGGCTCCAAGAAAAACCCACAACGCTTAGCATATTCCAAGTCCATCAAATTCAGGGCAGCGCCTGAATCCACAAATGCCATGACAGAATACGATGACAAAGAGCAGATCAAGGTAACGGATGGAAGAAATTTTGACTGTACTGTACCAATGGTGGCAGACCTAGCGAACCGCTTAGTGCGCTTAGGACAATCAGAGATAGCATGAGTGGAATCACCACAGTAGAAACACAGCCCATTCAGACGTCTGTGTTCTTGCCGTTCAACTCTGGTCATAGTCCTATCGCACTGCATAGGCTCAGGTTTAATCTCAGGTAATACCGCCAAATGGTGCACAGATTTACGCTCACGCAAGCGTCGACCGATCTGAATGGCCAAAGACATAGACTCATTCAAACCAGCAGGCATAGAAAATCCCACCATGACATCCTTAAGGGCTTCAGAGAGACCCTTTCTGAATATAGCTGCCAGCGCAGATTCATTCCATTGAGTGAGCACGGACCACTTTCTAAATTTCTGGCAATATACCTCTATCTCATCCTGAGCCTGACAAAGAGCCAGCAAATTTTTTCTGCCTGATCCTCTGAATTAGGCTCATCGTACAGCAATCCAAGCGCCAGGAAAAATGCATCGATATTACTTAATGCAGGATCTCCTGACGCAAGAGAAAATGCCCAGTCCTGAGGGTCGCCACGCAAAAAAGAAATGACGATCCTAACATGTTGAACTGGGTCACCAGAGGAGCGAGGTTTAAAAGCCAGAAATAGTTTACAATTATTTTTGAAACTCAGAAATTTAGTTCTATCTCCAAAAAACAAATCTGGAATAGGAATTCTCGGTTCTAACAAAGAATTCTGAACCACAAAATCTTGAATATTTTGAACTCTTGCCGTGAGCTGATCCACACATGAAGACAGACCTTTAATGTCCATTGCTACACCTGTGTCCTGAACCACCCAAATGTCTAGGGGAAAAAAAAGGCAAAACACAGTGCAAAGAAAAAAAAAATGGTCTCAGAACTAGGGTTGAGCGAAACGGGTCGAACATTTTCAAAAGTCGCCGACTTTTGGCTAAGTCGGGGTTTCATGAAACCCGATCCGACCCCTGTGCGGGGTCGGCCATGCGGTACGCGACTTTCGCGCCAAAGTCGCGTTTCAATGACGCGAAAAGCGCCATTTCTCAGCCAATGAAGGTAAACGCAGAGTGTGGGCAGCGTGATGACATAGGTCCTGGTCCCCACCATCTTAGAGAAGGGCATTGCAGTGATTGGCTTGCTGTCTGCGACGTCACAGGGGCTATAAAGAGGCGTTCCCGCCGACCGCCATCTTACTGCTGCTGATCTGAGCTTAGGGAGAGGTTGCTGCCGCTTTGTCAGAAGCAGGGATAGCGTTAGGCAGGGTCCATTAATCACAAAACCGCTTGTGCTGCAGCGATTTGCACTGTCCAACACCACCCTCGGTGTGCAGGGACAGTGGAAGTTTTTTTTTTTTTTTTTTCCCCTCAGCGCTGTAGCTCATTGGGCTGCCCTAGAAGGCTCCCTGATAGCTGCATTGCTGTGTGTACGCCGCTGTGCAAACCAACTGCTTTTTTCAAAGCACAAATCCTCTTGTTCCTTCCTTTCTGCACAGCTATCTTTTTTGTTTGTCCACACTTTTTATTTCATTTGTGCATCAGTCCACTCCTTATTGCTGCCTGCCATACCTGGCTGAGATTACTGCAGGCAGGGAGATAGTAGCTGCCTGCCATACCTGGCTGAGATTACTGCAGGCAGGGAGATAGTAATTGTAGGACATTCCCTGTTTTTTTTTTTTTTTTTTTTTTGGTGGGAGATTAAGATTGGCAATTTGGCATTTCTGCTAGAGTGCCATCCCTGTGTGTGCCATCTCTCTCACATAGTGGGCCATAGAAAGCCTTTTCATTTTTCTGTATTTTTTTTTGTGGGGTGTATAAATTCTCCCTGATAAAAATACAGTGGGAGATTAATATTGGCCTTTGGGCTTGTGTGCCAGTCCTGAGTGTGCCATCTCTCTCACAAATAGTGGGCCATAGAAAGCCTATTTTATTTTTTTGGGGGTTTTATAAATTCTCCCTGAAAAAAAGGGAGATTAATATTGGCCTCTGGGCTTGTGTGCCAGTCCTGAGCGTGCCATCTGTGCCAGCCCTGAGCGTGCCATCTCTCTCACAAATAGTGGGCCATAGAAAGCCTATTTATTTATTTTTTTGGTTTTATAAATTCTCCCTGAAAAAAAGGGAGATTAATATTGGCCTCTGGGCTTGTGTGCCAGTCCTGAGCGTGCCATCTGTGCCAGCCCTGAGCGTGCCATCTCTCTCACAAATAGTGGGCCATAGAAAGCCTATTTAATTTTTTTTTTTGTTTTATAAATTTTCCCTGAAAAAAGGGAGATTAATATTGGCCTCTGGGCTTGTGTGCCAGTTGTGAGCGTGCCATCTGTGCCAGTCCTGAGCGTGCCATCTCTCTCACAAATAGTGGGCCATAGAAAGCCTATTTAAATTTTTTTTTGGTTTTATAAATTCTCCCAGAAAAAAAGGGAGATTAATATTGGCCTCTGGGCTTCTGTGCCAGTCCTGAGCGTGCCATCTGTGCCAGTCCTGAGCGTCCCATCTCTCTCACAAATAGTGGGCCATAGAAAGCCTATTTTATTTTTTTTGGGGGTTTTATAATTTCTCCCTGAAAAAAAGGGAGATTAATATTGGCCTCTGGGCTTGTGTGCCAGTCCTGAGCGTGCCATCTGTGCCAGCCCTGAGCGTGCCATCTCTCTCACAAATAGTGGGCCATAGAAAGCCTATTTATTTTTTTTTTTTGTTTTATAAATTTTCCCTGAAAAAAGGGAGATTAATATTGGCCTCTGGGCTTGTGTGCCAGTTGTGAGCGTGCCATCTGTGCCAGTCCTGAGCGTGCCATCTCTCTCACAAATAGTGGGCCATAGAAAGCCTATTTAAATATTTTTTTGGTTTTATAAATTCTCCCAGAAAAAAAGGGAGATTAATATTGGCCTCTGGGCTTCTGTGCCAGTCCTGAGCGTGCCATCTGTGCCAGTCCTGAGCGTCCCATCTCTCTCACAAATAGTGGGCCATAGAAAGCCTATTTTATTTTTTTTTTGGGTTTTAGAAATTCTCCCTGGAAAAAAAAAGGGAGATTAATATTGCCCTTTGGGCTTGTGTGCCAGTACTAAGCGTTCCATCTCTCTCTCTCTCTCTCTCAGTCAGTGGGCCATAGAACGCCTATTTTTGGTTTTATTTGTTTTATAAATTCTCCCTGAAAAAATCATTTTATTTTATTTGGTTTCTAAATTCTTCCTGATAAAATCTTTTTTTTTTATTATTTTTTTTTCTAAAGTCTCCCTGAAAAAAAAAAAAAAAAACAGTGGGAGATTAATATTGGCCTTTCTGCTTGTGTGCCAGTCTTGACTCCTGGGTGTGCCATCTCTCTCTCTCTCTCTCTCTCTCTCTCTCTCTCTCCAATTGTGGTCCATAGAAAGCCTATATTTTTTTTCCTTGATTTGGGTTCTAAAATCTACCAGAGAAAATAACTACATCAATCATTGGTAGAAAAATATTGGCCTCTGGGTTTGTGTGCCACTCCTGACTCCTGTGTGCGTCATCTCTCAGTCAGTGGGCCATAGAACGCCTATTTTTGTTTTTATTTGTTTTATAAATTCTCCCTGAAAAAATCATTTTATTTTATTTGGTTTCTAAATTCTTCCTGATAAAATCATATTTTTTTTATTATTTTTTTTTCTAAAGTCTCCCTGAAAAAAAAAAAAAAAAAACAACCAAAAAAAACAGTGGGAGATTAATATTTGCCTTTCTGCTTGTGTGCCAGTCTTGACTCCTGGGTGTGCCATCTCTCTCTCTCTCTCTCTCTCTCTCTCTCTCTCTCTCTCCAATTGTGGTCCATAGAAAGCCTATATTTTTTTTCCTTGATTTGGGTTCTAAAATCTACCAGAGAAAATAACTACATCAATCATTGGTAGAAAAATATTGGCCTCTGGGTTTGTGTGCCACTCCTGACTCCTGTGTGCGTCATCTCTCAGTCAGTGGGCCATAGAACGCCTATTTTTGTTTTTATTTGTTTTATAAATTCTCCCTGAAAAAATCATTTTATTTTATTTGGTTTCTAAATTCTTCCTGATAAAATCATATTTTTTTTATTATTTTTTTTTCTAAAGTCTCCCTGAAAAAAAAAAAAAAAAAAAAAAAAACAGTGGGAGATTAATATTGGCCTTTCTGCTTGTGTGCCAGTCTTGACTCCTGGGTGTGCCATCTCTCTCTCTCTCTCTCTCTCTCTCCAATTGTGGTCCATAGAAAGCCTACATTTTTTTTCCTTGATTTGGGTTCCAAAATCTACCAGAGAAAATAACTCCATCAATCATTGGTAGAAAAATATTGGCCTCTGGGCTTGTGTGCCACTCCTGATTCCTGTGTGCGTCATCTCTCACTCAGTGGCCCATAGAAAGCATATAGTTTGTTACATTTGTTTTCTAAATTCTCCCTGCAAAAATCTTTTTTTTTTTTTTTGGGGGGTTTCTAAAGTGTTCCTGAAAAAAATAAAAATAAAAAAAAAATAATAGTGTGACATTAATATTAACATTTGTGCTTCAGTGACAGTCCTGCGTGTGGGGCATCTCTCTAATTTGCAGCCACCAAAAAAAGAGTGTGTAACATTGGGCCTGATTTTCGCTGTGGTCTCACCAACCTGTAAAGGGGTAGCTAAATCATACTGAAGTTATAGCTCACCGTGTAAGTTGTGTGACTGCAACAAATAACGTTAGTTTGGTTACGTTTTTAAAACAATGAGGAAGTCTAGTGGAAGAGGTCGTGGCCGGGGGCGTTCATTGTCAGCTGGTAATGAGGGTAGTGGTAGTGGTGGAGCATCAGGTGGTCGTGGGGGAAAAAATATTGCACCTAAGTCTGGAGCTGTGGAGCCAGGTTCGTCGTCCGGCTACACAAGGCCTCGAACGCTCCCTTTTCTGGGATTAGGAAAACCGCTTTTAAAGCCGGAGCAGCAAGAGCAAGTTTTGGCTTATCTTGCTGACTCAGCCTCTAGCTCTTTTGCCTCATCTCGTGAAACTGGTAAAAGTAAAAGCAGCGCGTCGTTAGTGGATGTTCACGGTCAGGGACAAGTCACTTCCTTGTCCTCTTCAGCAAAAACAACAACAGAGAAGAATGCAGCAGGCGACACAACGGGTTACTCCATGGAGCTCTTTACACATACCGTCCCTGGCTTAGAAAGTGAAGCAGTTAACAGTCCATGCCCATTACAAATTGAATCTGACATGGAGTGCACTGACGCACAGCCACAGCCAGACTACTATGCTGGTCCTTTGACTCAGACCACAACATTGCCCTCGCAGGGTGCTGATCAAGAATCAGACCCTGATGAGACTATGTTGCCCCATCACGAACGCTATACCACCGAACGACACGGTGACACAGACGAAGTTGCGCAGGAGGTACAAGAAGAGTTATTAGATGACCCAGTTCTTGACCCCGATTGGCAGCCATTGGGGGAACAGGGTGCAGGCGGCAGCAGTTCTGAAGCAGAGGAGGAGGAGGGGCCGCAGCAGGCATCAACATCGCCACAGGTTCCATCTGCCGGGCCCGTATCTTGCCCAAAACGCGTGGCAAAGCCAAAACCTGGTGGAGGACAGCGTGGCCATCCGGTTAAAGCTCAGTCTGCAATGCCTGAAATGGTATCCGATGCTAGAAAGAGTGCAGTCTGGCATTTTTTTAAACAACATCCAATTGATCAGCGCAAAGTCATCTGTCAAAAATGTTCTACTTCCTTAAGCAGAGGTCAGAATCTGAAAAGTCTCAATACTAGTTGCATGCATAGACATTTAACCACCATGCATTTGAAAGCTTGGACTAACTACCAAACGTCCCTTAAGGTTGTTGCACCCTCGGCCAATGAAGCTAGTCATCAACGCAACATCCCTTCCGGCAGTGTAGGACCACCATTTAGCGCACCACCTGCTGTATCTGTGCAGGTATCTTTGCCAGGCCAAAGCAGTCAGGGTCAGGGAATCACCAGTTTCGTAGTAGGAAACACTGCATCTAGGGCACCGGCGGCAACAATACCATCTCCCACCGTCTCTCAGTCTGCCATGTCCACCGGCACCCCCGCTAGTTCCACGATCTCCAGCTCTCCAGTCCAGCTCACCCTACATGAGACTATGGTTAGAAAAAGGAAATACTTAGCCTCGCATCCGCGTACACAGGGTTTGAACGCCCACATAGCTAGACTAATCTCGTTAGAGATGATGCCCTACCGGTTAGTTGAAAGCGAAGCTTTCAAAGACCTGATGGACTACGCTGTACCACGCTACGAGCTACCCAGTCGACACTTTTTTTCCAGAAAAGCCATCCCAGCCCTCCACCAGCATGTTAAAGAGCGCATCGTCCATGCACTCAGGCAATCTGTGAGCACAAAGGTGCACCTGACAACAGATGCATGGACCAGTAGGCATGGCCAGGGACGTTACGTGTCCATCACGGCACACTGGGTAAATGTGGTGGATTCAGGGTCCACAGGGGACAGCAAGTTTGGGACAGTTCTGCCTAGCCCACGGTCTAGTAAACAGTTGTCTGTAGCCGTTCGCACCCCCTCCTCCTCCTCCTCCTCCTCCTCGTCCTCCTGCAGAAGCAAGAGCTCGTCCACAGACCGCAGTCGCACAAACACTCCATCCGCACCTGCCACTGTTGCACACCAGGTCTCCCATTATGGGGCAGCTACTGGCATACGTCAGCAGGCTGTATTGGCTATGAAGTGTTTGGGCGACAATAGACACACCGCGGAAGTTCTGTCCGAGTTCTTGCAGCAAGAAACGCAGTCGTGGCTGGGCACTGTAGATCTTGAGGCAGGCAAGGTAGTGAGTGATAACGGAAGGAATTTCATGGCTGCCATCTCCCTTTCCCAACTGAAACACATTCCTTGCCTGGCTCACACCTTAAACCTGGTGGTGCAGTGCTTCCTGAAAAGTTATCCGGGGTTATCCGACCTGCTCCTCAAAGTGCGTGGACTTTGCGCACATATCCGCCGTTCGCCTGTACACTCCAGCCGTATGCAGACCTATCAGCGTTCTTTGAACCTTCCCCAGCATCGCCTAATCATAGACGTTGCAAAAAGGTGGAACTCAACACTGCACATGCTTCAGAGACTGTGCGAACAGAGGCGGGCTGTTATGTTTTTGTGGGAGGATACACATACACGGGCAGGCAGTAGGATGGCAGACATGGAGTTGTCAGGTGTGCAGTGGTCGAAGATTCAAGACATGTGTCAAGTCCTTCAGTGTTTTGAGGAATGCACACGGCTGGTTAGTGCAGACAACGCCATAATAAGCATGAGCATCCCCCTAATGCGTCTGCTGATGCAAAGTTTGACGCACATAAAGGATCAGGCGTCTGCACCAGAGGAAGAGGAAAGCCTTGATGACAGTCAGCGATTGTCTGGTCAGGGCAGTGTACATGACGAGGTACCGGGCGAAGAGGAGGTGGAGGATGAGGAGGATGATGGGGATGAGTATATTTTTAATGAGGAAGCTTTCCCGGGGGCACGGGAAATTGGTGGCGTGGCAAGGCCGGGTTCTGGTTTTTTGAGGGACACAAGTGACGTAGATTTGCCTGCAACTGCCCCTCAACCAAGCACAACCGCAGATTTGACAACGGGAACTTTGGCCCACATGGCGGATTATGCCTTGCGTATCCTCAAAAGGGACACACGCATTACAAAAATGATGAACGATGACGATTACTGGTTGGCCTGCCTCCTTGATCCTCGCTATAAAGGCAAATTGCAAAATATTATGCCACATGAGAACTTGGAACTAATATTAGCAACAAAACAATCAACTCTTGTTGACCGTTTGCTTCTGGCATTCCCTGCACACAGCGCCCGTGATCGTTCTCACACGAGCTCCAGGGGCCAGCAGACCAGAGGTGTTAGAGGGGCAGAAATCAGAAGTGGCGTTGGCCAGAGGGGTTTTCTGACCAGGTTGTGGAGTGATTTTTCTATGACCGCAGACAGGACAGGTACTGCAGCATCAATTCAAAGTGACAGGAGACAACATTTGTCCAGTATGGTTACAAACTATTTTTCATCCCTTATCGACGTTCTCCCTCAACCGTCATTCCCATTTGATTACTGGGCATCCAAATTAGACACCTGGCCAGAATTGGCAGAATATGCATTGCAGGAGCTTGCTTGCCCGGCAGCTAGTGTCCTATCAGAAAGAGTATTCAGTGCTGCAGGTTCAATACTAACAGAAAAAAGGACTCGTCTGGCTACCCAAAATGTAGATGATCTAACCTTCATTAAAATGAACCACAACTGGATTTCAAAATCTTTTGCCCCACCCTGCCCGGCTGACACCTAGCTTTCCTATGAAAAGGTCTTGCCTGTGGACTATTCTGAATGACTTTTCCAATCTCGTAATTTTCTTCACCTGATTGTCCAGCATACGACATGTTTCCACCTCACGAAATGGCCAAACTCCCCACACGGGGCCGTGCTATCGCCACTTTGCGCTTGGACCCTTGAGAGTGCTGTTTGTCTGAAGAGGTGGGTGTGGCCGCTTTTGGTCGACGGCACTGCCACTGGGTCCCTCATAGTACAATAAAGTGTCTCTGGCGGTGGTGGTGCGCACCCAACGTCAGACACACCGTTGTAATATGAGGGGCCCTGTGCCTGTAACGCCGGCCACAAGACAGTTCCCCCCCCCAGCTCAAACAGTGCTCTACCACTAGCAAAATTATCTCTCACAGCTTCACCAATGTGTAGTCTAGGCGCTGACATCCTTCAATGCCTGGCACTGACAATACCATTGTTTTGACATTTTTGTTATGTTAGGCCTTCGAAGCCTGTCTGCGGTCCCTTCTTTCTACAACTACTACACTGACCAGGCCACTGCTGGCCGTGTTACCCTGGAACCAATTTAAAAGTGCCTACAGTCAGCCCAATTTTGTTATGTTAGGCCTTCGAAGACTGTCTGCCGTCACTCCTTCCACTAGACTTCCACTGACCATACACTGCTGCCCATGTACCCCTGGAACCAATTTAAAGTGCCTACAGCCAGCCCAATTTTGTTATGTTAGGCCTTGGAAGCCTGTCTGCGGTCACTCCTTCCACTAGACTTCCACTGACCAGACCACTGCTGCCCGTGTACCCCTGGAACCAATTTAAAAGTGCCTACAGCCAGCCCAAGTTTGTTATGTTAGGCCTTGGAAGCCTGTCTGCGGTCACTCCTTCCACTAGACTTCCACTGACCAGACCACTGCTGCCCGTGTACCCCTGGAACCAATTTAAAAGTGCCTACAGCCAGCCCAAGTTTGTTATGTTAGGCCTTCGAAGCCTGTCTGCGGTCCATTCTTTCAACTACTACTACACTGACCAGGTCACTGCTGCCCGTGTACCCCTGGAACCAATTTAAAAGTGCCTACAGCCAGCCCAAGTTTGTTATGTTAGGCCTTGGAAGCCTGTCTGCGGTCACTCCTTCCACTAGACTTCCACTGACCAGACCACTGCTGCCCGTGTACCCCTGGAACCAATTTAAAAGTGCCTACAGCCAGCCCAAGTTTGTTATGTTAGGCCTTGGAAGCCTGTCTGCGGTCACTCCTTCCACTAGGCCTCCACTGACCACACCACTGCTGTCCTTGTACCCCTGGAACCAATTTAAAATTGCCTACAGCCATGTGTTATTATTTTAGGCCTTCGATGCCTGTCTGCGGTCACTCCTTCCACTAGGCCTCCACTGACCACACCACTGCTGTCCGTGTACCCCTGGAACCAATTTAAAATTGCCTACAGCCAGCCCAATTTTTTTATTTTAGGCCTTCGATGCCTGTCTGCGGTCCATTCTTTCAACTACTACTACACTGACCAGGTCACTGCTGCCCGTGTACCCCTGGAACCAATTTAAAATTGCCTACAGCCATGTGTTATTATTTTAGGCCTTCGATGCCTGTCTGCGGTCACTCCTTCCACTAGGCCTCCACTGACCACACCACTGCTGCCCGTGTACCCCTGGAACCAATTTAAAATTGCCTACAGCCAGCCCAATTTTTTTATTTTAGGCCTTCGATGCCTGTCTGCGGTCCATTCTTTCAACTACTACTACACTGACCAGGTCACTGCTGCCCGTGTACCCCTGGAACCAATTTAAAATTGCCTACAGCCAGCCCAATTTTTTTATTTTAGGCCTTCGATGCCTGTCTGCGGTCCATTCTTTCAACTACTACTACACTGACCAGGTCACTGCTGCCCGTCTACCCCTGGAACCAATTTAAAATTGCCTACAGCCAGCCCAATTTTTTTATTTTAGGCCTTCGATGCCTGTCTGCGGTCCATTCTTTCAACTACTACTACACTGACCAGGTCACTGCTGCCCGTGTACCCCTGGAACCAATTTAAAATTGCCTACAGCCAGCCCAATTTTTTTATTTTAGGCCTTCGATGCCTGTCTGCGGTCCATTCTTTCAACTACTACTACACTGACCAGGTCACTGCTGCCCGTGTACCCCTGGAACCAATTTAAAATTGCCTACAGCCATGTGTTATTATTTTAGGCCTTCGATGCCTGTCTGCGGTCACTCCTTCCACTAGGCCTCCACTGACCACACCACTGCTGCCCGTGTACCCCTGGAACCAATTTAAAATTGCCTACAGCCAGCCCAATTTTTTTATTTTAGGCCTTCGATGCCTGTCTGCGGTCCATTCTTTCAACTACAACTACACTGACCAGGTCACTGCTGCCCGTGTACCCCTGGAACCAATTTAAAAGTGCCTACAGCCAGCCCAAGTTTGTTATGTTAGGCCTTGGAAGCCTGTCTGCGGTCACTCCTTCCACTAGACTTCCACTGACCAGACCACTGCTGCCCGTGTACCCCTGGAACCAATTTAAAATTGCCTACAGCCAGCCCAATTTTTTTATTTTAGGCCTTCGATGCCTGTCTGCGGTCCATTCTTTCAACTACTACTACACTGACCAGGTCACTGCTGCCCGTGTACCCCTGGAACCAATTTAAAATTGCCTACAGCCAGCCCAATTTTTTTATTTTAGGCCTTCGATGCCTGTCTGCGGTCCATTCTTTCAACTACTACTACACTGACCAGGTCACTGCTGCCCGTCTACCCCTGGAACCAATTTAAAATTGCCTACTGCCATGTGTTATTATTTTAGGCCTTCGATGCCTGTCTGCGGTCACTCCTTCCACTAGGCCTCCACTGACCACACCACTGCTGTCCGTGTACCCCTGGAACCAATTTAAAATTGCCTACAGCCATGTGTTATTATTTTAGGCCTTCGATGCCTGTCTGCGGTCACTCCTTCCACTAGGCCTCCACTGACCACACCACTGCTGTCCGTGTACCCCTGGAACCAATTTAAAATTGCCTACAGCCAGCCCAATTTTTTTATTTTAGGCCTTCGATGCCTGTCTGCGGTCCATTCTTTCAACTACTACTACACTGACCAGGTCACTGCTGCCCGTGTACCCCTGGAACCAATTTAAAATTGCCTACAGCCATGTGTTATTATTTTAGGCCTTCGATGCCTGTCTGCGGTCACTCCTTCCACTAGGCCTCCACTGACCACACCACTGCTGTCCGTGTACCCCTGGAACCAATTTAAAATTGCCTACAGCCATGTGTTTTTATTTTAGGCCTTCGATGCCTGTCTGCGGTCCATTCTTTCAACTACTACTACACTGACCAGGGCACTGCTGGCCGTGTACCCCTGGAACCAACATCAGAAAATATAAAAATAAGTATTTTGCTTATAAAAAAGAAAATACTGGTGAGATATCAAATGCAGACATTTTAACATTAAAAACAAACACACAACTAAAATCTGGTACAGTACTAAAAATGGCCACCAGCTACAATTACTTTCTCCTGCAAGTAGTTAACTGAAAGTTTTTTTAAATTGAAAACACACATATGGCATCCACCGAGTGTTGTCCTGTCGCGTCTTCTTTATATTATTGCCGAGAAGATGCAAAATAATGAAAATAATAAAATCATTAATTACCAAAATAATAGAGAAAGTCAACACCACATTGCAAATAAACATTCATTCCAAATAAAGAAGCAGGGCGCGTCCGAGGGTGAGTATATACCTAATAAGAATCTAATCACCCTCGGACGCGCAATGCTTATTTCCAACAGCCTTCCTTCCTAAGAATCATCCCTTCCGTGGTGTAGAGAGACGTTGTGTTACACTCCAAGGTGTTCCCCAGGTTGCCTTTCCTGAGCTTCGATCTACCGGCTCTCGTTTAGTAGTTGTTGGAAACTACGCTGCATTAGGCCTTCAAATTGGGTATGGGGTGTAGAGAGATGGTGTGTTCCACTCCAAGGTGTTCCCCAGGTTGCCTTTCCTGAGCTTCGATCTTCCGGCTCTCGTTTAGTAGTTCTTGGAAACTACACTGCATTAGGCCTTCAAATTGGGTATGGGGTGTAGAGAGAGGGTGTGTTACACTCCAAGGTGTTCCCCAGGTTGCCTTTCCTGAGCTTCGATATTCCGGCTCTCGTTTAGTAGTTGTCGGAAACTACGCTGCATTAGGCCTACAAATTGGGTATGGGGTGTAGAGAGAGGGTGTGTTACACTCCAAGGTGTTCCCCAGGTTGCCTTTCCTGAGCTTCGATCTTCATGCTCTCGTTTAGTAGTTGTCGGAAACTACGCTGCATTAGGCCTACAAATTGGGTATGGGGTGTAGAGAGAGGGTTTGTTACACTCCAAGGTGTTCCCCAGGTTGCCTTTCCTGAGCTTCGATCTTCCGGCTCTCGTTTAGTAGTTGTTGGAAACTACGCTGCATTAGGCCTTCAAATTGGGTATGGGGTGTAGCGAGAGGGTGTGTTACACTCCAAGGTGTTCCCCAGGTTGCCTTTCCTGAGCTTCGATCATCCGGCTCTCGTTTAGTAGTTCTTGGAAACTACACTGCATTAGACCTTCAAATTGGGTATGGGGTGTAGAGAGAGGGTGTGTTACACTCTAAGGTGTTCCCCAGGTTTCCTTGCCATTGCTTCGGTCTTCCGACTCTCGTTTAGTAGTTGTAGAAAAGTACACTGCATTAGGCCATACAAAATGGGTATGGGGTGGAGAGAGATGGTGTGTTACACTCCAAGGTGTTCCCCAGGTTGCCTTTCCTGAGCTTCTATCTTCAGGCTCTCATTAAATTGTGGTTAAATGGAACAACTGCATTTGGCGTACTAGTTGGTTTGGGGCCTACTATCGGTGTCTGCCACTCCTTGCTGTTCTCCTCCACTGAACAAAGCTGTGCCGCCTGTTTACTACGGTTGCCAATTTTGAACTGCATTTCGACTACTTACTGATTTGGCCCTACTCTCTGTGTCAGCCTCTCATTCCAGTTGTCCTCCACTGCAATGCCCCCTGGTTATTCCTGTGTTACCAATTTTGAACTGCATTTAGCCCACTTTCTTCTTTGGGCCTATATCTGTGTTTCCACTTCATCGTGCCCATTGCCCAGCCAGTGATAGATGAGTCTGCTGGTACATTGACCCATAACGCAACATTCCCCGTGCACGCTACACAACAACATTGTGACCCTGCTGAAAGTCAGGTTGCTCTTCCCGCATACCATACCACCTTACACGGGGACAAAGAGGAAGGTGCAGATGAAAGTGCAGGTTCCTTCATCAGGTGGGGGGAGGAATACTAGTTGGCGACGTCACTGGCACAGGGCCTCTCATAGTACGCAAAAGTGTTGCTGCCGGTGGGAGGCGCCCCCGCCGTGCAAACACACCGCTGTACTTTGAGGGGCCCTGTGCCAGTGCCAATGCCAACGAGTGGGCCCCCCCTGCTTGCTCAGGTTCACAGCACTTGCAAAGTTGAAATACTTACCTCTCCCTGCTCCACTGCCGTGACGTGGTCCAGATTTCCTGGGCCCACTAATTACTTGAACCAGCCCTACCCCCCACAACTTTAGCCAAATGACCCCCAATTTCAAATGCCTTCCAATTATTATAAGGTAAATTACGCTTGACAAGCTTCATTAAGAAGAATGGATGGTTTTGACATTAAAATGGGCACTCTAGGTGTTTTCCTGGCCCCCACTCACTGCCGACTATGCTGCCCCATTGACTTGCATTGGGTTTCGTGTTTCGGTCGATCCCGACTTTACGTCATAATCGGCCGATTTCACTCGACCCGACTTTGGACATAGTCGGGTTTCGCAAAACCCGGCTCGACTCTAAAAAGGTCAAGGTCGCTCAACTCTACTCAGAACTTCTTTTTTCCCTCTATTGAGAATCATTAGCACTTTTGGCTTCCTGTACTGTTGTGATAGGCAATTCAGTATCACAATGGACATAGCGGTCAGAGCACATACAGTGATCTGACAATAACCCAAAATAATAGAACGAGCTCTGAGACGTGGGAACTCTGCAGACCGCAATCCCTAATCCTCTCCAAACAACACTAGAGGCAGCCGTGGATTGCGCCTAACTCTGCCTATGCAACTCGGCACAGCCTGAGAAACTAACTAGCCTGAAGATAGAAAATAAGCCTACCTTGCCTCAGAGAAATACCCCAAAGGAAAAGGCAGCCCCCCACATATAATGACTGTGAGTTAAGATGAAAAGACAAACGTAGGGATGAAATAGATTCAGCAAAGTGAGGCCCGACTTTCTTAACAGAGCGAGGATAGGAAAGATAACTTTGCGGTCTACACAAAACCCTAAAGAAAACCACGCAAAGGGGGCAAAAAGACCCTCCGTACCGAACTAACGGCACGGAGGTACACCCTTTGCGTCCCAGAGCTTCCAGCAAAACAGTTAGACAAGCTGGACAGAAAAAATAGCAAACAAATAGCAAAGAAGAACTTAGCTATGCAGAGCAGCAGGCCACAGGAATGATCCAGGGAAAAACAAGTCCAACACTGGAACATTGACAGGAAGCATGGATCAAAGCATTAGGTGGAGTTAAGTAGAGAAGCACCTAACGACCTCACCAGATCACCTGAGGGAGGAAACTCAGAAGCCGCAGTACCACTTTCCTCCACAAACGGAAGCTCCCAGAGAGAATCAGCCGAAGTACCACTTGTGACCACAGGAGGGAGCTCTGCCACAGAATTCACAACAGTGAATCCACTCATGCTATCTCCGATTGTCCTAAGCGCACTAAGTGGTTCGCTAGGTCTATCACCATTGGTACGGTACAGTCTAAATTTCTTTTGTCCGTTACTCTGATTTGCTCTCTGTCGTCCTATTCTGTTATGGCATTTGTGGATTCAGGCGTTGCCCTGAATTTGATGGAGTTGGAGTTTGCCAGACGCAAAACTGTTTTTTTCTTGGAGCCCTTGCAGTATCCTATTCCATTGAGAGGAATTGATGCTACGCCTTTGGCCAAGAATAAGCCTCAGTACTGGACTCAATTGACCATGTGCATGGCTCCTGCACATCAGGAGGATATTCGCTTTTTGGTGTTGCATAATCTGCATGATGTGGTCGTTTTGGGGTTGCCATGGCTACAGGTCCATAATCCAGTGTTGGATTGGAAATCTATGTCTGTGTCCGGCTGGGGTTGTCAGGGGGTACATGGTGATGTTCCATTGTTGTCAATTTCGCCTTCCACTCCTTCTGAAGTCCCTGAGTTTTTATCAGATTACCGGGATGTATTTGAAGAGCCCAAATCCGGTGCCCTACCTCCTCATAGGGATTGCGATTGTGCTATTAATTTGATTCCTGGTAGTAAGTTTCCTAAGGGCCGACTGTTTATTTTATCTGTGCCAGAGCACGCTGCTATGCGGAGTTATATAAAGGAATCCTTGGAGAAGGGTCATATTCGCCCGTCGTCGTCACCATTGGGAGCAGGGTTCTTTTTTGTGGCCAAGAAGGATGGCTCTTTGAGACCTTGTATTGATTACGGCCTTCTTAATAAGATCACAGTCAAATTTCAGTACCCTTTGCCGCTGCTGTCTGATTTATTTGCTCGGATTAAGGGGGCTAGTTGGTTCACCAAAATAGATCTTCGTGGTGCGTATAATCTTGTGCGTATTAAACAGGGCGATGAATGGAAAAAAGCATTTAATACTCCCGAGGGCCATTTTGAGTACCTGGTTATGCCATTCGGGCTTTCCAATGCTCCATCAGTATTTCAGTCCTTTATGCATGACATCTTCCGAGAGTACCTGGATAAATTCCTGATTGTATATTTGGATGATATTTTGGTCTTCTTGGATGATTGGGAGTCTCACGTGAAGCAGGTCAGAATGGTGTTCCAGGTCCTTCGTGCGAATTCTTTGTTTGTGAAGGGGTCAAAGTGTCTCTTTGGAGTTCAGAAGGTTTCATTTTTGGGTTTCATTTTTTCCCCTTCTACTATCGAGATGGACCCTGTTAAAGTCCAGGCCATTTATGATTGGACTCAGCCGACATCTGTGAAGAGTCTGCAAAAGTTCCTGGGCTTTGCTAATGTTTATCGTCGCTTCATCAGTAATTTTTCTAGTGTTGCTAAACCGTTTACTGATTTGACCAAGAAGGGTGCTGATGTGGTCAATTGGTCTTCTGTGGCTGTGGAAGCTTTTCAGGAGTTGAAGCGTCATTTTTCTTCTGCCCCTGTGTTGTGCCAGCCAGATGTTTCGCTTCCGTTTCAGGTCGAGGTTGATGCTTCTGAGATTGGAGCAGGGGCTGTTTTGTCGCAAAGAAGTTCTGATGGCTCGGTGATGAAACCATGTGCCTTCCTTTCTAGAACGTTTTCGCCTGCTGAGTGCAATTATGATGTTGGCAATCGCGAGTTGTTGGCCATGAAGTGGGCACTCGAGGAGTGGCATCATTGGCTTGAAGGAGCCAAGCATCGCGTGGTGGTCTTGACGGATCACAAGAATTTGACTTATCTCGAGTCTCCCAAACGGTTGAATCCTAGACAAGCTCGTTGGTCGCTATTTTTCTCCCATTTTGATTTTGTTGTTTTGTACCTTCCAGGCTCTAAGAATGTGAAGGCTGATGCCCTGTCAAGGAGTTTTGTGCCCAACTCTCCAGGTGTTCCTGAGCCGGCGGGTATTCTCAAAGAGGGGGTAATTTTGTCTGCCATCTCCCCTGATTTGCGGCGGGTGCTGCAAAAATTTCAGGCTGATAGACCTGACCGTTGCCCAGCAGAGAAACTGTTTGTCCCTGATAAATGGACTAGTAGACTTATCTCGGAGGTTCATTGTTCGGTGTTGGCTGGTCATCCTGGAATCTTTGGTACCAGAGATTTGGTGGCTAGATCCTTTTGGTGGCCGTCTTTGTCGCGGGATGTGCGTTCTTTTGTGCAGTCCTGTGGGACTTGTGCTCGGGCTAAGCCCTGCTGTTCTCGTGCCAGTGGGTTGCTTTTGCCCTTGCCGGTCCCGAAGAGGCCCTGGACGCATATCTCTATGGATTTTATTTCGGATCTCCCTGTCTCTCAAAAGATGTCGGTCATTTGGGTGGTTTGTGATCGCTTCTCTAAAATGGTCCATTTGGTACCCTTGTCTAAATTGCCTTCCTCCTCTGATTTAGTGCCATTGTTTTTCCAGCATGTGGTTCATTTACATGGCATTCCGGAGAACATAGTTTCGGACAGAGGTTCCCAGTTTGTTTCGAGGTTTTGGCGAGCCTTTTGTGCTAGGATGGGCATTGATTTGTCTTTTTCCTCGGCTTTCCATCCTCAGACAAGTGGCCAAACCGAACGAACTAATCAGACTTTGGAAACATATCTGAGATGCTTTGTTTCTGCTGATTAGGATGATTGGGTGTCCTTTTTGCCTTTGGCTGAGTTCGCCCTTAATAATCGGGCCAGCTCGGCTACTTTGGTTTCGCCGTTTTTCTGCATTTCTGGTTTCCATCCACATTTCTCTTCAGGGCAGGTTGAGTCTTCAGACTGTCCTGGTGTTGATACTGTGGTAGATAGGTTGCAGCAAATTTGGACTCATGTGGTGGACAATTTGACATTGTCCCAGGAGAAGGCTCAACGTTTTGCTAACCGCCGGCGCTGTGTGGGTCCCCGACTTCGTGTTGGGGATTTGGTTTGGTTGTCGTCTCGTTATGTTCCTATGAAGGTTTCCTCTCCTAAGTTTAAGCCTCGTTTCATTGGTCCGTATTAGATTTCTGAGGTTCTCAATCCTGTGTCGTTTCGTTTGACCCTTCCAGCTTCTTTTGCCATCCATAATGTATTCCATAGGTCATTGTTGCGGAGATACGTGGCGCCTGTGCTTCCATCCGTTGATCCTCCTGCCCCGGTGTTGGTTGAGGGGGAGTTGGAGTATGTGGTGGAGAAGATTTTGGATTCTCGTATTTCGAGACGGAAACTCCAGTACCTGGTCAAATGGAAGGGTTATGGTCAGGAATATAATTCCTGGGTCTTTGCCTCCGATGTTCATGCTGCCGATCTGGTTCGTGCCTTTCATTTGGCTCGTCCTGGTCGGCCTGGGGGCTCTGGTGAGGGTTCAGTGACCCCTCCTCAAGGGGGGGGTACTGTTGTGAATTCTGTTGTCAAGCTCCCTCCTGTGGTCATGAATGGTACTTCGGCTGGTTCTGTCCATGGGCTTCCTCCGGTGGGTGTGAGTGGGGCTGCGGCTTCTGAGGTTCCTTCCACAGGTGACGAGGTAATTCGTTAGCTGGCTGCTCTATTTAACTCCACCTAGATCATTGCTCCATGCCACCTGTCAATGTTCCAGTATTGGTCTAGTTCACTCCTGGATCGTTCTTGTGACCTGTCTTCCCAGCAGAAGCTAAGTTCCTGCTTGTTTTTCTTTAGTTTGCTATTTTTCTGTCCAGCTTGCTATTTTGATTGTTGTCTTGCTTGCTGGGAGCTCTGGGACGCAGAGGGAGCGCCTCCGCACCGTGAGTCGGTGCGGAGGGTCTTTTTGTGCCCTCTGCGTGGTCTTTTTGTAGGTTTTTGTGCTGACCGCAAAGCTACCTTTCCTATCCTCTGTCTGTTCAGTAAGTCGGGCCTCACTTTGCTAAATCTATTTCATCTCTGTGTTTGTAATTTTCATCTTTACTCACAGTCATTATATGTGGGGGGCTGCCTTTTCCTTTGGGGAATTTCTCTGAGGCAAGGTAGGCTTTATTTTTCTATCTTTAGGGCTAGCTAGTTCCTTAGGCTGTGTCAAGTTGCATAGGGAGCGTTAGGAGCAATCCACGGCTATTTCTAGTGTGTGTGATAGGATTAGGGATTGCGGTCAGCAGAGTTCCCACGTCTCAGAGCTCGTCCTATATTATCAGTAACTATCAGGTCATTCCGTGTGCTCTTAACCACCAGGTCCATTATTGTCCTGACCACCAGGTCATAACACGGCGGGTATTCTTAAAGAAGGGGTAATTTTGCCTGCCATCTCCCCTGATTTGCGGCGCGTGCTGCAGAAGTTTCAGGCTGATAGACCTGACCGTTGTCCAATGGAGAAACTGTTTGTCCCTGATAGATGGACTAGTAGAGTTATCTCTGAGGTTCATTGTTCGGTGTTGGCTGGTCATCCTGGAATCTTTGGTACCAGAGATTTGGTGGCTAGAACCTTTTGGTGGCCTTCTTTGTCACGGGATGTGCGTTCTTTTGTGCAGTCCTGTGGGACTTGTGCTCGGGCTAAGCCCTGCTGTTCTCGTGCCAGTGGGTTACTTTTGCCCTTGCCGGTCCCGAAGAGGCCCTAGACGCATATTTCCATGGATTTTATTTCTGATCTCCCTGTTTCTCAAAGGATGTCGGTCATTTGGGTGGTTTGTGATCGCTTCTCTAAGATGGTCCATTTGGTACCCTTGTCTAAATTGCCTTCCTCCTCTGATTTGGTGCCATTGTTTTTCCAGCATGTGGTTCGTTTGCATGGCATTCCGGAGAACATCATCTCGGACAGAGGTTCTCAGTTTGTTTCGAGGTTTTGTGCTAAGATGGGCATTGATTTGTCTTTTTCTTCGGCTTTCCATCCTCAGACTAATGGCCAAACCGAACGAACTAATCAGACTTTGGAAACATATCTGAGATGCTTTGTTTCTGCTGATCAGGATGATTGGGTGTCCTTCTTGCCTTTGGCTGAGTTCGCCCTTAATAATCGGGCCAGCTCGGCTACTTTGGTTTCTCCTTTTTTCTGTAATTCTGGTTTCCATCCTTGTTTCTCTTCAGGGCAGGTTGAGCCTTCGGACTGTCCTGGTGTGGATACTGTGGTGGACAGGTTGCAGCAGATTTGGATTCATGTGGTGGACAATTTGACATTGTCCCAGGAGAAGGCTCAACGTTTCGCTAACCGCCGGCGCTGTGTTGGTCCCCGACTTCGTGTTGGGGATTTGGTTTGGTTGTCATCTCATCATGTTCCTATGAAGGTTTCCTCTCCTAAGTTTAAGCCTCGTTTCATTGGGCCATATAAGATTTCTGAAGTTCTTAATCCTGTGTCATTTTGTTTGGACCTTCCAGCTTCTTTTGCCATCCATGATGTGTTCCATAGGTCGTTGTTGCGGAGATACGTGGCGCCTATGGTTCCCTCCGTTGATCCTCCTGCCCCGGTGTTGGTCGAGGGGGAGTTGGAGTATGGGGCGGAGAAGATTTTGGATTCTTGTGTTTCGAGATGGAAACTCCAGTACCTGGTCAAGTGGAATGGTTATGGTCAGGAAGATAATTCCTGGGTTTTTGCCTCTGATGTTCATGCTGCCGATCTAGTTCGTGCCTTTCATTTGGCTCATCCTGATCGGCCTGGGGGCTCTGTTGAGGGTTCGGTGACCCCTCCTCAAGGGGAGGGTACTGTTGTGAATTCTGTTGTCGAACTCCCTCCTGTGGTCGTGAATGGTACTTTGGCGAGTTCTGTCCATGGACTCCCTCTGGTGGCTGTGAGTGGAGCTGCTGCTTCTGAGGTTCCTTACACAGGTGACGTGGTTTATCCTTTGGTTGGCTGCTCTATTTAACTCCACTCAGATCGTTACTCCATGCCAGCTGTCAATGTTCCTGCATTGGTTCAGTTCGCTCTTGGATCTTTCTGGTGACCTGTCTACTCCAGCAGAAGCTAAGTTCCTGCTAGTTATTATTTGTTCATTGTTTCCTTGTCCAGCTGGATATCATGATTTTGCCTTGCTAGCTGGAAGCTCTGGGATGCAGAGTGGCATCTCCGCACCGTTAGTCGGTGAGGAGGTCTTTTTGCACACTCTGCGTGGTCCTTAGTAGTTTTTTGTGCTGACTGCAAAGATACCTTTCCTATCCTCTGTTTGTTTAGTAAGTCTGGCCTCCCTTTGCTGAAACCTGTTTCATATCTACATCGATATTACTTAATGCAGGATCTCCTGACGCAAGAGAAAATGCCCAGTCCTGAGGGTCGCCACGCAAAAAAGAAATGACGATCCTAACATGTTGAACTGGGTCACCAGAGGAGCGAGGTTTAAAAGCCAGAAATAGTTTACAATTATTTTTGAAACTCAGAAATTTAGTTCTATCTCCAAAAAACAAATCTGGAATAGGAATTCTCGGTTCTAACAAAGAATTCTGAACCACAAAATCTTGAATATTTTGAACTCTTGCCGTGAGCTGATCCACACATGAAGACAGACCTTTAATGTCCATTGCTACACCTGTGTCCTGAACCACCCAAATGTCTAGGGGAAAAAAAAGGCAAAACACAGTGCAAAGAAAAAAAAAATGTTCTCAGAACTTCTTTTTTCCCTCTATTGAGAATCATTAGCACTTTTGGCTTCCTGTACTGTTGTGATAGGCAATTCAGTATCACAATGGACATAGCGGTCAGAGCACATACAGTGATCTGACAATAACCCAAAATAATAGAACGAGCTCTGAGACGTGGGAACTCTGCAGACCGCAATCCCTAATCCTCTCCAAACAACACTAGAGGCAGCCGTGGATTGCGCCTAACTCTGCCTATGCAACTCGGCACAGCCTGAGAAACTAACTAGCCTGAAGATAGAAAATAAGCCTACCTTGCCTCAGAGAAATACCCCAAAGGAAAAGGCAGCCCCCCACATATAATGACTGTGAGTTAAGATGAAAAGACAAACGTAGGGATGAAATAGATTCAGCAAAGTGAGGCCCAACTTTCTTAACAGAGCGAGGATAGGAAAGATAACTTTGCGGTCTACACAAAACCCTAAAGAAAACCACGCAAAGGGGGCAAAATGACCCTCCGTACCGAACTAACGGCACGGAGGTACACCCTTTGCGTCCCAGAGCTTCCAGCAAAACAGTTAGACAAGCTGGACAGAAAAAATAGCAAACAAATAGCAAAGAAGAACTTAGCTATGCAGAGCAGCAGGCCACAGGAATGATCCAGGGATAAACAAGTCCAACACTGGAACATTGACAGGAAGCATGGATCAAAGCATTAGGTGGAGTTAAGTAGAGAAGCACCTAACGACCTCACCAGATCACCTGAGGGAGGAAACTCAGAAGCCGCAGTACCACTTTCCTCCACAAACGGAAGCTCCCAGAGAGAATCAGCCGAAGTACCACTTGTGACCACAGGAGGGAGCTCTGCCACAGAATTCACAACAGTGAATCCACTCATGCTATCTCCGATTGTCCTAAGCGCACTAAGCGGTTCGCTAGGTCTACCACCATTGGTACGGTACAGTCTAAATTTCTTTTGTCCGTTACTCTGATTTGCTCTCTGTCGTCCTATTCTGTTATGGCATTTGTGGATTCAGGCGTTGCCCTGAATTTGATGGAGTTGGAGTTTGCCAGACGCAAAACTGTTTTTTTCTTGGAGCCCTTGCAGTATCCTATTCCATTGAGAGGAATTGATGCTACGCCTTTGGCCAAGAATAAGCCTCAGTACTGGACTCAATTGACCATGTGCATGGCTCCTGCACATCAGGAGGATATTCGCTTTTTGGTGTTGCATAATCTGCATGATGTGGTCGTTTTGGGGTTGCCATGGCTACAGGTCCATAATCCAGTGTTGGATTGGAAATCTATGTCTGTGTCCGGCTGGGGTTGTCAGGGGGTACATGGTGATGTTCCATTGTTGTCAATTTCGCCTTCCACTCCTTCTGAAGTCCCTGAGTTTTTATCAGATTACCGGGATGTATTTGAAGAGCCCAAATCCGGTGCCCTACCTCCTCATAGGGATTGCGATTGTGCTATTAATTTGATTCCTTGTAGTAAGTTTCCTAAGGGCCGACTGTTTATTTTATCTGTGCCAGAGCACGCTGCTATGCGGAGTTATATAAAGGAATCCTTGGAGAAGGGTCATATTCGCCCGTCGTCGTCACCATTGGGAGCAGGGTTCTTTTTTGTGGCCAAGAAGGATGGCTCTTTGAGACCTTGTATTGATTACGGCCTTCTTAATAAGATCACAGTCAAATTTCAGTACCCTTTGCCGCTGCTGTCTGATTTATTTGCTCGGATTAAGGGGGCTAGTTGGTTCACCAAAATAGATCTTCGTGGTGCGTATAATCTTGTGCGTATTAAACAGGGCGATGAATGGAAAAAAGCATTTAATACTCCCGAGGGCCATTTTGAGTACCTGGTTATGCCATTCGGGCTTTCCAATGCTCCATCAGTATTTCAGTCCTTTATGCATGACATCTTCCGAGAGTACCTGGATAAATTCCTGATTGTATATTTGGATGATATTTTGGTCTTCTTGGATGATTGGGAGTCTCACGTGAAGCAGGTCAGAATGGTGTTCCAGGTCCTTCGTGCGAATTCTTTGTTTGTGAAGGGGTCAAAGTGTCTCTTTGGAGTTCAGAAGGTTTCATTTTTGGGTTTCATTTTTTCCCCTTCTACTATCGAGATGGACCCTGTTAAAGTCCAGGCCATTTATGATTGGACTCAGCCGACATCTGTGAAGAGTCTGCAAAAGTTCCTGGGCTTTGCTAATGTTTATCGTCGCTTCATCAGTAATTTTTCTAGTGTTGCTAAACCGTTTACTGATTTGACCAAGAAGGGTGCTGATGTGGTCAATTGGTCTTCTGTGGCTGTGGAAGCTTTTCAGGAGTTGAAGCGTCATTTTTCTTCTGCCCCTGTGTTGTGCCAGCCAGATGTTTCGCTTCCGTTTCAGGTCGAGGTTGATGCTTCTGAGATTGGAGCAGGGGCTGTTTTGTCGCAAAGAAGTTCTGATGGCTCGGTGATGAAACCATGTGCCTTCCTTTCTAGAACGTTTTCGCCTGCTGAGTGCAATTATGATGTTGGCAATCGCGAGTTGTTGGCCATGAAGTGGGCACTCGAGGAGTGGCATCATTGGCTTGAAGGAGCCAAGCATCGCGTGGTGGTCTTGACGGATCACAAGAATTTGACTTATCTCGAGTCTCCCAAACGGTTGAATCCTAGACAAGCTCGTTGGTCGCTATTTTTCTCCCATTTTGATTTTGTTGTTTTGTACCTTCCAGGCTCTAAGAATGTGAAGGCTGATGCCCTGTCAAGGAGTTTTGTGCCCAACTCTCCAGGTGTTCCTGAGCCGGCGGGTATTCTCAAAGAGGGGGTAATTTTGTCTGCCATCTCCCCTGATTTGCGGCGGGTGCTGCAAAAATTTCAGGCTGATAGACCTGACCGTTGCCCAGCAGAGAAACTGTTTGTCCCTGATAACTGGACTAGTAGACTTATCTCGGAGGTTCATTGTTCGGTGTTGGCTGGTCATCCTGGAATCTTTGGTAACAGAGATTTGGTGGCTAGATCCTTTTGGTGGCCGTCTTTGTCGCGGGATGTGCGTTCTTTTGTGCAGTCCTGTGGGACTTGTGCTCGGGCTAAGCCCTGCTGTTCTCGTGCCAGTGGGTTGCTTTTGCCCTTGCCGGTCCCGAAGAGGCCCTGGACGCATATCTCTATGGATTTTATTTCGGATCTCCCTGTCTCTCAAAAGATGTCGGTCATTTGGGTGGTTTGTGATCGCTTCTCTAAAATGGTCCATTTGGTACCCTTGTCTAAATTGCCTTCCTCCTCTGATTTGGTGCCATTGTTTTTCCAGCATGTGGTTCATTTACATGGCATTCCGGAGAACATAGTTTCGGACAGAGGTTCCCAGTTTGTTTCGAGGTTTTGGCGAGCCTTTTGTGCTAGGATGGGCATTGATTTGTCTTTTTCCTCGGCTTTCCATCCTCAGACAAGTGGCCAAACCGAACGAACTAATCAGACTTTGGAAACATATCTGAGATGCTTTGTTTCTGCTGATTAGGATGATTGGGTGTCCTTTTTGCCTTTGGCTGAGTTCGCCCTTAATAATCGGGCCAGCTCGGCTACTTTGGTTTCGCCGTTTTTCTGCATTTCTGGTTTCCATCCACATTTCTCTTCAGGGCAGGTTGAGTCTTCAGACTGTCCTGGTGTTGATACTGTGGTAGATAGGTTGCAGCAAATTTGGACTCATGTGGTGGACAATTTGACATTGTCCCAGGAGAAGGCTCAACGTTTTGCTAACCGCCGGCGCTGTGTGGGTCCCCGACTTCGTGTTGGGGATTTGGTTTGGTTGTCGTCTCGTTATGTTCCTATGAAGGTTTCCTCTCCTAAGTTTAAGCCTCGTTTCATTGGTCCGTATTAGATTTCTGAGGTTCTCAATCCTGTGTCGTTTCGTTTGACCCTTCCAGCTTCTTTTGCCATCCATAATGTATTCCATAGGTCATTGTTGCGGAGATACGTGGCGCCTGTGCTTCCATCCGTTGATCCTCCTGCCCCGGTGTTGGTTGAGGGGGAGTTGGAGTATGTGGTGGAGAAGATTTTGGATTCTCGTATTTCGAGACGGAAACTCCAGTACCTGGTCAAATGGAAGGGTTATGGTCAGGAATATAATTCCTGGGTCTTTGCCTCCGATGTTCATGCTGCCGATCTGGTTCGTGCCTTTCATTTGGCTCGTCCTGGTCGGCCTGGGGGCTCTGGTGAGGGTTCAGTGACCCCTCCTCAAGGGGGGGGTACTGTTGTGAATTCTGTTGTCAAGCTCCCTCCTGTGGTCATGAATGGTACTTCGGCTGGTTCTGTCCATGGGCTTCCTCTGGTGGGTGTGAGTGGGGCTGCGGCTTCTGAGGTTCCTTCCACAGGTGACGAGGTAATTCGTTAGCTGGCTGCTCTATTTAACTCCACCTAGATCATTGCTCCATGCCACCTGTCAATGTTCCAGTATTGGTCTAGTTCACTCCTGGATCGTTCTTGTGACCTGTCTTCCCAGCAGAAGCTAAGTTCCTGCTTGTTTTTCTTTAGTTTGCTATTTTTCTGTCCAGCTTGCTATTTTGATTGTTGTCTTGCTTGCTGGGAGCTCTGGGACGCAGAGGGAGCGCCTCCGCACCGTGAGTCGGTGCGGAGGGTCTTTTTGTGCCCTCTGCGTGGTCTTTTTGTAGGTTTTTGTGCTGACCGCAAAGCTACCTTTCCTATCCTCTGTCTGTTCAGTAAGTCGGGCCTCACTTTGCTAAATCTATTTCATCTCTGTGTTTGTAATTTTCATCTTTACTCACAGTCATTATATGTGGGGGGCTGCCTTTTCCTTTGGGGAATTTCTCTGAGGCAAGGTAGGCTTTATTTTTCTATCTTTAGGGCTAGCTAGTTCCTTAGGCTGTGTCAAGTTGCATAGGGAGCGTTAGGAGCAATCCACGGCTATTTCTAGTGTGTGTGATAGGATTAGGGATTGCGGTCAGCAGAGTTCCCACGTCTCAGAGCTCGTCCTATATTATCAGTAACTATCAGGTCATTCCGTGTGCTCTTAACCACCAGGTCCATTATTGTCCTGACCACCAGGTCATAACACGGCGGGTATTCTTAAAGAAGGGGTAATTTTGCCTGCCATCTCCCCTGATTTGCGGCGCGTGCTGCAGAAGTTTCAGGCTGATAGACCTGACCGTTGTCCAATGGAGAAACTGTTTGTCCCTGATAGATGGACTAGTAGAGTTATCTCTGAGGTTCATTGTTCGGTGTTGGCTGGTCATCCTGGAATCTTTGGTACCAGAGATTTGGTGGCTAGAACCTTTTGGTGGCCTTCTTTGTCACGGGATGTGCGTTCTTTTGTGCAGTCCTGTGGGACTTGTGCTCGGGCTAAGCCCTGCTGTTCTCGTGCCAGTGGGTTACTTTTGCCCTTGCCGGTCCCGAAGAGGCCCTGGACGCATATTTCCATGGATTTTATTTCTGATCTCCCTGTTTCTCAAAGGATGTCGGTCATTTGGGTGGTTTGTGATCGCTTCTCTAAGATGGTCCATTTGGTACCCTTGTCTAAATTGCCTTCCTCCTCTGATTTGGTGCCATTGTTTTTCCAGCATGTGGTTCGTTTGCATGGCATTCCGGAGAACATCATCTCGGACAGAGGTTCTCAGTTTGTTTCGAGGTTTTGTGCTAAGATGGGCATTGATTTGTCTTTTTCTTCGGCTTTCCATCCTCAGACTAATGGCCAAACCGAACGAACTAATCAGACTTTGGAAACATATCTGAGATGCTTTGTTTCTGCTGATCAGGATGATTGGGTGTCCTTCTTGCCTTTGGCTGAGTTCGCCCTTAATAATCGGGCCAGCTTGGCTACTTTGGTTTCTCCTTTTTTCTGTAATTCTGGTTTCCATCCTTGTTTCTCTTCAGGGCAGGTTGAGCCTTCGGACTGTCCTGGTGTGGATACTGTGGTGGACAGGTTGCAGCAGATTTGGATTCATGTGGTGGACAATTTGACATTGTCCCAGGAGAAGGCTCAACGTTTCGCTAACCGCCGGCGCTGTGTTGGTCCCCGACTTCGTGTTGGGGATTTGGTTTGGTTGTCATCTCATCATGTTCCTATGAAGGTTTCCTCTCCTAAGTTTAAGCCTCGTTTCATTGGGCCATATAAGATTTCTGAAGTTCTTAATCCTGTGTCATTTTGTTTGGACCTTCCAGCTTCTTTTGCCATCCATGATGTGTTCCATAGGTCGTTGTTGCGGAGATACGTGGCGCCTATGGTTCCCTCCGTTGATCCTCCTGCCCCGGTGTTGGTCGAGGGGGAGTTGGAGTATGGGGCGGAGAAGATTTTGGATTCTCGTGTTTCGAGATGGAAACTCCAGTACCTGGTCAAGTGGAATGATTATGGTCAGGGAGATAATTCCTGGGTTTTTGCCTCTGATGTTCATGCTGCCGATCTAGTTTGTGCCTTTCATTTGGCTCATCCTGATCGGCCTGGGGGCTCTGTTGAGGGTTCGGTGACCCCTCCTCAAGGGGAGGGTACTGTTGTGAATTCTGTTGTCGAACTCCCTCCTGTGGTCGTGAATGGTACTTTGGCGAGTTCTGTCCATGGACTCCCTCTGGTGGCTGTGAGTGGAGCTGCTGCTTCTGAGGTTCCTTACACAGGTGACGTGGTTTATCCTTTGGTTGGCTGCTCTATTTAACTCCACTCAGATCGTTACTCCATGCCAGCTGTCAATGTTCCTGCATTGGTTCAGTTCGCTCTTGGATCTTTCTGGTGACCTGTCTACTCCAGCAGAAGCTAAGTTCCTGCTAGTTATTATTTGTTCATTGTTTCCTTGTCCAGCTGGATATCATGATTTTGCCTTGCTAGCTGGAAGCTCTGGGATGCAGAGTGGCATCTCCGCACCGTTAGTCGGTGAGGAGGTCTTTTTGCACACTCTGCGTGGTCCTTAGTAGTTTTTTGTGCTGACTGCAAAGATACCTTTCCTATCCTCTGTTTGTTTAGTAAGTCTGGCCTCCCTTTGCTGAAACCTGTTTCATATCTACATCGATATTACTTAATGCAGGATCTCCTGACGCAAGAGAAAATGCCCAGTCCTGAGGGTCGCCACGCAAAAAAGAAATGACGATCCTAACATGTTGAACTGGGTCACCAGAGGAGCGAGGTTTAAAAGCCAGAAATAGTTTACAATTATTTTTGAAACTCAGAAATTTAGTTCTATCTCCAAAAAACAAATCTGGAATAGGAATTCTCGGTTCTAACAAAGAATTCTGAACCACAAAATCTTGAATATTTTGAACTCTTGCCGTGAGCTGATCCACACATGAAGACAGACCTTTAATGTCCATTGCTACACCTGTGTCCTGAACCACCCAAATGTCTAGGGGAAAAAAAAGGCAAAACACAGTGCAAAGAAAAAAAAAATGTTCTCAGAACTTCTTTTTTCCCTCTATTGAGAATCATTAGCACTTTTGGCTTCCTGTACTGTTGTGATAGGCAATTCAGTATCACAATGGACATAGCGGTCAGAGCACATACAGTGATCTGACAATAACCCAAAATAATAGAACGAGCTCTGAGACGTGGGAACTCTGCAGACCGCAATCCCTAATCCTCTCCAAACAACACTAGAGGCAGCCGTGGATTGCGCCTAACTCTGCCTATGCAACTCGGCACAGCCTGAGAAACTAACTAGCCTGAAGATAGAAAATAAGCCTACCTTGCCTCAGAGAAATACCCCAAAGGAAAAGGCAGCCCCCCACATATAATGACTGTGAGTTAAGATGAAAAGACAAACGTAGGGATGAAATAGATTCAGCAAAGTGAGGCCCAACTTTCTTAACAGAGCGAGGATAGGAAAGATAACTTTGCGGTCTACACAAAACCCTAAAGAAAACCACGCAAAGGGGGCAAAATGACCCTCCGTACCGAACTAACGGCACGGAGGTACACCCTTTGCGTCCCAGAGCTTCCAGCAAAACAGTTAGACAAGCTGGACAGAAAAAATAGCAAACAAATAGCAAAGAAGAACTTAGCTATGCAGAGCAGCAGGCCACAGGAATGATCCAGGGATAAACAAGTCCAACACTGGAACATTGACAGGAAGCATGGATCAAAGCATTAGGTGGAGTTAAGTAGAGAAGCACCTAACGACCTCACCAGATCACCTGAGGGAGGAAACTCAGAAGCCGCAGTACCACTTTCCTCCACAAACGGAAGCTCCCAGAGAGAATCAGCCGAAGTACCACTTGTGACCACAGGAGGGAGCTCTGCCACAGAATTCACAACAGTGAATCCACTCATGCTATCTCCGATTGTCCTAAGCGCACTAAGCGGTTCGCTAGGTCTACCACCATTGGTACGGTACAGTCTAAATTTCTTTTGTCCGTTACTCTGATTTGCTCTCTGTCGTCCTATTCTGTTATGGCATTTGTGGATTCAGGCGTTGCCCTGAATTTGATGGAGTTGGAGTTTGCCAGACGCAAAACTGTTTTTTTCTTGGAGCCCTTGCAGTATCCTATTCCATTGAGAGGAATTGATGCTACGCCTTTGGCCAAGAATAAGCCTCAGTACTGGACTCAATTGACCATGTGCATGGCTCCTGCACATCAGGAGGATATTCGCTTTTTGGTGTTGCATAATCTGCATGATGTGGTCGTTTTGGGGTTGCCATGGCTACAGGTCCATAATCCAGTGTTGGATTGGAAATCTATGTCTGTGTCCGGCTGGGGTTGTCAGGGGGTACATGGTGATGTTCCATTGTTGTCAATTTCGCCTTCCACTCCTTCTGAAGTCCCTGAGTTTTTATCAGATTACCGGGATGTATTTGAAGAGCCCAAATCCGGTGCCCTACCTCCTCATAGGGATTGCGATTGTGCTATTAATTTGATTCCTTGTAGTAAGTTTCCTAAGGGCCGACTGTTTATTTTATCTGTGCCAGAGCACGCTGCTATGCGGAGTTATATAAAGGAATCCTTGGAGAAGGGTCATATTCGCCCGTCGTCGTCACCATTGGGAGCAGGGTTCTTTTTTGTGGCCAAGAAGGATGGCTCTTTGAGACCTTGTATTGATTACGGCCTTCTTAATAAGATCACAGTCAAATTTCAGTACCCTTTGCCGCTGCTGTCTGATTTATTTGCTCGGATTAAGGGGGCTAGTTGGTTCACCAAAATAGATCTTCGTGGTGCGTATAATCTTGTGCGTATTAAACAGGGCGATGAATGGAAAAAAGCATTTAATACTCCCGAGGGCCATTTTGAGTACCTGGTTATGCCATTCGGGCTTTCCAATGCTCCATCAGTATTTCAGTCCTTTATGCATGACATCTTCCGAGAGTACCTGGATAAATTCCTGATTGTATATTTGGATGATATTTTGGTCTTCTTGGATGATTGGGAGTCTCACGTGAAGCAGGTCAGAATGGTGTTCCAGGTCCTTCGTGCGAATTCTTTGTTTGTGAAGGGGTCAAAGTGTCTCTTTGGAGTTCAGAAGGTTTCATTTTTGGGTTTCATTTTTTCCCCTTCTACTATCGAGATGGACCCTGTTAAAGTCCAGGCCATTTATGATTGGACTCAGCTGACATCTGTGAAGAGTCTGCAAAAGTTCCTGGGCTTTGCTAATTTTTATCGTCGCTTCATCAGTAATTTTTCTAGTGTTGCTAAACCGTTGACTGATTTGACCAAGAAGGGTGCTGATGTGGTCAATTGGTCTTCTGTGGCTGTGGAAGCTTTTCAGGAGTTGAAGCGTCATTTTTCTTCTGCCCCTGTGTTGTGCCAGCCAGATGTTTCGCTTCCGTTTCAGGTCGAGGTTGATGCTTCTGAGATTGGAGCAGGGGCTGTTTTGTCGCAAAGAAGTTCTGATGGCTCGGTGATGAAACCATGTGCCTTCCTTTCTAGAACGTTTTCGCCTGCTGAGTGCAATTATGATGTTGGCAATCGCGAGTTGTTGGCCATGAAGTGGGCACTCGAGGAGTGGCATCATTGGCTTGAAGGAGCCAAGCATCGCGTGGTGGTCTTGACGGATCACAAGAATTTGACTTATCTCGAGTCTGCCAAACGGTTGAATCCTAGACAGGCTCGTTGGTCGCTATTTTTCTCCCATTTTGATTTTGTCGTTTTGTACCTTCCAGGCTCTAAGAATGTGAAGGCTGATGCCCTGTCAAGGAGTTTTGTGCCCAACTCTCCGGGTGTTCCTGAGCCGGCGGGTATTCTCAAAGAGGGGGTAATTTTGTCTGCCATCTCCCCTGATTTGCGGCGGGTGCTGCAAAAATTTCAGGCTGATAGACCTGACCGTTGCCCAGCAGAGAAACTGTTTGTCCCTGATAAATGGACTAGTAGACTTATCTCGGAGGTTCATTGTTCGGTGTTGGCTGGTCATCCTGGAATCTTTGGTACCAGAGATTTGGTGGCTAGATCCTTTTGGTGGCCGTCTTTGTCGCGGGATGTGCGTTCTTATGTGCAGTCCTGTGGGACTTGTGCTCGGGCTAAGCCCTGCTGTTCTCGTGCCAGTGGGTTGCTTTTGCCCTTGCCGGTCCCGAAGAGGCCCTGGACGCATATCTCTATGGATTTTATTTCGGATCTCCCTGTCTCTCAAAAGATGTCGGTCATTTGGGTGGTTTGTGATCGCTTCTCTAAAATGGTCCATTTGGTACCCTTGTCTAAATTGCCTTCCTCCTCTGATTTGGTGCCATTGTTTTTCCAGCATGTGGTTCATTTACATGGCATTCCGGAGAACATCGTTTCGGACAGAGGTTCCCAGTTTGTTTCGAGGTTTTGGCGAGCCTTTTGTGCTAGGATGGGCATTGATTTGTCTTTTTCCTCGGCTTTCCATCCTCAGACAAGTGGCCAAACCGAACGAACTAATCAGACTTTGGAAACATATCTGAGATGCTTTGTTTCTGCTGATTAGGATGATTGGGTGTCCTTTTTGCCTTTGGCTGAGTTCGCCCTTAATAATCGGGCCAGCTCGGCTACTTTGGTTTCGCCGTTTTTCTGCATTTCTGGTTTCCATCCACATTTCTCTTCAGGGCAGGTTGAGTCTTCAGACTGTCTTGGTGTAGATACTGTGGTAGATAGGTTGCAGCAGATTTGGACTCATGTGGTGGACAATTTGACATTGTCCCAGGAGAAGGCTCAACGTTTCGCTAACCGCCGGCGCTGTGTGGGTCCCCGACTTCGTGTTGGGGATTTGGTTTGGTTGTCGTCTCGTTATGTTCCTATGAAGGTTTCCTCTCCTAAGTTTAAGCCTCGTTTCATTGGTCCGTATAAGATTTCTGAGGTTCTCAATCCTGTGTCGTTTCGTTTGACCCTTCCAGCTTCTTTTGCCATCCATAATGTATTCCATAGGTCATTGTTGCGGAGATACGTGGCGCCTGTGCTTCCATCCGTTGATCCTCCTGCCCCGGTGTTGGTTGAGGGGGAGTTGGAGTATGTGGTGGAGAAGATTTTGGATTCTCGTATTTCGAGACGGAAACTCCAGTACCTGGTCAAATGGAAGGGTTATGGTCAGGAATATAATTCCTGGGTCTTTGCCTCCGATGTTCATGCTGCCGATCTGGTTCGTGCCTTTCATTTGGCTCGTCCTGGTCGGCCTGGGGGCTCTGGTGAGGGTTCAGTGACCCCTCCTCAAGGGGGGGGTACTGTTGTGAATTCTGTTGTCAAGCTCCCTCCTGTGGTCATGAATGGTACTTCGGCTGGTTCTGTCCATGGGCTTCCTCTGGTGGGTGTGAGTGGGGCTGCGGTTTCTGAGGTTCCTTCCACAGGTGACGAGGTAATTCGTTAGCTGGCTGCTCTATTTAACTCCACCTAGATCATTGCTCCATGCCACCTGTCAATGTTCCAGTATTGGTCTAGTTCACTCCTGGATCGTTCTTGTGACCTGTCTTCCCAGCAGAAGCTAAGTTCCTGCTTGTTTTTCTTTAGTTTGCTATTTTTCTGTCCAGCTTGCTATTTTGATTGTTGTCTTGCTTGCTGGGAGCTCTGGGACGCAGAGGGAGCGCCTCCGCACCGTGAGTCAGTGCAGAGGGTCTTTTTGTGCCCTCTGCGTGGTCTTTTTGTAGGTTTTTGTGCTGACCGCAAAGCTACCTTTCCTATCCTCTGTCTGTTCAGTAAGTCGGGCCTCACTTTGCTAAATCTATTTCATCTCTGTGTTTGTAATTTTCATCTTTACTCACAGTCATTATATGTGGGGGGCTGCCTTTTCCTTTGGAGAATTTCTCTGAGGCAAGGTAGGCTTTATTTTTCTATCTTTAGGGCTAGCTAGTTCCTTAGGCTGTGTCGAGTTGCATAGGGAGCGTTAGGAGCAATCCACGGCTATTTCTAGTGTGTGTGATAGGATTAGGGATTGCGGTCAGCAGAGTTCCCACGTCTCAGAGCTCGTCCTATATTATCAGTAACTATCAGGTCATTTCGTGTGCTCTTAACCACCAGGTCCATTATTGTCCTGACCACCAGGTCATAACACGGCGGGTATTCTTAAAGAAGGGGTAATTTAGTCTGCCATCTCCCCTGATTTGCGGCGCGTGCTGCAGAAGTTTCAGGCTGATAGACCTGACCGTTGTCCAATGGAGAAACTGTTTGTCCCTGATAGATGGACTAGTAGAGTTATCTCTGAGGTTCATTGTTCGGTGTTGGCTCGTCATCCTGGAATCTTTGGTACCAGAGATTTGGTGGCTAGATCCTTTTGGTGGCCTTCTTTGTCACGGGATGTGCGTTCTTTTGTGCAGTCCTGTGGGACTTGTGCTCGGGCTAAGCCCTGCTGTTCTCGTGCCAGTGGGTTACTTTTGCCCTTGCCGGTCCCGAAGAGGCCCTGGACGCATATTTCCATGGATTTTATTTCTGATCTCCCTGTTTCTCAAAGGATGTCGGTCATTTGGGTGGTTTGTGATCGCTTCTCTAAGATGGTCCATTTGGTACCCTTGTCTAAATTGCCTTCCTCCTCTGATTTGGTGCCATTGTTTTTCCAGCATGTGGTTCGTTTGCATGGCATTCCGGAGAACATCATCTCGGACAGAGGTTCTCAGTTTGTTTCGAGGTTTTGTGCTAAGATGGGCATTGATTTGTCTTTTTCTTCGGCTTTCCATCCTCAGACTAATGGCCAAACCGAACGAACTAATCAGACTTTGGAAACATATCTGAGATGCTTTGTTTCTGCTGATCAGGATGATTGGGTGTCCTTCTTGCCTTTGGCTGAGTTCGCCCTTAATAATCGGGCCAGCTTGGCTACTTTGGTTTCTCCTTTTTTCTGTAATTCTGGTTTCCATCCTTGTTTCTCTTCAGGGCAGGTTGAGCCTTCGGACTGTCCTGGTGTGGATACTGTGGTGGACAGGTTGCAGCAGATTTGGATTCATGTGGTGGACAATTTGACATTGTCCCAGGAGAAGGCTCAACGTTTCGCTAACCGCCGGCGCTGTGTTGGTCCCCGACTTCGTGTTGGGGATTTGGTTTGGTTGTCATCTCATCATGTTCCTATGAAGGTTTCCTCTCCTAAGTTTAAGCCTCGTTTCATTGGGCCATATAAGATTTCTGAAGTTCTTAATCCTGTGTCATTTTGTTTGGACCTTCCAGCTTCTTTTGCCATCCATGATGTGTTCCATAGGTCGTTGTTGCGGAGATACGTGGCGCCTATGGTTCCCTCCGTTGATCCTCCTGCCCCGGTGTTGGTCGAGGGGGAGTTGGAGTATGTGGCGGAGAAGATTTTGGATTCTCGTGATTCGAGATGGAAACTCCAGTACCTGGTCAAGTGGAATGGTTATGGTCAGGAAGATAATTCCTGGGTTTTTGCCTCTGATGTTGATGCTGCCGATCTAGTTCGTGCCTTTCATTTGGCTCATCCTGATCGGCCTGGGGGCTCTGTTGAGGGTTCGGTGACCCCTCCTCAAGGGGAGGGTACTGTTGTGAATTCTGTTGTCGAACTCCCTCCTGTGGTCGTGAATGGTACTTTGGCGAGTTCTGTCCATGGACTCCCTCTGGTGGCTGTGAGTGGAGCTGCTGCTTCTGAGGTTCCTTACACAGGTGACGTGGTTTATCCTTTGGTTGGCTGCTCTATTTAACTCCACTCAGATCGTTACTCCATGCCAGCTGTCAATGTTCCTGCATTGGTTCAGTTCGCTCTTGGATCTTTCTGGTGACCTGTCTACTCCAGCAGAAGCTAAGTTCCTGCTAGTTATTATTTGTTCATTGTTTCCTTGTCCAGCTGGATATCATGATTTTGCCTTGCTAGCTGGAAGCTCTGGGATGCAGAGTGGCATCTCCGCACCGTTAGTCGGTGCGGAGGTCTTTTTGCACACTCTGCGTGGTCCTTAGTAGTTTTTTGTGCTGACTGCAAAGATACCTTTCCTATCCTCTGTTTGTTTAGTAAGTCTGGCCTCCCTTTGCTGAAACCTGTTTCATATCTGCATTTGTGACTTTCATCTTTACTCACAGTCAATATATGTGGGGGCTGCCTTTTCCTTTGGGGAATTTCTCTGAGGCAAGGTAGGCTTTATTTTCTATCTCTAGGGCTAGCTAGCTCTTAGGCTGTGAAGAGGCGTCTAGGGAGTGTCAGGAATGCTCCACGGCTATTTCAAGTTGTTGTGATAGGATTAGGGGTTGCGGTCAGCAGAGCTCCCACATACCAGAGCTTGTCCTGTGTGAGTTTAACTATCAGGTCTTGCCGGGTGCTCCTAACCACCAGGTCCATAACCGTATAGCAATATTTTTTATTTTAATTCTTTATTTTACACTTAAATATGGATCCCAGGGCCTGAAGGAGATTTTCCGCTCCTTCAGACCCTGGGAACCTTTGGAAACCCAATGCACTGCATTGGGTTTCGAGTTTCGGCTGACCCCGACCTCGACTTTTTTATAGGATTGGCCGATCCTATAAAAGTAAAAGTCGCTCAACCCTAATTATAACAGCACAGTTTTTGGAAAACTTCAGTTACTGTACGGTCTACGCGATTCCATCTCTTTGGTAGCTGCATAGCAGTATTATTATAATTATTATTTATTGTTACAGCGTCATTTATGTGAAAAGGGTATACAGAATAAAAATAAGTACAAACATCTTAAGCAATACAAGCCACTGACTGCCACTGGAGGAGTGAAGACCCTGCTCATGAGGGATCACAGTTTTCAAATGCTGGTTGAGGATACAATAGGTGAGGGTAGAGAAGATTGCGCAGCGGTATGGTGGAGCAATGGTTACTGTAGGTTGTAGGCTTGTCAGTAGTGTTGAGCATTCCGATACCGCAAGTATCGGGTATCGGCCGATATTTGCGGTATCGGAATTCCGATACCGAATTCCGATACTTCCCGCGTATCGGATACCGGAATCGGAAGTTCCCAGAATTCAAACTGAACGCAGCAGCCAATGAGGAATGATTGGAAGTGTGGGCACATCCTGTTTAGCATGGTGGGCATGTAAGTACTGGCAAGGCTGTGATTGGCTGCTGAAATTATGTCACTCTGCACTATAAAAAACGCTGCCGCCATTTTGCGCTCACTCTGCTGTGATTTCAGTTAGGGACAGGACGCTGTGTTCTAACTGAGGGCCAGTTGAGCTAGCTAATTGCTTTATTTTCCTTTCCAAAGGCTAATTTAGCAAAACGCTGTGTGTTCTTCACTATTCACCTTGCTCTTGCCTTGCAGGGCTGTTTTAACAGCGTTCTGCAAAGTCTCTGTGTGTGTGTGTGTGTGTGTGCAGCTCACTCTGTAGTCTGTGTGCAGCCATATACCCGGTTGTATTCAGCTCAGGGGGGGTTCACACTGCCTCACACAGTTGTCCTTTTTTGCTCATAGTGCAGCCTGCTGCACATTTTTTCTCAAATTTCCTATTAGTGTTTTTCCACCCGTCTCCAGCTAAATTGTGGAAAAACACTACATAGGATAACCTAGAGGGGGGTTTTTGGGCCTTGCAGCGCCGTTTACGGCTGTCTGCACAGTCTCCGTGTGAGCCCAGCTCGCCCTGTAGTCTGTGTGCAGCCATAGCCGGTTGGATTCAGCTCAGGGTTCGTTACTGGCTCATATCTTGAGAAAAATTTTCCTTTTTTTCAAATAGTGCAGCCTGTTTAAAAATTAAAAAAAAAAATCCCTATTAGTGTTTTTCCACCCGTCTCCAGCTAAATTGTGGAAAAACACTACATAGGATAACCTAGAGGGGGTTTATTGGGCCTTGCAGCGCCGTTTACGGCTGTCTGCACGGTCTCTGTGTGAGCGCAGCTCGCCCTGTAGTCTGTGTGCAGCTATAGCCGGTTGGATTCAGCTCAGGGTGCGTTACTGCCTCATACCTTGAAAAACAATTTCCTTTTTTTCAAATAGTGCAGCCTGTTTAAAATTTAAAAAAAAAAATTCCTATTTGTGTCTTTCCACCCGTCTCCAGCTAAATAGTGGAAAAACACTACATAGGATAACCTAGAGGAGGGTTTTTTGGCCTTGCAGCGCCGTTTACGGCTGTCTGCACGGTCTCCGTGTGATTTAAACTAGCTCTGTAGCCCGATCTGCACAAAAAAAAAAGTAAAGTTCACCAAACACAACTTAACACTTGTGTAGGCCACATTTGAAAAATAATAAAGTTTAGTCCACACTTTACAACATTAGTGTTTCTTACACCTGTTAGGAGGAGCATTTCAGGAATAAGCACACTAAGGCCTTAGTACTTTTCTGCTTATCTTTATCTGTCAACCAAGATGAAGAGGGCAGGGAGTAAGGCACGTGGGCGTGGGCGCGGAGCAGGGAGAGGAGCAGGGAGAGGACGTGGTGATTCTGTGCCTGCTGCGGGCGCCGGTGACTTGTCGTCACTCAGTTTCAGCAGGGAACAGTCCTTCATGCGCAGCTTTGTCGGAGAGCGCCGTGCACCGCTGCTGCGTGAAGACCAAATTGAAGCCGTTGTCGGGTGGATGGCAGCTAACGCCTCGGCATCGACTTCAGTTAGTGCCACATCCTCTCAGGCACAGAGCACTGGAGAGCAGCCATCTGTCTCTTCACCACCTGCCAAATTGGCCAGGCAGTCAGAGAGCCCAGGACAGGAGCCGTCTCTACTTCTGTTCTCTGAATCTCTTGGCTTGGAAACAGGGGGCCAGCCAAGCAGCATTGGAGAAATGGAAGAAGAGGCAGTGTGCAGTGATGCCCAACAGCGTTTTCTCTCTGACTCTGAAGAGGCAGGTGGGCCAGTGCCTCCGGTGACCACAGCGCATCTGATGATGAAACTCAGGTGCCGCTTTCTGATGCGTACTGTGCTGCCGAGACTACCCAGGAGGAGCAGTTGGTGGCAGAGGGTAGTGGAGATGATGAGGTCCTTGACCCATCGTGGCGTGAGGAACAGGAAGGTGGTGGGAGCAGCTCTGAGGAAGAGCTTCCCCTTACGGGCCAAAGAGGGAGAGGGAGGGGGAAGACTGCGGAGCCTGTAGCCTCCACTTTGGCACCCGCTAGGAGCCTGTCTCTTTCCAAAGCCAAAAAGGGCGCTCCCAAGACTTGCAGTGCCTGGTCCTTTTTTTTCACAGTTGCAGATGACATTTGTTTTGTCAAATGCAAGCTGTGTCATCAGAAAGTAAAAAGAGGGAAAAATGTCAGCAACCTCAATACCACTAATATGTGGAAACATGTGCGGACCAGGCATGCGGTGGAGTTACAGAAACAGACTGAAGATGTAGGCCAACCAACAGCGGCAGCTACCACCTCTTCAGCTCGTGTTGCCTCTTCCTCCAGCTCACGCACAGCTGGTTTGGCTTCCTCCCAGGATCGCCATGGAAGAACCTCTGGCACTGTTGTCCAGAGACCTTGTGTAATTCCACCCACAGCACCACCTTCCCAGTCATCCTCACACTCCCAGTCTACTCTACAGCCATCGGTAGTACAGGCATGGGAGAAAAGGCGGGCATTCTTGGCCAACCACCCCCGAGCACAGGTTCTGAATGCAGGCATTGCCAAACTGTTGTCCCTGGAAATGCTCTCGTTCAGGCTGGTGGAGACTGACAGCTTCCGTGACTTGATGGCATTGGCAGTCCCACAGTACAAGGTGCCCAGCCGCTTTTACTTCAGCAGGCAGGCTGTCCCTGCCCTGCACAGGCATGTTGAGGCAAACATAAAACATGCGCTACTGAACGCCGTCAGTAGCAAGGTCCACCTCACCACCGATGCGTGCACTAGTCAGCATGGACAGGGGCGATATGTTTCCCTCACTGCCCATTGGGTTAATGTTGTTGAGCCAGGTACAGATCGTGCGAGTGGCGCAGGACGTGTCCTGCCCACTCCAAGGATTGCAGGAATCCAGTCTGTACGCATCGACTCCTCCTCTTACACCAGTTCCTCAGATTCCTCTCTGCAGGATCCGTCACAGTCCACCTCCACATGGACCCGTGAACGTTTACCTATGACCGACATGAGCACAGCCGTGGCCAAACGTCAGCAGGCCGTCTTGAAACTAGTTTCATTGGGGCATCGAAGCCACACAGCGCAGGAGCTCTGGAATGCCATCAAGCAGGAGAGCGATGTGTGGTTACTGCCAGCGAATCTCCAGCCAGGCATGGTAGTGTGTGATAATGGCCGAAATCTGGTGGCAGCTTTGACCCTTGGCAACCTCACTCACATCCCATGTCTGGCACATGTGCTCAATTTGGTTGTGCAGAGTTTTCTGAGGGACTATCCGGATCTTGATGCCCTGCTGCACAAGGTCCGCCTAGAGTGTGCTCACTCGCGGCGTTCCAGCTTGGCCAGATCCCGCATAGCTGCTCTGCAGCGCCGATTCCGCCTTCCGGAACACCGCATCATATGTGACCTACCTACCCGGTGGAATTCCACGTTACATATGTTGGAGCGGTTGTGTGAGCAGCAGCAAGCAGTTATGGAGTACCAGCTGCATCAGGCGCAAAGAAGTCGCAGTCAGCGCCGATCAGACTTCACAACCACAGAGTGGGCCACTATGAAGGACGTCTGCCAGGTTTTGCGTCCTTTTGATTATTCCACGCGGATTGCAAGTGCAGATGATGCACTAGTCAGCATGACTGTCCCCCTTATCTGCCTGCTTCAGCAAACTTTGCAAGGGTTAAGGGATGATGTTGTGGAAGAGGTGGAGGATGAGGAGTCACCTTTTCCATCAGCTTCTGGAGAGTCAGCGCCACGTGGTTCCTCACAAAGGGGTGCGCAGGGGCCAATTTGTGAGGAGGATGAGGAGGAGTCAATGGAGGAGGAAGAGCTCCGTCCAGAGGAGGGAGCGACACAATTGTCCAGTGGTCAGTGTGTACAGCGAGGGTGGGTTGATGACGAGCGGGCAGAGATCATGTCTCAAGAAGGGGACAGCGTTTCTGGGCCAGTTGGCACTCTGCAGCACATGGTGGATTTCATGCTGCAGTGCCTGAGAAACGACCGCCGCATCGACCACATTCTCAACATGCCTGATTATTGGGTGTTCACCCTCCTCGATCCTCGCTACCGGGACAACGTCCAAAACCTCATCCCTGCGTTGACCCGGGAGCGTAAATTGCGGGAGTACCACGACACACTGGTGAATTCCATCATCTTCTCCTGTCCAACTGAGAGGAGTGCTGCTAGTGCTTTACAAAGCAGCTCAGTGCGTCGAGGCAGTGGGGGAGGCTCTGCCCAAAGAGGGAGCAGAAGCAGTGCCTCTGCCCAAGGCAAGCCCAGTATGGCACAACTCTGGCACACTTTTGTGTGCCCGCCCCAAATGTCTACACCATCACCGGCGGCTCCAGTCAGCAGGAGGCAACGGTTCCGTCAGATGGTGACAGACTACATGGCTTGCCCTCTTACTGTACTCCCAGACGGCTCTTCCCCGTTCAAGTTTTGGGTCTCTAAGCTGGATACATGGCCAGAGCTAAGCCAGTATGCATTGGAGGTGCTGGCTTGCCCTGCGGCTAGTGTCTTATCGGAACGTGTCTTTAGTGCCGCAGGTGGTGTACTAACAGACCGTCGCATGCGACTATCCTCCGATAACGTTGACCGGCTTACTTTCCTGAAAATGAACCAGGCCTGGATCTCGCAGGAATTTGCCACTCCTCTGCCTGATTAAGTAATTGGGTGTCATCCAGGTCTCCTGCTGTGTTCATCTTTCTACCACCTGAACTGCTATTCCTGGGCTCCAACACCGCCAGTTGCGGCTCAGAAGTGCAGGCTGCACAGTAAAAACATACGACCCAGTGTTATTGGGTTTCAGTAACGTCAGCTGATCCCCAGCTGTGTAGCCGGCAATGTGTCCTGCGACCGCCACGCTGGCACAACAACCTAAATGTAAGGGAACCTGTCCCCCCCCCCCGTCGTTTGTTACTGAAAGAGCCATCTTGTGCAGCAGTAATGCTGCACAAGGAAAAGGTAGCTCTTTTTTTTTAGCTCCTTGCACACGCAGAACTTAACACTTATAAAATGTGTTCACTGATACCGTTATACTGACCCGGAGCTGGGACTTTCCTTCGTAATGTGACGCAGCACAGCCGTCATTCCTACCCCCTTGGTGCCATGCGCTGCCTCCTCAGCGTTGTTTTAAGCTGTCACGGAGCCTGCGCTGTTCTGTTATCCCTTGGGCATGCCCTATTTGCGCTGCCTGTCTTCTGACATAATTTGGTGTCAGGCTGGCTGCGCCTGTGCGGCCGCGCTGCCCGAGATCCCGCCTCGCAGTGTCTTCTGATTGAGTCACACTGCGGGCCTGGGATCCATGGGCATGCGCAGTGCATATCTTCCCCTCGGGCTCTCGCTCATTTCCCTCCGCCTTCTTTAGACTGTGCGCCGTCAGCTGATCCCTAATATCATGCCACGGCCATGACACCGCACAGTCTGAAGAAGAGGGAAGGAGGGGAGTGAGAGTCGAGGATATGCACTGTGCATGCCCATGGTTCCAAGGCCCGCAGTGGGATTACGTTAGACGAGACTGCGAGGTGGGATCTGGAGCAGCATGGACGCACAGGCACTGACAGCCTGACACCAAATTATGTCAGAAGACAGGCAGCGCTAATTGGGCATGGCCAAGGGCTAACAGAACAGCGCAGGCTCCGTGACAGCTTAAAACAACGCTGAGGAGGCAGAGCACGGCACCAAGGGGATAGGAATGACAGCTGTGCTGTGTCCCATTACGAAGGAAATTCGCACCTCCGGGACGGTTTAACGGTATAAGGGTACACATTTTTAGTGTTTACTTCGGTGTTTGCAAGGAGCATAATTAAAAGAACCACCTTTTCCTTTTGCGTCCTTAGTGCTGCACAAGATGGCTCTTTCAGCTACAAACGTCTTGGGGGGGGTTAAAGGTTCCCTTTCAACTTGCTCCAATCAGGCTTCGGCCTACACTCTGTTCCTCTGCTCCTCCTGCTGTCCCTGGGCTCTAACACCGCCAGTTGGTGCCTGGAAGTGCTGTGTGCACAGTCAACAGTCGCTCCTCTGTTATTGGGGTTCAGTAACGTCAGCTGATCCCCAGCTGTGTGTGCGGCAATACTTCCAATCTGCTCCTCCTGCTGTCCCTGGGCTCTAACACCGCCAGTTGGTGCCTGGAAGTGCTGTGTGCACAGTCAACAGTCGCTCCTCTGTTATTGGGGTTCAGTAACGTCAGCTGATCCCCAGCTGTGTGTGCGGCAATACCTCCAATCTGCTCCTCCTGCTGTCCCTGGGCTCTAACACCGCCAGTTGGTGCCTGGAAGTGCTGTCTGCACAGTCAACAGTTGCTCCTCTGTTATTGAGGTTCAGTAACTTCAGCTGATCCCCAGCTGTGTGTGCGGCAATACCTCCAATCTGCTCCTCCTGCTGTCCCTGGGCTCTAACACCGCCAGCTGGTGCCTGGAAGTGCTGTGTGCACAGTCAACAGTCGATCCTCTGTTATTGGGGTTCAGTAACGTCAGCTGATCCCCAGCTGTGTATCTGGCAACGTGTCATGCGACCGCCACGCTGGCACAACTAAAATGTAAGGGGACCTGTCCCCCCCCCCCCTAGGCGTTTGTTACTGAAAGAGCCACCATGTGCAGCACTAATACTGCACAAGGGAAAGGTCGCTCTTGAAATTATGCTCCTTGCAAACACTGAACTTCACACTCATGTAATGTGTCCCCTCACACCGTCCAACCGTCCCGGAGGTGGGACTTTCCTTTGTAATGTGACGCAGCACAGCCGTCATTGCTACCCCCTTGGCACCGTGTGCTGCCTCCTTAGCGTTGTTTGATTCCGTCATGGACCCTGCGCTGTTATGTTATCCCTTGGCCATGCACAGTTTGCGCTGCCCGTCCTCTGACATCATTTGTTGTCGTCCTGGCTGCGCCTGTGCGTCCACGCTGCCCGAAATCACACCTCGCAGTGTCGTCTAATGTGATCCCACAGTGGGCCTGGTATCCATGGCCATGCGCAGTGCATATACTAGCCTCTCACTCCCCTTCTTCACGCTTCTTCAGACTAGGCGGCGTCAGCTGATCCCTAATAGCATGCCACGGCCGTGACGCCGCACAGTCTGAAGAAGCAGGAAGGAGGTGAGTGAGAGGCGATGATATGCACTGCGCATGCCCATGGATCCCTGGCCCGCAGTGGGACTACATTAGATTACACTGCAAGGTTGGATCTCGGGCAGCTTGGACGCACAGGCACTGCCAGCCTGACACCTACATGATGTCAGAAGACGGGCACCGCTAACTGTGCATGGCCAAGGGATAACATTACAGCGCGGGCTCCGTGACAGAACCAAACAACGTTGAGGAGGTGGCGCCCGGCACCAAGGGGGTTGGAATGACGGCTGTGCTGTGTCACATTACAAAGGAAAGTCCCACTTCCGGGATGGTTTGACGGTGTGAGGGGACACATTATATGAGTGTGTACTTCAGCGTTTGCAAGGAGCATAATTTTCGGAGCCACCATTTTCCATGTGCAGTATTACTGCTGTACAAGATGGCTCTTTCAGCAACAAATGCCTGGGGGGGTGGGTTAAAGGTTCCCTTTCAACTTGCTCCACTGCAGGCTTCGGCCTACACTCTGCTCCTCTTTGATTCCCTGGGTTTCAACACTGTCAGTTGCCACCTGGAAGTGTTGTCTACACAGAAAAAACACTAGGTGATGTGTCAGTGGGGTTCAGCACCGCCAGCTGTTCCCCTGCTGTGTAGTCGGCAACGTGTCCAGCACAAGCCACGCTGGCACAACAGAACAAAAGCTGCCACCAGTGAAGGCTTCGGCCTAGACTCTGCTCTTCTCCTCCTCCTGCTGACCCTGGGCTCAAACACCGCTAGTTTTTGCCCGGAAGTGCTAGCTGCACAGAGAAAAACACCAGCCAATGTGTTAGTGGGGTTCAGCACCACAAGCTGTTCCCCTGCTGTGTAGCCGGCAACGTGACCTGCAAACGCCACGCAGGCACATGAACTGAAATTAAAGGGACCCTGGCCCCACCCCCCCAGGTGTTTCTATGTATAACAGCCACCTAGTACAGCAGTACTGCTGCATTTGTACAAGGTGGCTGTTTTTTTATCCTTGCCCACGTAGAATTAAACACATAAAATATGTGTCTCATTACAGACCATTACAATGTCCCTGAGGTGTGAATTTACTTTTTAATGACACGCACCACCCCCCTTGGTAGCGCTGCCCGTCTTCTGACATCATTGGTTGGCTGCCTGTGCCTGTGCGTCCGCCCTGCCCGACACAACCCCCCTCATTTCATATATTTTGGCTGCGAGGGTGTGATTGATGGGCATGTGCAGTGCATATGTTCGCCTGTCTTAACTCATCTCCTTCCGCCTTCTTCAGACTGTGCGGCCTCCTGGCCGTGGTAGGCGATAAGGGATCACCTGAGGCCGCCCAGTCTGAAGCAGGTGTAAGGACATGTGTGAGCGGCAAACATATTTACTGCACAAGGCCACGAATCCCAGCCACGCAGTGTGATTTTTTGAAAACACACTGTGGGCCTGGGATTCATATCCATTGCTAACCGCAACGGGCAACATGAAATGAGGTGAGAAGACAGGCAGCGCTCACAGCCCATGGCCAAGGGATCACAATAGCGCAGACTCCTGTAAAGCTAATACAACGCTCAGGAATCTGCGCCCACCACCTAGGTGTAAATTTTGACACCTGTGCTGCGTCTCCTTAAAAAGACAAGTCACGCCTCCACTACTGTTTGACAGTATAATGGGCTAAATAGTGTACGTGTTTTATTCAGCGTGTGCAAGGAGCAAACTAAATAGAGCAACCTTTTACTTGTGCAGCATTAATGCTGCACAAGGTGTGGCTCTTGTACCTTGCAACACCTGAGGGGGGGTTAAAGGTTACCTTTGAAATTGGTTCAACTAGGCTTCGGCCTACACTCTGCTCCTCTCCTCCTCCTGCTGACCCTGGGCTCTAACACCGCTAGTTTTTGCCCGGAAATGCGAGCTTCACAGAGAAAAACAACAGCCAATGTGTTAGTGGGGTTCAGCACCGCCAGCTGTTCCCCTGCTGTGTAGCCGGCATCGTGTCCAGCACATGCCACGCTGGCACAACCGACCAAAAGCTGCCACCAGTGCAGGCTTCGGCCGACATTTTGCTCCTCTCCTCCTCCTGCTGACCCTGGGCTCTAACACCGCCAGTTTTTGCCCGGACATGCGAGCTGCACAGAGAAAAACACCAGTCAATGTGTCAGTGGGGTTCAGCAACGCCAGCTGTTCCCCTGCTGTGTAGCTGGCAACGTGTCCTGCAAACGCCACGCAGGCACATGAACTGAAATTGAAGGAAGCCTGCCCCCCACCCCCAGGTGTTTCTATGTATAACAGCCACCTTGTACAGCAGTACTGCTGCATTTGTACAAGGTGGCTGACTTTTTCTCCTTGCCCACGTGGAACTCAACACGTACAAAATGTGTCTCATTGAGACCATTCAACTGTCCCTGAGGTGTGACTTTCCTTTCTAATGATACGCAGCACCACCCTTGGTAGCGCTGCCCGTCTCCTGACATCATTGGTTGGCTGCCTGTGCCTGTGCGTCCGCCCTGCCCAACACAACGCCCCTCGTTGTCTCATATATTTTGGCAGCGAGGGTGTTATTGATGGGCATGTGCAGTGCATATGTTCGCCTGTCTTAACTCATCTCCTTCCGCCTTCTTCAGACTGTGCGGCCTCATGGCCGCGGCATGCGATAAGGGATCAGATGAGGCCGCCCAGTCTGAAGTAGGTGTAAGGACATGTGTGAGCGGCAAACATATTAACTGCACAAGGGCACGAATCCCAGCCACGCAGTGTGATTTCTTCCAAACACACTGTGGGTCTGGGATTCATGTCCACCGCTAACCGCATCGGCCAACATGAAATGAGGTCAGAAGACAGGAAGCGCTCACAGCGCATGGCCAAGGGATAACAAGAGCGCAGACTCCTGTACAGCAAATAACAACGCTCAGGAAGCTGCGCCCATGCAGCAAGGTGTTATTTTCGACACCTGTGCTGCTTTTCTTTAAAAAGACAAGTCACGCCTCCACTACTGTTTTACAGTAGAATGGGCTAAATAGTGTACGTGTTTTATTCAAGTGTGCAAGGAGCAAAATTAATAGAGCAACCTTTTACTTGTGCAGCACTAATGCTGCACGAGGTGTGGCTCTTGTACCTTGCAACACCTAACATAGTAACATAGTAACATAGTTAGTAAGGCCGAAAAAAGACATTTGTCCATCCAGTTCAGCCTATATTCCATCATAATAAATACCCAGATCTACGTCCTTCTACAGAACCTAATAATTGTATGATACAATATTGTTCTGCTCCAGGAAGACATCCAGGCCTCTCTTGAACCCCTCGACTGAGTTCGCCATCACCACCTCCTCAGGCAAGCAATTCCAGATTCTCACTGCCCTAACAGTAAAGAATCCTCTTCTATGTTAGTGGAAAAACCTTCTCTCCTCCAGACGCAAAGAATGCCCCCTTGTGCCCGTCACCTTCCTTGGTATAAACAGATCCTCAGCGAGATATTTGTATTGTCCCCTTATATACTTATACATGGTTATTAGATCGCCCCTCAGTCGTCTTTTTTCTAGACTAAATAATCCTAATTTCGCTAATCTATCTGGGTATTGTAGTTCTCCCATCCCCTTTATTAATTTTGTTGCCCTCCTTTGTACTCTCTCTAGTTCAATTATATCCTTCCTGAGCACCGGTGCCCAAAACTGGACACAGTACTCCATGTGCGGTCTAACTAGGGATTTGTACAGAGGCAGTATAATGCTCTCATCATGTGTATCCAGACCTCTTTTAATGCACCCCATGATCCTGTTTGCCTTGGCAGCTGCTGCCTGGCACTGGCTGCTCCAGGTAAGTTTATCATTAACTAGCATCCCCAAGTCCTTCTCCCTGTCAGATTTACCCAGTGGTTTCCCGTTCAGTGTGTAATGGTGATATTGATTCCCTCTTCCCATGTGTATAACCTTACATTTATCATTGTTAAACCTCATCTGCCACCTTTCAGCCCAAGTTTCCAACTTATCCAGATCCATCTGTAGCAGAATACTATCTTCTCTTGTATTAACTGCTTTACATAGTTTTGTATCATCTGCAAATATCGATATTTTACTGTGTAAACCTTCTACCAGATCATTAATGAATATGTTGAAGAGAACAGGTCCCAATACTGACCCCTGCGGTACCCCACTGGTCACAGCGACCCAGTTAGAGACTATACCATTTATAACCACCCTCTGCTTTCTATCACTAAGCCAGTTACTAACCCATTTACACACATTTTCCCCCAGACCAAGCATTCTCATTTTGTGTACCAACCTCTTGTGCGGCACGGTATCAAACGCTTTGGAAAAATCGAGATATACCACGTCCAATGACTCACCGTGGTCCAGCCTATAGCTTACCTCTTCATAAAAACTGATTAGATTGGTTTGACAGGAGCGATTTCTCATAAACCCATGCTGATATGGAGTTAAACAGTTATTCTCATTGAGATAATCCAGAATAACATCCCTCAGAAACCCTTCAAATATTTTACCAACAATAGAGGTTAGACTTACTGGCCTATAATTTCCAGGTTCACTTTTAGAGCCCTTTTTGAATATTGGCACCACATTTGCTATGCGCCAATCCTGCGGAACAGACCCTGTCGCTATAGAGTCCCTAAAAATAAGAAATAATGGTTTATCTATTACATTACTTAGTTCTCTTAGTACTCGTGGGTGTATGCCATCCGGACCCGGAGATTTATCTATTTTAATCTTATTTAGCCGGTTTCGCACCTCTTCTTGGGTTAGATTGGTGACCCTTAATATAGGGTTTTCATTGTTTCTTGGGATTTCACCTAGCATTTCATTTTCCACCGTGAATACCGTGGAGAAGAAGGTGTTTAATATGTTAGCTTTTTCCTCGTCATCTACAACCATTCTTTCCTCACTATTTTTTAAGGGGCCTACACTTTCAGTTTTTATTCTTTTACTATTGATATAGTTGAAGAACAGTTTGGGATTAGTTTTACTCTCCTTAGCAATGTGCTTCTCTGTTTCCTTTTTGGCAGCTTTAACCCCTTCAAGACCCAGCCTATTTTGACCTTAAAGACCTTGCCGTTTTTTGCAATTCTGACCAGTGTCCCTTTATGAGGTAATAACTCAGGAACGCTTCAACGGATCCTAGCGGTTCTGAGATTGTTTTTTCGTGACATATTGGGCTTCATGTTAGTGGTAAATTTAGGTCAATAAATTCTGCATTTATTTGTGATAAACACGGAAATTTGGCGAAAATTTTGAAAATTTCGCAATTTTCACATTTTGAATTTTTATTCTGTTAAACCAGAGAGATATGTGACACAAAATAGTTAATAAATAACATTTCCCACATGTTTACTTTACATCAGCACAATTTTGGAAACAAAATTTTTTTTTGTTAGGAAGTTATAAGGGTTAAAATTTGACCAGCGATTTGTCATTTTTACAACGAAATTTACAAAACCATTTTTTTAGGGACCACCTCACATTTGAAGTCAGTTTGAGGGGTCTATATGGCTGAAAATACCCAAAAGTGACACCATTCTAAAAACTGCACCCCTCAAGGTACTCAAAACCACATTCAAGAAGTTTATTAACCCTTCAGGTGCTTCACAGCAGCAGAAGCAACATGGAAGGAAAAAATGAACATTTAACTTTTTAGTCACAAAAATTATCTTTTAGCAACAATTTTTTTATTTTCCCAATGGTAAAAGGAGAAACTGAACCACGAAAGTTGTTGTCCAATTTGTCCTGAGTACGCTGATACCTCATGTGTGGGAGTAAACCACTGTTTGGGCGCACGGCAGGGCTTGGAAGGGAAGGAGCGCCATTTGACTTTTTGAATCAAAAATTGGCTCCACTCTTTAGCGGACACCATGTCACGTTTGGAGAGCCCCCGTGTGCCTAAAAATTGGAGCTCTTCCACAAGTGACCCCATTTTGGAAACTAGACGCCCCAAGGAACTTATCTAGATGCATAGTGAGCACTTTGAACCCCCAGGTGCTTCACAAATTGATCCGTAAAAATGAAAAAGTACTTTTTTTTCACAAAAAAATTCTTTTAGCCTCAATTTTTTCATTTTCACATGGGCAACAGGATAAATTGGATCCTAAAATGTGTTGGGCAATTTCTCCTGAGTACACCAATACCTCACATGTGGGGGTAAACCACTGTTTGGGCACATGGTAAGGCTCGGAAGGGAAGGAGCGCCATTTGACTTTTTGAATGAAAAATTATTTCCATCGTTAGCGGACACCATGTCGCGTTTGGATAGCTCCTGTGTGCCTAAACATTGGCGCTCCCCCACAAGTGACCCCATTTTGGAAACTAGACCCCCCAAGGAACTTATTTAGATGCCTAGTGAGCACTTTAAACCCTCAGGTGCTTCACAAATTGATCTGTAAAAATGAAAAAGTACTTTTTTTTCACAAAAAAATTATTTTCGCCTCAATTTTTTCATTTTCACATGGGCAGTAGGATAAAATGGATCATAAAATTTGTTGGGCAATTTCTCCCGAGTACGCCGATACCTCATATGTGGGGGTAAACCACTGTTTGGGCACACGGCAGGGCTCGGAAGGGAAGGCGCGCCATTTGACTTTTTGAATGGAAAATTAGCTCCAATTGTTAGCGGACACCATGTCGCGTTTGGAGAGCCCCCTGTGTGCCTAAACATTGGAGCTCCCCCACAAGTGACCCCATTTTGGAAACTAGACCCCCCCAAGGAACTTATCTAGATGCATATTGAGCACTTTAAACCCCCAGGTGCTTCACAGAAGTTTATAACGCAGAGCCATGAAAATAAAAAATAATTTTTCTTTCCTCAAAAATGATTTTTTAGCCTGGAATTTCCTATTTTGCCAAGGATAATGGGAGAAATTGGACCCCAAATATTGTTGTCCAGTTTGTCCTGAGTACGCTGATACCCCATATGTGGGGGTAAACCACTGTTTGGGCGCACGGCAGGGCTCGGAAGGGATGGCACGCCATTTGGCTTTTTAAATGGAAAATTAGCTCCAATCATTAGCGGACACCATGTCACGTTTGGAGAGCCCCTGTGTGCTTAAACATTGGAGATTCCCCAGAAATGACACCATTTTGGAAACTAGACCCCCAAAGGAACTAATCTAGATGTGTGGTGAGGACTTTGAACCCCCAAGTGCTTCACAGAAGTTTATAACGCAGAGCCATGAAAATAAAAATAAAAATTATTTTCTCAAAAATGATCTTTTAGCCTGCAATGTTTTATTTTCCCAAGGGTAACAGGAGAAATTTGACCCCAAAAGTTGTTGTCCAGTTTCTCCTGAGTACGCTGATACCCCATATGTGGGGGTAAATCACTGTTTGGGCACATGCCGGGGCTCGGAAGTGAAGTAGTGACGTTTTGAAACGCAGACTTTGATGGAATGCTCTGTGGGCGTCACGTTGCGTTTGCAGAGCCCCTGATGTGGCTTAACAGTAGAAACCCCCCACAAGTGACCCCATTTTGGAAACTAGACCCCCAAAGGAACTTATCTAGATGTGTGGTGAGCACTTTGAACCCCCAAGTGCTTCATAGAAGTTTATAATGCAGAGCCGTGAAAATAATAAATACGTTTTCTTTCCTCAAAAATAATTATTTAGCCCAGAATTTTTTAATTTTCCCAAGGGTAACAGGAGAAATTTGACCCCAAAAGTTGTTGTCCAGTTTCTCCTGAGTACGGTGATACCCCATATGTGCGGGTAAACTACTGTTTGGGCACATGCCGGGGCTTGGAATTGAAGTAGTGACGTTTTGAAATGCAGACTTTGATGGAATGCTCTGCGGGCGTCACGTTGCGTTTGCAGAGCCCCTGATGTGCCTAAACAGTAGAAACCCCCCACAAGTGACCCCATTTTGGAAACTAGACCCTGAAAGGAACTTATCTAGATGTGTGGTGAGCACTTTGAACCCCCAAGTGCTTCATAGAAGTTTATAATGCAGAGCCGTGAAAATAATAAATACGTTTTCTTTCCTCAAAAATAATTATTTAGCCCAGAATTTTTTATTTTCCCAAGGGTTACAGGAGAAATTGGACCCCAAAAGTTGTTGTCCAGTTTCTTCTGAGTACGCTGATACCCCATATGTGGGGGTAAACCACTGTTTGGGCACACGTCGGGGCTCAGAAGGGAAGTAGTGACTTTTGAAATGCAGACTTTGATGGAATGGTCTGCGGGTGTCACGTTGCGTTTGCAGAGCCCCTGGTGTGCCTAAACAGTAGAGACCCCCCACAAGTGACCCCATTTTAGAAACTAGACCCCCCAAGGAACTTATCTAGATATGTGGTGAGCACTTTGAACCCCCAAGTGCTTCACAGACGTTTACAACGCAGATCCGTGAAAATAAAAAATCATTTTTCTTTCCTCAAAAATTATGTTTTAGCAAGCATTTTTTTAGATTCACAAGGGTAACAGGAGAAATTGGACCCCAGTAATTGTTGCGCAGTTTGTCCTGAGTATGCTGGTACCCCATATGTGGGGGTAAACCACTGTTTGGGCACACGTCAGGGCTCGGAAGTGAGGGAGCACCATTTGACTTTTTGAATACGAGATTGGCTGGAATCAATGGTGGCGCCATGTTGCGTTTGGAGACCCCTGATGTGCCTAAACAGTGGTAACCCCTCAATTCTACCTCCAACACTAACCCCAACACACCCCTAACCCTAATCCCAACTGTAGCCATAACCCTAAACACAACCCTAACTGCAACACACCCCTAACCACAACCCTAACCCCAACACACCCCTAACCATAACCACAACCCTAATTCCAACCCTAACCCTAAGGCTATGTGCCCACGTTGCGGATTCGTGTGAGATATTTTCGCACCATTTTTGAAAAATCCGCGGGTAAAAGGCACTGCGTTTTACCTGCGGATTTTCCGCGGATTTCCAGTGTTTTTTGTGCGGATTTCACCTGCGGATTCCTATTGAGGAACAGGTGTAAAACGCTGCGGAATCCGCACAAAGAATTGACATGCTGCGGAAAATACAACGCAGCGTTCCCGCGCGGTATTTTCCGCACCATGGGCACAGCGGATTTGGTTTCCATATGTTTACATGGTACTGTAAACCTGATGGAACACTGCTGCGAATCCGCAGCCAAATCCGCACCGTGTGCACATAGCCTAATTCTAAAGGTATGTGCACACGCTGCGGATCCGCAGCAGTTTCCCATGAGTGTACAGTTCAATGTAAACCTATGGGAAACAAAAATCGCTGTACACATGCTGCGGAAAAACTGCACGGAAACGCAGCGGTTTACATTCCGCAGCATGTCACTTCTTTGTGCGGATTCCGCAGCGGTTTTACAACTGCTCCAATAGAAAATCGCAATTGTAAAACCGCAGTGAAATGCGCAGAAAAAAACGCGGTAAATCCGCCATAAATCCGCAGCGGTTTAGCACTGCGGATTTATCAAATCCGCAGCGGAAAAATCTGCAGAGGATCAGAATACGTGTGCACATTCCTAACCCTAACCCTAGCCCTAACCCTAACCCTACCCCTAACCCTACCCCTAACCCTACCCCTAACCCTAACCCTACCCCTACCCCTACCCCTAGCCCTAACCTTAACCCTAACCCTACCCCTAACCCTAACCCTACCCCTAACCCTACCCCTAACCCTAACCCTACCCCTAACCCTAACCCTATTCTAACATTAGTGGAAAAAAAAAAATTCTTTATTTTTATATTGTCCCTACCTAATGGGGTTGACAAAGGGGGGGGGGGTTCATTTATTATTTTTTTTATTTTGATCACTGAGATAGATTATATCTCAGTGATCAAAATGCACTTTGGAACGAATCTGCCGGCCGGCAGATTCGGCGGGCGCACTGCGCATGCGCCCGCCATTTTGGAAGATGGCGACGCCCGGGAGAAGACGGACGGGACCACGGCTGGATCGGTAAGTATGATAGGGTGGGGAGGGACCACGGGGGGGGGGATCGGAGCACGGGGGGGGGAATCGGAGCGCGGGAGGGGTGGAACGGAGCGCGGGGGGCGTGGAACGGAGCACGGGGGGGCTGGAATGGAGCACGGGGGGGTGGAACGGAGCACGGGGGGGGGGTGGATCGGAGTGCAGGGGGGGTGATTGGAGCACGGGGGGGTGATTGGAGCACGGGGGGAGCGGACACGAGCACGGGGGGGAGCGGAGCACTGGACGGAGGGGAGCCGGAGCAGTGTACCGGCCAGATCGGGGGGGTGGGGGGGCGATCGGAGGGGTGGGGTGGGGGCACACTAGTATTTCCAGCCATGGCCGATGATATTGCAGCATCGGCCATGGCTGGATTGTAATATTTCACCCGTTATAATGGGTGAAATATTACAAATCGCTCTGATTGGCAGTTTCACTTTCAACAGCCAATCAGAGCGATCGTAGCCACGAGGGGGTGAAGCCACCCCCCCTGGGCTAAACTACCACTCCCCCTGTCCCTGCAGATCGGGTGAAATGGGAGTTAACCCTTTCACCCGATCTGCAGGGACGCGATCTTTCCATGACGCCGCATAGGCGTCATGGGTCGGAATGGCACCGACTTTCATGACGCCTACGTGGCGTCAAAGGTCGGGAAGGGGTTAATTAGTTTTTTAGATAAAGTATTTTTCTCCCTATAGTTTTTTAGAGCTTCAATGGTGCCATCCTGCTTTAGTAGTGCAAATGCTTTCTTTTTACTGTTAGTTGCCTGTCTTACTTCTTTGTTTAGCCACATTGGGTTTTTCCTGTTTCTAGTCCTTTTATTCCCACAAGGTATAAACCGCTTACACTGCCTATTTAGGATGTTCTTAAACATTTCCCATTTATTATCTGTATTCTCATTTCTGAGGATATTGTCCCAGTCTACCAGATTAAGGGCATCTCTAAGCTGTTCAAACTTTGCCTTCCTAAAGTTCAATGTTTTTGTGACTCCCTGACAAGTCCCCCTAGTGAAAGACAGGTGAAACTGCACAATATTGTGGTCGCTATTTCCTAAATGCCCAACCACCTGCAGATTTGTTATTCTGTCAGGTCTATTAGATAGTATTAGGTCTAAAAGTGCTGCTCCTCTGGGGGGGGTTAAAGGTTACCTTTGAAATTGGTTCAACTAGGCTTCGGCCTACACTCTGCTCCTCTCCTCCTCCTGCTGACCCTGGGCTCTAACACCGCCAGTTTTTTCCCGGATGTGCTAGCTGCACAGAGAAAAACACCAGCCAATGTGTTAGTGGGGTTCTGCACCGCCAGCTGTTCCCCAGCTGTGTAGCCGGCAACGTGACCTGCAAACGCCACGCAGGCACAACAGAACAAAAGCTGCCACCAGTGCAGGCTTCGGCCTACACTCTGCTCCTCTCCTCCTCCTGCTGACCCTGGGCTTTAACACCGCCAGTTTTTGCCCGGACGTGCTAGCTGCACAGAGAAAAACACCAGCCAATGTGTTAGTGGGGTTCAGCACCGCCAGCTGTCCTCCTGCTGTGTAGCCGGCAACGTGACCTGCAAATGCCACGCAGGCACATGAACTGAAATTAAAGGGACCCTGCCACCCACCCCAAGGTGTTTCTATGTATAACAGCCACCTTGTACAGCAGTACTGCTGCATTTGTACAAGGTGGCTGACTTTGTCTACTTGCCCACGTTAAATTAAACAAGGAAAAAATGTGTCTCATTACAGACCAATACAATGTCCCTGAGGTGTGACTTTCCTTTTTAATGACACGCAGCACCCCCCCTTGTTAGCGCTGCCCGTCTTCTGACATCTTTGGTTGGCTGGCTGCGGATGTGCGTCCGCCCTGCCTGAAACCACGCTCCTCGTTGTCTTGCTTATTTTGACTGCGAGGGTGTGATTGATGGGCACGAGCAGTGGATATCTTCGCCTGTCTTTACTCCTCTCCTTCCGCCTTCTTCAGAAAGTGCGGCCTCATGGCCGCGGCATGCGAGAAGGGATCAGATGAGGCCGCCCAGTCTGATGCAGGTGTAAGGACATGAGGGACAGGCGACAAAATTTACTGCGCAAGGTCACGAATCCCAGCTCTGCAGTGTGACTTTATTAAAAGACACTGCGGGTCTGGGTTTCATGGCCATCGCTAACCGCACCGGCCAACATGAAATGAGGTGAGAAGACAGGCATCGCTCACAGCGCATGGCCAAGGGATAACAAGAGCGCAGACTCCTGTACAGCAAATAACTACGCTCAGGAATCTTCGCCCAGCACCTAGGTGTAAATTTTGACACCTGTGCTGCATCTCCTTAAAAAGACAAGTCACGCCTCCACTACTGTTTGACAGTATAATGGGCTAAATAGTGTACGTGTTTTATTCAGCGTGTGCAAGGAGCAAACTAAATAGAGCAACCTTTTACTTGTGCAGCATTAATGCTGCACAAGGTGTGGCTCTTGTACCTTGCAACACCTGAGGGGGGGTTAAAGGTTACCTTTGAAATTGGTTCAACTAGGCTTCGGCCTACACTCTGCTCCTCTCCTCCTCCTGCTGACCCTGGGCTCTAACACCGCTAGTTTTTGCCCGGAAATGCGAGCTTCACAGAGAAAAACAACAGCCAATGTGTTAGTGGGGTTCAGCACCGCCAGCTGTTCCCCTGCTGTGTAGCCGGCATCGTGTCCAGCACATGCCACGCTGGCACAACCGACCAAAAGCTGCCACCAGTGCAGGCTTCGGCCGACATTTTGCTCCTCTCCTCCTCCTGCTGACCCTGGGCTCTAACACCGCCAGTTTTTGCCCGGACATGCGAGCTGCACAGAGAAAAACACCAGTCAATGTGTCAGTGGGGTTCAGCAACGCCAGCTGTTCCCCTGCTGTGTAGCTGGCAACGTGTCCTGCAAACGCCACGCAGGCACATGAACTGAAATTGAAGGAAGCCTGCCCCCCACCCCCAGGTGTTTCTATGTATAACAGCCACCTTGTACAGCATTACTGCTGCATTTGTACAAGGTGGCTGACTTTTTCTCCTTGCCCACGTGGAACTCAACACGTACAAAATGTGTCTCATTGAGACCATTCAACTGTCCCTGAGGTGTGACTTTCCTTTCTAATGATACGCAGCACCACCCTTGGTAGCGCTGCCCGTCTCCTGACATCATTGGTTGGCTGCCTGTGCCTGTGCGTCCGCCCTGCCCAACACAACGCCCCTCGTTGTCTCATATATTTTGGCAGCGAGGGTGTTATTGATGGGCATGTGCAGTGCATATGTTCGCCTGTCTTAACTCATCTCCTTCCGCCTTCTTCAGACTGTGCGGCCTCATGGCCGCGGCATGCGATAAGGGATCAGATGAGGCCGCCCAGTCTGAAGTAGGTGTAAGGACATGTGTGAGCGGCAAACATATTAACTGCACAAGGGCACGAATCCCAGCCACGCAGTGTGATTTTTTCCAAACACACTGTGGGTCTGGGATTCATGTCCACCGCTAACCGCATCGGCCAACATGAAATGAGGTCAGAAGACAGGAAGCGCTCACAGCGCATGGCCAAGGGATAACAAGAGCGCAGACTCCTGTACAGCAAATAACAACGCTCAGGAAGCTGCGCCCATGCAGCAAGGTGTTATTTTCGACACCTGTGCTGCTTTTCTTTAAAAAGACAAGTCACGCCTCCACTACTGTTTTACAGTAGAATGGGCTAAATAGTGTACGTGTTTTATTCAGCGTGTGCAAGGAGCAAAATTAATAGAGCAACCTTTTACTTGTGCAGCATTAATGCTGCACGAGGTGTGGCTCTTGTACCTTGCAACACCTAACATAGTAACATAGTAACATAGTTAGTAAGGCCGAAAAAAGACATTTGTCCATCCAGTTCAGCCTATATTCCATCATAATAAATACCCAGATCTACGTCCTTCTACAGAACCTAATAATTGTATGATACAATATTGTTCTGCTCCAGGAAGACATCCAGGCCTCTCTTGAACCCCTCGACTGAGTTCGCCATCACCACCTCCTCAGGCAAGCAATTCCAGATTCTCACTGCCCTAACAGTAAAGAATCCTCTTCTATGTTAGTGGAAAAACCTTCTCTCCTCCAGACGCAAAGAATGCCCCCTTGTGCCCGTCACCTTCCTTGGTATAAACAGATCCTCAGCGAGATATTTGTATTGTCCCCTTATATACTTATACATGGTTATTAGATCGCCCCTCAGTCGTCTTTTTTCTAGACTAAATAATCCTAATTTCGCTAATCTATCTGGGTATTGTAGTTCTCCCATCCCCTTTATTAATTTTGTTGCCCTCCTTTGTACTCTCTCTAGTTCCATTATATCCTTCCTGAGCACCGGTGCCCAAAACTGGACACAGTACTCCATGTGCGGTCTAACTAGGGATTTGTACAGAGGCAGTATAATGCTCTCATCATGTGTATCCAGACCTCTTTTAATGCACCCCATGATCCTGTTTGCCTTGGCAGCTGCTGCCTGGCACTGGCTGCTCCAGGTAAGTTTATCATTAACTAGCATCCCCAAGTCCTTCTCCCTGTCAGATTTACCCAGTGGTTTCCCGTTCAGTGTGTAATGGTGATATTGATTCCCTCTTCCCATGTGTATAACCTTACATTTATCATTGTTAAACCTCATCTGCCACCTTTCAGCCCAAGTTTCCAACTTATCCAGATCCATCTGTAGCAGAATACTATCTTCTCTTGTATTAACTGCTTTACATAGTTTTGTATCATCTGCAAATATCGATATTTTACTGTGTAAACCTTCTACCAGATCATTAATGAATATGTTGAAGAGAACAGGTCCCAATACTGACCCCTGCGGTACCCCACTGGTCACAGCGACCCAGTTAGAGACTATACCATTTATAACCACCCTCTGCTTTCTATCACTAAGCCAGTTACTAACCCATTTACACACATTTTCCCCCAGACCAAGCATTCTCATTTTGTGTACCAACCTCTTGTGCGGCACGGTATCAAACGCTTTGGAAAAATCGAGATATACCACGTCCAATGACTCACCGTGGTCCAGCCTATAGCTTACCTCTTCATAAAAACTGATTAGATTGGTTTGACAGGAGCGATTTCTCATAAACCCATGCTGATATGGAGTTAAACAGTTATTCTCATTGAGATAATCCAGAATAACATCCCTCAGAAACCCTTCAAATATTTTACCAACAATAGAGGTTAGACTTACTGGCCTGTAATTTCCAGGTTCACTTTTAGAGCCCTTTTTGAATATTGGCACCACATTTGCTATGCGCCAATCCTGCGGAACAGACCCTGTCGCTATAGAGTCCCTAAAAATAAGAAATAATGGTTTATCTATTACATTACTTAGTTCTCTTAGTACTCGTGGGTGTATGCCATCCGGACCCGGAGATTTATCTATTTTAATCTTATTTAGCCGGTTTCGCACCTCTTCTTGGGTTAGATTGGTGACCCTTAATATAGGGTTTTCATTGTTTCTTGGGATTTCACCTAGCATTTCATTTTCCACCGTGAATACCGTGGAGAAGAAGGTGTTTAATATGTTAGCTTTTTCCTCGTCATCTACAACCATTCTTTCCTCACTATTTTTTAAGGGGCCTACATTTTCAGTTTTTATTCTTTTACTATTGATATAGTTGAAGAACAGTTTGGGATTAGTTTTACTCTCCTTAGCAATGTGCTTCTCTGTTTCCTTTTTGGCAGCTTTAATTAGTTTTTTAGATAAAGTATTTTTCTCCCTATAGTTTTTTAGAGCTTCAATGGTGCCATCCTGCTTTAGTAGTGCAAATGCTTTCTTTTTACTGTTAATTGCCTGTCTTACTTCTTTATTTAGCCACATTGGGTTTTTCCTATTTCTAGTCCTTTTATTCCCACAAGGTATAAACCGCTTACACTGCCTATTTAGGATGTTCTTAAACATTTCCCATTTATTATCTGTATTCTCATTTCTGAGGATATTGTCCCAGTCTACCAGATTAAGGGCATCTCTAAGCTGTTCAAACTTTGCCTTCCTAAAGTTCAATGTTTTTGTGACTCCCTGACAAGTCCCCCTAGTGAAAGACAGGTGAAACTGCACAATATTGTGGTCGCTATTTCCTAAATGCCCAACCACCTGCAGATTTGTTATTCTGTCAGGTCTATTAGATAGTATTAGGTCTAAAAGTGCTGCTCCTCTGGGGGGGGTTAAAGGTTACCTTTGAAATTGGTTCAACTAGGCTTCGGCCTACACTCTGCTCCTCTCCTCCTCCTGCTGACCCTGGGCTCTAACACCGCCAGTTTTTTCCCGGATGTGCTAGCTGCACAGAGAAAAACACCAGCCAATGTGTTAGTGGGGTTCTGCACCGCCAGCTGTTCCCCAGCTGTGTAGCCGGCAACGTGACCTGCAAACGCCACGCAGGCACAACAGAACAAAAGCTGCCACCAGTGCAGGCTTCGGCCTACACTCTGCTCCTCTCCTCCTCCTGCTGACCCTGGGCTTTAACACCGCCAGTTTTTGCCCGGACGTGCTAGCTGCACAGAGAAAAACACCAGCCAATATGTTAGTGGGGTTCAGCACCGCCAGCTGTCCTCCTGCTGTGTAGCCGGCAACGTGACCTGCAAATGCCACGCAGGCACATGAACTGAAATTAAAGGGACCCTGCCACCCACCCCAAGGTGTTTCTATGTATAACAGCCACCTTGTACAGCAGTACTGCTGCATTTGTACAAGGTGGCTGACTTTGTCTACTTGCCCACGTTAAATTAAACAAGGAAAAAATGTGTCTCATTACAGACCAATACAATGTCCCTGAGGTGTGACTTTCCTTTTTAATGACACGCAGCACCCCCCCTTGTTAGCGCTGCCCGTCTTCTGACATCTTTGGTTGGCTGGCTGCGGATGTGCGTCCGCCCTGCCTGAAACCACGCTCCTCGTTGTCTTGCTTATTTTGACTGCGAGGGTGTGATTGATGGGCACGAGCAGTGGATATCTTCGCCTGTCTTTACTCCTCTCCTTCCGCCTTCTTCAGAAAGTGCGGCCTCATGGCCGCGGCATGCGAGAAGGGATCAGATGAGGCCGCCCAGTCTGATGCAGGTGTAAGGACATGAGGGACAGGCGACAAAATTTACTGCGCAAGGTCACGAATCCCAGCTCTGCAGTGTGACTTTATTAAAAGACACTGCGGGTCTGGGTTTCATGGCCATCGCTAACCGCACCGGCCAACATGAAATGAGGTGAGAAGACAGGCATCGCTCACAGCGCATGGCCAAGGGATAACAAGAGCGCAGACTCCTGTACAGCAAATAACTACGCTCAGGAATCTTCGCCCAGCACCTAGGTGTAAATTTTGACACCTGTGCTGCATCTCCTTAAAAAGACAAGTCACGCCTCCACTACTGTTTGACAGTATAATGGGCTAAATAGTGTACGTGTTTTATTCAGCGTGTGCAAGGAGCAAACTAAATAGAGCAACCTTTTACTTGTGCAGCATTAATGCTGCACAAGGTGTGGCTCTTGTACCTTGCAACACCTGAGGGGGGGTTAAAGGTTACCTTTGAAATTGGTTCAACTAGGCTTCGGCCTACACTCTGCTCCTCTCCTCCTCCTGCTGACCCTGGGCTCTAACACCGCTAGTTTTTGCCCGGAAATGCGAGCTTCACAGAGAAAAACAACAGCCAATGTGTTAGTGGGGTTCAGCACCGCCAGCTGTTCCCCTGCTGTGTAGCCGGCATCGTGTCCAGCACATGCCACGCTGGCACAACCGACCAAAAGCTGCCACCAGTGCAGGCTTCGGCCGACATTTTGCTCCTCTCCTCCTCCTGCTGACCCTGGGCTCTAACACCGCCAGTTTTTGCCCGGACATGCGAGCTGCACAGAGAAAAACACCAGTCAATGTGTCAGTGGGGTTCAGCAACGCCAGCTGTTCCCCTGCTGTGTAGCTGGCAACGTGTCCTGCAAACGCCATGCAGGCACATGAACTGAAATTGAAGGGAGCCTGCCCCCCACCCCCGGGTGTTTCTATGTATAACAGCCACCTTGTTCAGCAGTACTGCTGCATTTGTACAAGGTGGCTGACTTTTTCTCCTTGCCCACGTGGAACTCAACACGTACAAAATGTGTCTCATTGAGACCATTCCACTGTCCCTGAGGTGTGACTTTCCTTTGTAATTATACGCAGCACCCCCCTTGGTAGCGCTGCCCGTCTCCTGACATCATTGGTTGGCTGCCTGTGCCTGTGCGTCCGCCCTGCCCAACACAACGCCCCTCGTTGTCTCATATATTTTGTCAGCGAGGGTGTTATTGATGGGCATGTGCAGTGCATATGTTCGCCTGTCTTAACTCATCTCCTTCCGCCTTCTTCAGACTGTGCGGCCTCCTGGCCGCGGCATGCGAAAAGGGATCAGCAGAGGCCGCCCAGTCTGAAGCAGGTGTAAGGACGTGTGTGAGCGTCGAAAATATTTACTGCTCAAGGCCACGAATCCCAGCACCGCAGTGTGACTTTATGAAAAGGCAGTGTGGGTCTGGGATTTATGGCCATCGTTAACCGCAGCGGCCAACATGAAATGAGGTCATAAGACGGGCAGCGCTAACAGGGCATTGCCAAGGGATAACACAAGAGTGCAGACTCCTGTACAGCAAAAAACAACGCTCAGGAAGCAGCGCCAAGCACAAAGGCGTTATTTGGGACACCTATGCTGCGTCTCCTTAAAAATACAAGTCACGCCTCAACTACAGTTTGACTGTAGAATGGGCTAAATTGTGTACGTGTTGCATTCAGCGTGTGCAAGTAGACAAATTAATAGAGCAACCTTTTCTTGTGCAGCATTAATGCTGCACAAGGTGTGGTTCTTGTACTTTGTAACACCTGAGGGGGGGTTAAAGGTTACCTTTGAAATTGGTTCAACTAGGCTTCGGCCTACACTCTGCTCCTCTCCTCCTCCTGCTGACCCTGGGCTGTAACAACGCTAGTTTTTGCCCGGAAGTGCTAGCTGCACAGAGAAAAACACCAGCCAATGTGTTAGTGGGGTTCAGCACCGCCTGCTGTTCCCCCACTGTGTAGCCGGCAAAGTGTCCTGCAAACGCAACGCAGACACAAAGCTGACTCCAGTGCAGGCTTCGGCCTACACTCTGCTCCCCCTGCTTACCCTTTGCTCCAACACCGCTAGTTGGGGCTGTAGGAAGACAATGTTTGATAGGCAAAGCATCCGGGTTCCAGCACCGCCAGCTGGTTCTCGGCAGTGTTTTTGTCACAGGTACTCCCTCGTGCCAAACCTGGTTTCAGCACCGTCAGCTGTTTCCGGGTTGTGTCAAACTCGCTGAGACGCCTATGCTTGCCCCGTCGTGTTGCAGTCGGGTTAGCCAACTCCAGGGTGCCTCCAGTTTAGGAGCTTCCTATGTGGGCTGCATGAATTGGTAGTCAAGGCTGGTTCTGTAGTGCCAGTAGGCCCAGCTCCCCCTGTAGGACTGTTGGGGTTCGGTAACTGCGGCTGCCTCGCGGCCTAGCTGTTCTCTCCTCTCCTGTGGGCCTTGGGGTCCACCACCTGATTCCAGAACCGTCAGCTGGTTCCAGGCCGAGCCTTTGGCTTAGGTGCCTCCTCCTGGGTATCCGAGTTCCGCCAACGCCAGGCGGTCCTTGGTAGTGCTTTTAAGCGCGGGCACCTACAGCTTAGTAACCGGGTTCCAGCACCGTCAGCTGGTTCTCGGTCGTGCCATTGGCTCTTGCACACTGGGGCAACGCATCTGAGTTCCAGCACCGCCAGCTGGTTCTCGGCAGTGTTTTTGTCACGGGTACTCCCTCGTGCCCAGCCTGGTTCCAGCACCGTCAGCTGTTTCCGGGTACTGTCAAACTCACTGAGACACCTATGCGTTGCCCCGTCGTGTTGCGGTCGAGTTAGCCAACTCCAGGGTGCCTCCAGTTTAGGAGCTTCCTATGTGGGCTGCATGAATTGGTAGTTAAGGCTGGTTCTGTAGTGCCAGTAAGCCCAGCTCCCCCTGTAGGACTGTTGGGGTTCGGTAACTGCGGCTGCCTCGCGGCCTAGCTGTTCTCTCCTCTCCTGTGGGCCTTGGGGTCCATCACCTGGTTCCAGCACCGTCAGCTGGTTCCGGGCCAAGCCTTTGGCTTAGGTGCCTCCTCCTGGGTATCCGAGTTCCGCCAACGCCAGGCGGTCCTTGGTAGTGCTTTTAAGCGCGGGCACCTACAGCTTAGTAACCGGGTTCCAGCACCGTCAGCTGGTCCTCGGTGCCATTGTCTCTTGCACACTGGGGCAACGCATCCGGGTTCCAGCACCGCCAGCTGGTTCTCGGCAGTGTTCTTGTCACAGGTACTCCCTCGTGCCAAGCCTGGTTTCAGCACCGTCAGCTGTTTCCAGGTTGTGTCAATTTCACTGAGACGCCTATGCTTGCCCCGTCGTGTTGCTGTCGGGTTAGCCAACTCCAGGGTGCCTCCAGTTTAGGAGCTTCCTATGTGGGCTGCGTGAACTGGTAGTCAAGGCTGGTTCTGTAGTGCCAGTAGGCCCAGCTCCCCCTGTAGGACTGTTGGGGTTCGGTAACTGCGGCTGCCTCGCGGCCTAGCTGTTCTCTCCTCTCCTGTGGGACTTCGGGTCCACCTCCTGGTTCCAGCACCGTCAGCTGGTTCCGGGCCGAGCCTTTGGCTTAGGTGCCTCCTCCTGGGTATTCGAGTTCCGCCAACGCCAGGCGGTCCTTGGTAGTGCTTTTAAGTGCGGACACCTACAGCTTAGTAACCGGGTTCCAGCACCGTCAGCTGGTCCTCGGTCGTGCCATTGGCTCTTGCACACTGGGGCAACGCATCTGGGTTCCAGCAACGCCAGCTGGTTCTCGGCAGTGGTTTTGACACAGGTACTCCCTCGTGCCAAGCCTGGTTTCAGCACCGTCAGCTGTTTCCGGGTTGTGTCAAGCTCACTGAGACGCCTATGCTTGCCCCTTCGTGGTGCTGTTGGGTTAGCCAACTCCAGGGTGCCTCCAGTTTAGGAGCTTCCTATGTGGGCTGCGTGAACTGGTAGTCAAGGCTGGTTCTGTAGTGCCAGTAGGCCCAGCTACCCCTGTAGGACTGTTGGGGTTCGGTAACTGCGGCTGCCTCGCGGCCTAGCTGTTCTCTCCTCTCCTGTGGGCCTTCGGGTCCACCTCCTGGTTCCAGCACCGTCAGCTGGTTCCAGGCCGAGCCTTTGGCTTAGGTGTCTCCTCCTGGGTATCCGAGTTCCGCCAACGCCAGGCGGTCCTTGGTAGTGCTTTTAAGCGCGGGCACCTACAGCTTAGTAACCGGGTTCCAGCACCGTCAGCTGGTCCTCGGTGCCATTGGCTCTGGCACACTGGGGCAATGCATCCGGGTTCCAGCACCGACAGCTGGTTCTCGGCAGTGTTTTTGTCACAGGTACTCCCTCGTGCCAAGCCTGGTTTCAGCACCGTCAGCTGTTTCCGGGTTGTGTCAAGTTCACTGAGACGCCTATGCTTGCCCCGTCGTGGTGCGGTCGGGTTAGCCAACTCCAGGGTGCCTCCAGTTTAGGAGCTTCCTATGTGGGCTGCGTGAACTGGTAGTCAAGGCTGGTTCTGTAGTGCCAGTAGGCCCAGCTCCCCCTGTAGGACTGTTGGGGTTCGGTAATGCGGCTGCCTCGCGGCCTAGCTGTTCTCTCCTCTCCTGTGGGCCTTCGGGTCCACCTCCTGGTTCCAGCACCGTCAGCTGGTTCCGGGCCGAGCCTTTGGCTTAGGTGCCTCTTCCTGGGTATCCGAGTTCCGCCAACGCCAGGCGATCCTTGGTAGTGCTTTTAAGTGCGGGCACCTACAGCTTAGTAACCGGGTTCCAGCACCGTCAGCTGGTCCTCGGTCGTGCCATTGGCTCTTGCACACTGGGGCAACGCATCTGGGTTCCAGCAACGCCAGCTGGTTCTCGGCAGTGTTTTTGACACAGGTACTCCCTCGTGCCAAGCCTGGTTTCAGCACCGTCAGCTGTTTCCGGGTTGTGTCAAGCTCACTGAGACGCCTATGCTTGCCCCGTCGTGGTGCTGTTGGGTTAGCCAACTCCAGGGTGCCTCCAGTTTAGGAGCTTCCTATGTGGGCTGCGTGAACTGGTAGTCAAGGCTGGTTCTGTAGTGCCAGTAGGACCAGCTCCCCCTGTAGGACTGTTGGGGTTCGGTAACTGCGGCTACCTCGCGGCCTAGCTGTTTTCTCCTCTCCTGTGGGCCTTCGGGTCCACCTCCTGGTTCCAGCACCGTCAGCTGGTTCCAGGCCGAGCCTTTGGCTTAGGTGCCTCCTCCTGGGTATCCGAGTTCCGCCAACGCCAGGCGGTCCTTGGTAGTGCTTTTAAGCGCGGGCACCTACAGCTTAGTAACCGGGTTCCAGCACCGTCAGCTGGTCCTCGGTGCCATTGGTTCTTGCACACTGGGGCAATGCATCCGGGTTCCAGCACCGCCAGCTGGTTCTCGGCAGTGTTCTTGTCACAGGTACTCCCTCGTGCCAAGCCTGGTTTCAGCACCGTCAGCTGTTTCCGGGTTGTGTCAAGTTCACTGAGACGCCTATGCTTGCCCCGTCGTGGTACGGTCGGGTTAGCCAACTCCAGGGTGCCTCCAGTTTAGGAGCTTCCTATGTGGGCTGCGTGAACTGGTAGTCAAGGCTGGTTCTGTAGTGCCAGTAGGCCCAGCTCCCCCTGTAGGACTGTTGGGGTTCGGTAACTGCGGCTGCCTCGCGGCCTAGCTGTTCTCTCCTCTCCTGTGGGCCTTCGGGTCCACCTCCTGGTTCCAGCACCGTCAGCTGGTTCCGGGCCGAGCCTTTGGCTTAGGTGCCTCCTCCTGGGTATCCGAGTTCCGCCAACGCCAGGCGGTCCTTGGTAGTGCTTTTAAGCGCGGGCACCTACAGCTTAGTAACCGGGTTCCAGCACCGTCAGCTGGTCCTCGGTGCCATTGGCTCTTGCACACTGGGGCAATGCATCCGGGTTCCAGCACCGCCAGCTGGTTCTCGGCAGTGTTCTTGTCACAGGTACTCCCTCGTGCCAAGCCTGGTTTCAGCACCGTCAGCTGTTTCCGGGTTGTGTCAAGTTCACTGAGATGCCTATGCTTGCCCCGTCGTGGTGCGGTCGGGTTAGCCAACTCCAGGGTGCCTCCAGTTTAGGAGCTTCCTATGTGGGCTGCGTGAACTGGTAGTCAAGGCTGGTTCTGTAGTGCCAGTAGGCCCAGCTCCCCCTGTAGGACTGTTGGGGTTCGGTAACTGCGGCTGCCTCGCGGCCTAGCTGTTCTCTGCTCTCCTGTGGGCCTTCGGGTCCACCTCCTGGTTCCAGCACCGTCAGCTGGTTCCAGGCCGAGCCTTTGGCTTAGGTGCCTCTTCCTGGGTATCCGAGTTCCGCCAACGCCAGGCGGTCCTTGGTAGTGCTTTTAAGTGCGGGCACCTACAGCTTAGTAACCGGGTTCCAGCACCGTCAGCTGGTCCTCGGTCGTGCCATTGGCTCTTGCACACTGGGGCAACGCATCTGGGTTCCAGCAACGCCAGCTGGTTCTCGGCAGTGTTTTTGACACAGGTACTCCCTCGTGCCAAGCCTGGTTTCAGCACCGTCAGCTGTTTCCGGGTTGTGTCAAGCTCACTGAGACGCCTATGCTTGCCCCGTCGTGGTGCTGTTGGGTTAGCCAACTCCAGGGTGCCTCCAGTTTAGGAGCTTCCTATGTGGGCTGCGTGAACTGGTAGTCAAGGCTGGTTCTGTAGTGCCAGTAGGCCCAGCTCCCCCTGTAGGACTGTTGGGGTTCGGTAACTGCGGCTGCCTCGCGGCCTAGCTGTTCTCTCCTCTCCTGTGGGCCTTCGGGTCCACCTCCTGGTTCCAGCACCGTCAGCTGGTTCCAGGCCGAGCCTTTGGCTTAGGTGCCTCCTCCTGGGTATCCGAGTTCCGCCAACGCCAGGCGGTCCTTGGTAGTGCTTTTAAGCGCGGGCACCTACAGCTTAGTAACCGGGTTCCAGCACCGCCAGCTGGTCCTCGGTGTCATTGGCTCTTGCACCCTGGGTCAACGCATCTGGGTTCCAGCACCGCCAGCTGGTTCTCGGCAGTGTTCTTGTCACAGGTACTCCCTCGTGCCAAGCCTGGTTTCAGCACCGTCAGCTGTTTCCGGGTTGTGTCAAGCTCACTGAGACGCCTATGCTTGCCCCGTCGTGGTGCTGTCGGGTTAGCCAACTCCAGGGTGCCTCCAGTTTAGGAGCTTCCTATGTGGGCTGCGTGAACTGGTAGTCAAGGCTGGTTCTGTAGTGCCAGTAGGCCCAGCTCCCCCTGTAGGACTGTTGGGGTTCGGTAACTGCGGCTGCCTCGCGGCCTAGCTGTTCTCTCCTCTCCTGTGGACCTTCGGGTCCACCACCTGGTTCCAGCACTGTCAGCTGGTTCCGGGCCGAGCCTTTGGCTTAGGTGCCTCCTCCTAGGTATCCGAGTTCCGCCAACGCCAGGCGGTCCTTGGTAGTGCTTTTAAGCGCGGGCACCTACAGCTTAGTAACCGGGTTCCAGCACCGTCAGCTGGTCCTCGGTGCCATTGGCTCTTGCACACTGGGGCAACGCATCTGGGTTCCAGCAACGCCAGCTGATTCTCGGCAGTGTTTTTGACACAGGTATTCCCTCGTGCCAAGCCTGGTTTCAGCACCATCAGCTGTTTCCGGGTTGTGTCAAGCTCACTGAGACGCCTATGCTTGCCCCGTCGTGGTGCTGTCGGGTTAGCCAACTCCAGGGTGCCTCCAGTTTAGGAGCTTCCTATGTGGGCTGCGTGAACTGGTAGTCAAGGCTGGTTCTGTAGTGCCAGTAGGCCCAGCTCCCCCCTGTAGGACTGTTGGGGTTCGGTAACTGCGGCTGCCTCGCGGCCTAGCTGTTCTCTCCTCTCCTGTGGACCTTCGGGTCCACCACCTGGTTCCAGCACTGTCAGCTGGTTCCGGGCCGAGCCTTTGGCTTAGGTGCCTCCTCCTGGGTATCCGAGTTCCACCAACGCCAGGCGGTCCTTGGTAGTGCTTTTAAGCGCGGGCACCTACAGCTTAGTAACCGGGTTCCAGCACCGTCAGCTGGTCCTCGGTGCCATTGGCTCTTGCACACTGGGGCAACGCATCCGGGTTCCAGCACCGCCAGCTGGTTCTCGGCAGTGTTCTTGTCACAGGTACTCCCTCGTGCCAAGCCTGGTTTCAGCACCTCAGCTGTTTCCGGGTTGTGTCAAGTTCACTGAGACGCCTATGCTTGCCCCGTCATGGTGCGGTCGGGTTAGCCAACTCCAGGGTGCCTCCAGTTTAGGAGCTTCCTATGTGGGCTGCGTGAACTGGTAGTCAAGGCTGGTTCTGTAGTGCCAGTAGGCCCAGCTCCCCCTGTAGGACTGTTGGGGTTCGGTAACTGCGGCTGCCTCGCGGCCTAGCTGTTCTCTCCTCTCCTGTGGGCCTTCGGGTCCACCTCCTGGTTCCAGCACCGTCAGCTGGTTCCGGGCTGGGCCTTTGGCTTAGGTGCCTCCTCCTGGGTATCCGAGTTCCGCCAACGTCAGGCGGTCCTTGGTAGTGCTTTTAAGCGCGGGCACCTACAGCTTAGTAACCAGGTTCCAGCACCGTCAGCTGGTCCTCGGTTGTGCCATTGGCTCTTGCACACTGGGGCAACGCATCTGGGTTCCAGCAACGCCAGCTGGTTCTCGGCAGTGTTTTTGACACAGGTACTCCCTCGTGCCAAGCCTGGTTTCAGCACCGTCAGCTGTTTCCGGGTTGTGTCAAGCTCACTGAGACGCCTATGCTTGCCCCGTCGTGGTGCTGTCGTGTTAGCCAACTCCAGGGTGCCTCCAGTTTAGGAGCTTCCTATGTGGGCTGCGAGAACTGGTAGTCAAGGCTGGTTCTGTAGTGCCAGTAGGCCCAGCTCCCCCTGTAGGACTGTTGGGGTTCGGTAACTGCGGCTGCCTCGCGGCCTAGCTGTTCTCTCCTCTCCTGTGGGCCTTCAGGTCCACCACCTGGTTCCAGCACCGTCAGCTGGTTCTCGGCACTGTCTTTTGCTCTTGTACCTTCTGCTCCCCATCCTGGTTCCATTACCGTCAGCTGGTTCCGGGCAGAGCCTTTGGCTTAGATGCCTCCTTCTGGGTATCCAAGTTCCACCAACATCAGGTGGTCCTTGGTAGTGCTTTCAGGCACGGGTACCTCCTGCTTAGTAACCGGGTTCCAGTAACGTCAGCTGGTCCTCGGTAGTTCCATTGGCTCTTGGACCTTCGGCTACCCATCCGGGTTCCAGTACCGTCAGCTGGTTCTCGGCAGTGTCTTTTGCTCTTGTACCTTCTGCTCCCCATCCTGGTTCCAGTACCGTCAGCTGGTTCCGGGCAGAGCCTTTGGCTTAGGTGCCTCCTTCTGGGTATCCGAGTTCCGTCAACGTCAGGCGGTCCTTGGTAGTGCTTTTTAGCACGGGTACCTCCTGCTTAGTAACCGGGTTCCAGTAACGTCAGCTGGTCCTCGGTAGTTCCATAGGCTCTTGAACCTTCGGGTAGCCATCCGAGTTCCAGTTCCATCAGCTGGTTCTTGGCATTTTCTCAGCCTTCTTGTACCTTCTGCTACATTTCCAAGTTGAAGACCCTAAAGTCGACGACCCGGAAGACCACCCCGATGACGACGACGACGACCCGGAAGACCACCCCGATGACGACGACGGCGGAGACGACGACGGCGGAGACGACGACGGCTGAGACAACAACGGCGGAGATGACGACACTGGAGACGACGACCCTGGAGACGACGACATGGAAGACCGAGAAGCAGAAGAACAAGAGGCTGCAGAACAAAGAGCAGAAGAACACTAAGCATAAGACTTAATATCAGAGCAAAAGATATTATCTAAATTATATGCAGAAGAAGACTAAGCAGTGTATGGGGGTGAGTCCGTTCCTCCTCGTGGTGCCCCTGGATAAAGCCTGATGCTGCAGGCCAAACTGAACGCGGACAAATGTAACTTTTGTGACTGGCAGAACAGAAGGTGTAATCTTCCAACTTTTATAGATAACAACTACGGGAATGCCTGTCACAAATGAGAATATGATGAAGAAGTAGAATAGGAAGAATAATAACAGTGGAATAAAAAGAATATGTAGAATAGGAAGAATAATAATAGTTGAATAAAATGAATATGAAGAATGTAATAAAAAAAAAAAAAGGTAAAGGATGAAGAAGAAGATGAATAAGGTGAAGAAGAAGTTGATGTCAAAGATGCTGATGATGATGAAGATGAAAGTGTGGGAAAAGAAAAAAAAAAAAAAGAAAAAAAAGAAGGAAGGGCGTGGATTAGTGAAACATCAATATCTGACAAAATAAAAAAAAAAATTTACATAGTCAATATCTTTGTCACTCCGAACGTCTTAAAAAAAAACAAAAAACATGCTATTCTATTTGATTGGGATAAACCTCTATGACTTTAATGTCTCCGCCACCTCCCCAAATACATCCGGCATTATTCTTAGTTGTTTTCCTTCATGTAGAATGAACCTACAAGGCAAGAAAGGGTTTATTTTAATTCCGATATTTTGGTCCCATTGACTTGCATTGGGATCGGGTATCGGTATCGGCGATATCCGATATTTTTTGAATATCGGCCGATCCTATCCGATACCGATACTTTCCGATATCGGAAGGTATCGCTCAACACTACTTGTCAGAAGAGGTATTTCTTCAGGTTCCTTTTGAAGGGTCCAATGGTAGGTGAGAGTATAATATGTTGAGGGACATAGTTCCAGAGTTGAAGGTATCTACGTGAGAAATTTAGTATGCGATTGTGGGAAGAGTAGATGAAAGGGGAGTAGAGAAGGAGATCTTATGACGATCGGAGATTGCGTGCAGGTAAGTACTAGGAGACTAGGTCACAGATGTATGGGGGAGAAACATTTTGGATCGCTTTGTATGCCAAACTTAGGAATCAGAACCGGAGTCTCTGGGCAATGGGGAGCCAGTGCAGGGATTGACAGAGAAGAAAAGCCGGGGAACAGTCAGTTTACAGGTGGATTAGTTGGGCAGTAGAGTTTAGGATAGATTGGATGGGTGTGATAGTGTTAAAAGGGAAGCCAGAGAGCAGGAGGTTGCAGTAGTCTGGGCAGGAGATGTTGAGGAAATGCACTAGTGTTTTTGCAGATTCATGGTTGAGGAAGGGGAAAGGGCTTGGATCTTAGATTTGAAAGAAAGATCACAGTCAAGCCATTGATTTTGATGGATAGGTCATTTGAAGGCCTTTAATGAGATGGCAGAAATATGATGACTTTGGTTTTATCCATTTTACGTTTTAGAAACCCAGCAGAGAAGAAAGATGAAATACAGGACTGACATTGTGGGATTCTGGCAAGTAAGGAGGTGACATCAGGTCCAAAGAGGGAGCTCTGTGTCATCAGCATAGAGGTGATACTGAAAGCCGAATAACTCTACGAGTTGTCCTAGGCCAAAGGTGTTGATAGAGAAGAGCAGTGGTCCTAAAACTGAACCTTGGGGGGCGCTGACAGATAGGGGGCATTATGAAGAGGTTGTGTTTGAGTGGGAAACACTGAATGTCCTGTCTGTTAGGTATGAAGAGATACAAGATAGAGCTAAGTCTGTGATGCCAAGAGATGAAAGAGTCTGCATTAATAGGGAATGGTACACCGTGTCGAAGGCAGATGACAAATCCAGGAGGAGGAGGACAAAGTAGTGTCACTTGGATTTGTTGGTTAGTAGGCCATTGCTGACTTTAGTCAGAGCACTTTCAGTGAAATGGTGCCGTTGGGAGCCAGATTGTAAAATTTGCAGAAAAGACCCCCAGTGTACAATATTAACAGATAGCCAATATTAATTAATCTAAAATTCTTAACTGGTGCCAAAAACAACCAAAACCATCACCAAATATAAAAGAACACACAATAGAAAAGGCCAAGAGGGTGCCTAGCCATGTTCTAGACTGTATGCACCTTACCTATCATCGGACTTTTTGAGGAAGGGTGTGATTGAGGTATATCTGAAGCAATAGGGGATGACAACAGTTGTTAGTGACAAGATGAGGTGATGGGATATTTTTGGCATGAATAATGTTGTAAAATTTGGGATGAGGTAGGATGGTATTGGGTCAAGTTCACAGGTGGCGAGACATGATTTGGAGAGTAAAAAGGAAAATTGCTCTTCCTTGATTAAGTTTTTTTTGGAGGAGAAGAGTTGAGTTGTTATGGAGAGGGACTGTGAGGACTTTAGGCATTAGCTTTGCCTTATATTCTCAATCTTCTGCTTAAAGAATAAGGTGAGATCTTCAACTGAGATGAGTGGAATGGGAGGGGAGCTGGGAGAGGAGTGGATAATTGAAAGTGCTTAATAGCTGTACAGCTGTTTAGTGTTGTGAGAAAGGGATGTTATGAGAGATTAGAAGTAGGTTTGTTTTGATGCAGTGAGTCGACAAATTAAACAGGATTTTAACAACATCTGTTACTGGACGGGCTACTCGACAACCTTTCTTTGGCAGTCACACGTGGGTATGCTTTGTAGTCAGTGGCGTAGGAAGAGGGGGTTCGGCGGGGCGGGCCGCCCCGGGCGGCACAATGCGGGGGGTGGCCGGCGCTGCAGGAGGAGGAAGAAAAAAAAAAAAGAAAAAGAGACGCGGGCCCTTTAAATCTTCGGGCGGCGCCGTCCGCTGCCACGACCAGGCCTTCCCCCCCTGTGCCAATGCTGGCATCGGGCCCCCGGGGCCCCCGTTCTAATACTCACCTCTCCTGGTTCCTGCGGCAGCTGCAGCGTCTTCAGCGCCCTCTGACTCTGCGACGTCTCAGGGCAGGGGGCGCGATGACGTCATCACTGTGCGCGCCGCTCAGCCTCTCTGTCCTGAGCGTTGCAGAGCCGGAGAGACGCTGACTGCACTGGACCTGCGCTAGGAACGGGAGAGGTGAGGATTTTACTTTTTTTTTCTTTATGTCTGACTCTGGGGGCAATGCTGGACACACTGGCGCAATACTGGAGACCATGGGGCAGATTGCTGGACACACTGGGGCAATACTGGAGACCATGGGGCAGATTGCTGGACACACTGGGGCAATACTGGAGACCATGGGGCAGATTGCTGGACACACTGGGGCAATACTGGAGACCATGGGGCAGATTGCTGGACACACTGGGGCAATACTGGAGACAATAGGGCAGAATGCTGGACACACTGGGGCAATACTGGAGACCATGGGGCAGAATGCTGGACACACTGGGGCAATACTGGAGACCATGGGGCAGAATGCTGGACACACTGGGGCAATACAGGAGACCATGGGGCAGATTTCTGGACACATTGAGGCAATGCTGGAGACCCTGGGGCAGATATCTGGACACACTGGGGCAGATTTCTGGACATACTGGGGCAATGCTGGAGACCCTGGGGCAGATTTCTGGACACACTGGGGCAATGCTGGACACTGGGGCAGATTGCTGGACACACTGGGGCAATGCTGGACACTGGGGCAGATTGCTGGACACACTGGGGCAATGCTGGACACACTGGGGCAATGCTGGATACACTGGGGCAATGCTGGAGACCCTGGGGCAGATTGCTGGACACACTGGGGCAATGCTGGACACTGGGGCAGATTGCTGGACACACTGTGGGCAATGCTGGACAATTGGACATACTAGGGCAGATTGCTGGACACACTGGGGGCAGTGCTGGACATACTAGGGCAGATTGCTGGACACACTGGGGGTAATATGCTGGACTCACTGGGGGCAATGCTGGACACACTGGGGCAATGCTGGACACTGGGGCAGATTGCTGGACACACTGGGGCAGATTGCTGGACACACTAGAGGTAATATGCTGGACACACTGGGGCAGATTGCAGGACTACCTGGGGGTAATATGCTGGACACACTGGGGGATATATGCTGGACACACTGGGGCAGATTGCTGGACACACTGTCCAGGGGCAATTCTGGACACACTGGGGCAATATGCTTGACATACTTGGGCAGATTGCTGGACACGCTGTCTGGGGGCAATGCTGGACACACTGGGGCAGATTTCTGGACACTGGGGCAATATGCTGGACATACTGGGGCAGGTTGCTGGACACACTGGGGGTAATATGCTGGACACACTAGGGGTAATATGCTGGACACACTGGGGGCAGGACTTGAGGCATGGGCAGAATGTAGATACGGGGCATGATTGGAGACACGGAGCAGAATGAAAGACATAGGGCAGGATTGGATCATGGGGCAGGATGGATACGATGGAGACTGATGGGGCAGGATGGGGAGATCATATGGGGTAGAATAGATACTCATGAGGGCAGGATGCGAGAACATATGGCTGGAGCCAGGAATGAGATAAACGGGGCCAGGGTGGGGAATAGTATTACCATAGGGGCTAATTAAGGGATATTATTACTGCAGTGATGTGTTTATTTTATTTTTTGAGTATACTGTTTTAAATGGGGGGGTGGTCCTGTTACTGTGCAGAGTGACACTATATCGCCTTTTTTTCTTCATGTGGTGTAATGTAGAAGTTGTGAAAAATTAAGTGGTGTTTTCTGCAAGCGGAGCTCGAGATATCTGTGTTATTTCCTGCAGAAACGAGTCCTGGCTGGAAGAAATGATGGCGGTCTGTACTGGATGAAAGATGAAGGACTTCACCTAGAGACGTCACTGACGTGATGTCATTCTCAGGTCCTAAATTCCTAGAATGAGGAGTATAGGGCCTGAGAATGACGTCGCGGCTTGTGATTGGTCGCGTGGCGGTCACATGAGCGGCACGCGACCAATCAGAAGCCGTGACGTCATGGAAGGCCCTAAATGCGCTCATTTTAAGCAAAGAAGGCTGCCGGTTACCAGCGGTGATGTCCAGGGGCCTCCGGAGAGGTGAGTATATCAATATTTTTTATTTTAATTCTTTATTGTACACATTAATATGGATCCGATACCGATTTCCGATACCACAAAAGTATCGGAACTCGGTATCGGTATTCCGATACCGCAAGTATCGGCCGATACCCGATACTTGCGGTATCGGAATGCTCAACACTACTTTTTACAAAAAAAGCAAAGAACACTTTTTTGATTCAGCGTGCGGTTTAATAACTGCTTAGTGGGTCAGTATGTTAATAGATTTGGTAGAGTGTTGCCCGCCCCAAGTTTGAAGGTATGGGTCTGGGTAATATGTTTATATATACAGCGGTCCTGTGTACAATGTCACCAGTGATCACTGTATTACCTATACATTATATACAGAGCTCTTGTGTATAATACCACCAGTGATCTTTGTATTACCTCTACACAGACACTGCATACTAAGTACATATCTCCTGTGAATATTGGCACTTATGGTGATATTATTGTGTTTTGTTTTGTTTTTTATTACTGATCAGTATTGTAGTATTCAGTCACTATGTGGTGGTAATATGTGGTCTGGAAATGGTGTTGTGGTATTTGTCCCTTGTATGTGCTACTTGGTCACCAAGTGGTGGTAATATGTGATCTGTTCATGGTGTGGCGGTATTTGTCCCTTGTATGTAGTATTATTTGGTCACTATGTGGTCACTATCACTATCACTATCACTATCTCTATCACTATCTCTATAAATTTCTCTATCTCTATCACTATCACTATCTCTATCACTATCACTATCTCTATCTCTATCACTATCTCTATCACTATCACTATCTCTATCACTATCTCTATCACTATCTCTACCACTATCTCTATCACTATCACTATCTCTATCACTATCTCTATCTCTATCACTATATCTATCACTATCTCTATCTCTATCACTATCTCTATCACTTTCTCTATCTCTATCACTATCTCTATCACTATCACTATCTCTATCACTGTCTCTATCTCTATCTCTATCTCTATCACTATCTCTATCACTATCACTACCTCTATCACTATCTCTATCTCTATCACTATCTCTATCAAAATCTCTATCACTATCTCTATCACTATCACTATCACTATCTCTATCACTATCACTATCACTATCTCTATCTCTATCACTATCACTATCACTATCTCTATCACTATCTATATCACTATCTCTATCAATATCTCTATCACTATCACTATCACTATCTCTATCACTATCACTATCTCTATCTCTATCACTATCTCTATCTCTATCACTATCTCTATCACTATCTCTATCACTATGTCTATCACTATCTCTTTCACTATCTCTATCTCAATCACTATCTCTATCTCTATCTCTATCACTATCTCTATCACTATCTCTATCACTATCTCTATCACTATCACTATATCTATCACTATCATTATCTCTATCACTATCTCTATCACTATCTCTGTCACTATCTCTATCACTATCTCTATCACTATCTCTCGCTCTATCACTATCTCTATCACTATCACTGTCTCTATCACTATGTCTATCACTATCTCTTTCACTATCTCTATCTCTATCACTATCTCTCTCTCTATCACTATCTCTATCACTATCTCTATCACTATCTCTATCACTATCACTATCTCTATCACTATCATTATCTCTATCACTATCTCTATCACTATCTCTGTCACTGTCTCTATCACTATCTCTATCACTATCTCTCGCTCTATCACTATCTCTATCACTACCACTGTCTCTATCACTATCTCTATCACTATCACTATCTCTATCTCTATCTCTATCTCTATCACTATGACTATCTCTATCTCTATCACTATCTCTATCACTATGACTATCTCTATCTCTATCACTATCTCTATCACTATCTCTATCACTATCTCTATCACTATCTCTATCACTATCACTATCAATATCACTATCTCTATCTCTATCACTATCTCTATCTCTATCACTATCTCTATCACTATCTCTATCTCTATCACTATGTCTATCACTATCTCTATCACTATCACTATCTCTATCACTATCTCTATCACTATCTCTATCATTATCTCTATCTCTATCTCTATCACTATCTCTATCACTATCTCTATCTCTATCTCTATCTATATCACTATATCTGTCACTATCTCTATCACTATCTCTATCACTATCTCTATCACTATCACTATCACTTTCTCTATCACTATCTCTATCACTATCAATATCTCTATCATTATCTCCATCACTATCTCTATCTCTATCACTATCTCTATCTCTATCACTATCTATCTCTATCACTATCTCTTTCACTATCTTTATCACTATCACTATCTCTATCTCTATCACTATCTCTATCTCTATCACTATCTCAATCACTATCACTATCTCTATCACTATCATTATCACTATCTCTATCTCTATCACTATCACTATCACTATCACTATCTCTATCAATATCACTATCTCTATCTCTATCATTATCTCTTTCACTATCTTTATCACTATCACTATCTCTATCTCTATCACTATCACTATCTCTATCACTATCACTATCACTATTACTATCTCTATCTCTCTCACTATCTCTCTCACTATCACTATCATTATCTCTATCACAATCTCTAACTCTATCTCTATCACTATCTCTATCACTATCACTCTCTCTATCTCTATCTCTATCACTATCTCTTTCACTATCTTTATCACTATCACTATCACCTTCTCTATCACTATCTCTATCACTATCTCTATCACTATCACTATCTCTATCTCTATCTCTATCACTATCTCTTTCACTATCTTTATCACTATCACTATCTATATCACTATCACTATCTCTATCACTATCTCTATCACTATCACTATCTCTATCACTATCTCTATCACTATCTCTATCACTATCTCTATCTCTATCTCTATCACTATCTCTTTCACTATCTCTATCACTATCACTATCTCTATCTCTATCACTATCTCTATAACAATCTCTGTCTCTATCATTATCACTATCACTATCACAATCACTATCTCTATCTCTATCACTATCTCTATCACTATCACTATCACTATCTCTATCCCTATCTCTATCTCTACCACTATCTCTATCATTATCACTATCACTATCTCTATCACTATCTCTATCTCTATCTCTATCACTATCTCTATCACTATCACTATCACTATCACTATCACTATCTCTATCACTATCACTATCTCTATCTCTATCACTATCTCTATCACTATCTCTTTCACTATCTTTATCACTATCACTATCTCTATCTCTACCACTATCTCTATCATTATCACTATCACTATCTCTATCACTATCTCTATCACTATCTCTATCACTATCACTATCACTATCACTATCTCTATCTCTATCACTATCTCTATCTCTATCACTATCTCTATCAATATCTCTATCACTTTCTCTATCTCTATCACTATCTCTATCACTTTCTCTATCTCTATCACTGTCTCTATCACTATCACTTTCTCTATCACTATCTCTATCACTTTCTCTGTCACTATCTCTATCACTATCTCTTTCACTTTCTCTATGTCTATCACTATCTCTATCACTATCACTATCTCTATCAATATCTCTGTCTCTATCTCTATCACTATATCTATCTCTATCACTATCACTATCTCTATCACTATCACTATCTCTATCTCTATCTCTATCACTATCACTATCACTATCTCTATCACTATCTCTATCTCTATCACTATCTCTTTCACTATCTTTATCACTATCACTATCACTATCTCTATCTCTATCACTATCTCTATCTCTATCACTATCTCTATCAATATCTCTATCTCTATCACTTTCTCTATCTCTATCACTATCTCTATCACTTTCTCTATCTCTATCACTGTCTCTATCACTATCACTTTCTCTATCACTATCTCTATCACTATCTCTATCTCTGTCACTATCTCTATCTCTATCACTATCTCTATCAATATCTCTATCTCTATCACTATCACTATCTCTATAAATATCTCTATCTCTATCACTATCACTATCTCTATCTCTATCAATACCTCTATCACTCTCAGTATCACTATCTCTATCACTATCTCTATCACTATCTCTATATCTATCACTATCTCTATCACTATCACTATCTCTATCACTATCTCTATCTCTATCTCTATCACTATCACTATCTCTATCACTTTCTCTATCTCTATTACTATCTCTATCACTATCTCTATCACTATCACTATCACTATCTCTATCACTATCTCTATCACTATCTCTATCACTATCACTATCTCTATCTCTATCACTATCACTATCTCTATCTCTATCACTATCTCTATCACTATCTCTATCACTATGTCTATCACTATCTCTATCACTATCACTATCTCTATCTCTATCTCTATCTCTATCACTATCTCTGTCACTATCTCTATCACTATCTCTTTCACTTTCTCTATGTCTATCACTATCTCTAACACTATCACTATCTCTATCAATATCTCTATCTCTATCTCTATCACTATCTCTTTCTCTATCACTATCACTATCACTATCTCTATCACTATCACTATCACTATCTCTATCTCTATCACTATCACTATCACTATCTCTATCACTATCTTTATCTCTATCACTATCACTATCACTATCTCTATCACTATCACTATCTCTATCACTGTCTCTTTCTCTATCTCTATCACTATCTCTGTCACTATCTCTATCACTATCTCTATCACTATATCTATCACTATCTCTATCACTATCTCTATCTCTATTACTATCTCTATCACTATCTCTATCACTATCACTATCTCTATCACTATCTCTATCTCTATCTCTATCACTATCTCTATCACTATCTCTTTCATTATCTTTATCACTATCACTATCACTATCTCTATCTCAGTCACTATCTCTTTCTCTATCACTATCACTATCTCTATCACTATCACTACCTCTATCACTATCTCTATCACTATCACTACCTCTATCTCTATCACTATCTCTATCACTATCTCCATCACTTTCTCTATCTCTATCACTATCTCTATCACTATCACTATCTCTATCTCTATCACTATCACTATCTATATCACTATCTCTATCACTATCACTATCTCCATCTCTATCACTATCTCTATCACTATCTCTATCACTATCTCTATCTCTATCACTATCTCTATCACTATCACTATCTCTATCACTATCTCTATCTCTATCACTATCTCTATCACTATCACTATCTCTATCTCTATTACTATCTCTATCACTATCTCTATCTCTATCTCTATCTCTATCACTATCACTAAATTCAAATTCAAATTCAAATTCAAATGAGCTTTATTGGCAGGACTAAGTACATGTTAGCATTGCCAAAGCATATGGTAAAAATACGGGGGTGGGGGAGGGGGGGCATATAGAGGTCCAGGGAATATCAAATTCCTTTTAGAGGATAGGGGATGTTTCCAGGGTGGGGTATAGGAGTCCATGACATATCGGGCTCTTTAGTCGGGGGATAGGGATATGTCCAGTGTTGGGGTACGGGAGTCCATGACATATCAGGCTCCTCTTAGTCTGTGGCAGGCACTGACATATTCCGCTGCTACGGCCACTGCACTTTCCTCTTCCCCCAGTATTATCGGCAGTTTCTCTTCCTCCTCCTTGGAGGTGAAATCTGGGAGGAGATCAGACAGCCTCTTGAAGTGAGTATCCCTCACTGCGGAGTATTTGGGGCACCTCAGCAGGAAGTGGGCCTCATCCTCCACGGCCTCCTGGGGGCACTGCTGGCAGAGTCTGTTCTCTCGAGGCTTGTAGTTCTGTCGGTGCCGCCCGGATTCGATGAGTAGGCTGTGGGCGCTCAGTCTGTACCGGCTCAGGATCTGTCGATCTTTGGGGTTTTCTAGTTTCTCTAGATATGGGGCCAGTTTGTACTCCCTCTGTAGATTCCGGTATATTGTCAGTTTCTGGGATTTGTTTATGTCGTTCCTCCAGGTGCTGAGATATTCCTCTTTGACTTTGTGTACCATATTCTGGATTTCACCTTTTGTCAGGCCATGGAGGTTGATGGCTTGGTCAGACTGGCTTTGGGTACTTTTCCTTGGGAGGCTTCCTGAGGCTTCCTGGTGTAGGAAGGCTTTGTGATGGTAGGAGCTGGGACTGCTACTTTGTACATGAGCCTTGAATGACAGCGCCTTCTTCTTTATTGCGATGTGTAGTGGGAATCTGCCCAGCTCTGCTCGGCAGGCGCTATTTGATGTGCTCCGATGGACTTGGAGAAGATGCTTGCAGAACTCTAGGTGGAATATTTCTGTCGGCCCAGCGTCCCACTTTGACCAGTTTGGGTATGAGACTGGGCCCCAGACCTCACTACCGTATAGAAGAATTGGGGCAATGATGGAGTCAAAAATTTTTAGCCATACGGTTACTGGTGCCTTGAGGTGGTACAGACGCCTTCTGATGGCATAGAAGGCTTTGGATGCCTTGTCTTTTAGTGACTCTATGGCTTGCTTGAAGCTCCCTGACTGGCTGAGTTCTAGGCCCAGGTAGGTGTACCTGTTGGTTTCAGTAAGTGGACGGTTGTCTATCATAAAGGTAGGATTGCCAGTGGGTTTCTGCTTTCTTTTCTGGAACACCATGATATTAGTTTTTTTCTCGTTGATTGGCAGTGCCCATGTGCTGCTGAAGGTCTCTAGGATTTTCAGATGATCTTGGAGGCCTTTCTCAGTTGGTGATAACAGCACGAGGTCATCTGCATACAGCAGAAATTTCACCTGGGTGTCATGGAGGGTGAGTCCTGGTGCTGAGGAGGACTCTAGGGCCACTGCCAGCTCGTTGATGTAGATGTTAAAGAGCGTTGGACTGAGGCTGCAGCCCTGTCTCACTCCTCGACTTTGTTGGAAATAGGCTGTCCTCCTTCCGTTGACCTTCACACTGCAACTGTTCTCTGTGTAGGAGCTTCGGATGACATCATATGTTTTGCCTCCTATTCCGCTCCCCAGCAATTTTAGGAATAGTCCTGGGTGCCACACTGAGTCGAAGGCCTTCTTGAAGTCCACAAAACAAGCGTATATCTTCCCGTTCTTTGTATTGTGGACGTGGCTCTTGATGAGGCTGTGCAGAGTGTAGATGTGGTCAGTGGTGCGGTGGTTTGGCATGAACCCTGCTTGGCTCTTGCTGAGGACGTTGTGCTCGGTGAGGAAGGTGAGGATCCTCTTGTTCAGGATGCAGTTGAAGATTTTTCCCAGGTTGCTGCTGACACATATCCCTCGGTAGTTTGCTGGGTCGTACTTGTCCCCATTTTTGTGTATAGGGGTTATGAGGCCTTGGTTCCAGTTTTTGGGGAAGCAGCCGGCCTGCAGTACAATATTAAATAGTTTTGTTATCGCAGCCTGGATGTCTGGAGGGCTGTATTTCAGCATTTCTGGGAGGATCCCATCTGGACCACTGGCTTTTTTACCTTTTATCTGTGTGATCATTTCTGTAATTTCTGTCAGTGTGATTGGTGTATCCAGAGGATTTTGGAAATCTTTGAACTTTTCCTCCATATCTTTCAGTTTTTTCACAAGCTCTTTTTGTGCCAGGTTCAGGTCTTCACTTGGGATGTCATTGTAGAGGTCCTTGAAGTACTGGAGCCAGATGTTGCCGCTCTGGATGTGGAGGCTGTTGCTTTTCTGGTTGGATCCAAGGTGATTCCACAGTTCCCAAAATTTTTTGTCTTCAAGGGCATCTTGGAGTTGGAGGAGTTTGGTAGAGATGTCATTTTGCTTTTTCTTTCTGAGGATGGCTTTGTAATTTCGTTGTACGGTGTGGTAGGCTTCTCTCAGAGTGGGGTTATTGGGGTCTCTGTGTTTTTTATTTGAGGCCATTCTTAGGGCCTTCCGTATGGTCTTGCATTCTTTGTCAAACCAGTTGTTGGGATTTTGTTTACTCGGTCTCTTGTTGATGATTCTTTTCAGGTCAGACATTTCTGCCATGGCATATAGAATGTCGTTAAGGTCTCTTACCGCTAGGTGTACTCCTTCTGGGTTGAGTTCATACACGTTATTATGGAAACATTGGAGCTTCTCCTTGATCTCTGGTCTGTTGATGGCATCTTTGTATTTTGGGGCCGACATCTTGGACCATTTGAAGGATGGTGGCAGGCTAAAGAGGCCGTTCTTTTGCGGGGTTTGTGAGGGTGATTTCTTTGTGGATTTGATGTATAGGAGCAGTTGGTTATGGTCTGACAGATGTGTTTGTGGGGTGACTATAAGGGCGCCAATATTTGTAGGGTCCATATCTGTGATGGCATAGTCTATCACACTGCTGCCCACATGGGAGTTTAGGGTATGTCTTCCCAGTGAGTCTCCCTTGGTGCGGCCATTGAGGATACGAAGTCCAAGGCTTCGGCATAGGTTCAACAGCGTTCTGCCACTTTTATTAACTGTGCAATCATAGCTGTTCCTGTCGGTGTGCACTGGGTTGTCACAGTCGGTATCTGCTCCAAGTATATAGATGTTTCCATCAGTGGTCAGGTAGTCTCTTTCTCTTCCCGTTCTTGCGTTGAGGTCTCCGTAGATGAGAACGTTCCCAAGAGTCTGGAAATGGGCAGCTTCAGTCTTTAGGGTCTCAAAGCTGTCTGGGTTGAAGTATGGAGACTCTGGAGGAGCTACGTACACTGCACAGAGGTAGATGTCGGCCACGGATGTGAGGATGGAGCGGCTTATTCTTATCCAGATATGGCTGTCTCCTCTCTTCACTGCTCTGATATGTTCATGGAGCTCTTCTTTGTACCATACTAATATTCCTCCTGAGCTCCGGCCCTGTTTGATGTTTTGTTTTTCAGGGCGGAGACAGAGAATTCCCTGTATCCGATGGGGACATAGGATTCATTATTGGCCTTAGTCCATGTTTCAAGGAGGATCTGTATATCAATGTCTTTCAGTCTTTGGTTAAAGTCAGGGTCATTTGTCTTGTATCCAAAGGCTGAGGTGTTCAGGCCCTGGATGTTCCAGCTACTAATGATTAGAGTTGACATTGTGTAGCTGTATACCTTGTAATGGGCTGTCCTGCATAGGACATCTTGGGTTGCTGACTGGTGAACTTGTTGTAGGCAATTGGTCCAGTCGCGTGAGTTTCTTGCATATGGAGCTGATCATGGTCTTTATTTCTGCCAGCTCACTGCTCTGTTTCACTCTGTGTGGGGAGGGTGGTGTCTTCCATGGTTTGTGTCTCTCATAGACTGGTTTTCCATACAGGTTGCAGTTTTCAGTTCGTTGAGCATATTCCATATTAGGTCTGTTAGTTGGTGCTCTTCCTATAGGTTTTCGGTTTGTATGGGTTCTTGGTCCAGGGACTCTGTTGAGTACAATGTCTTTAAGTTCTTTGGCAAGAAGGCTGACTCCTTGGTTGTTAAGATGTTTGTCATCATACAGGTGGTGGAGGTTTATGATGGGATGTTGTGCCAGGGTGATGTCTAGCATCGTATTGATCTTGGCTATTAGTTCTCTGTTGACGTCTTGGGTGATGTATTGGAAGGAATCTTTTCTTGGCAGCAGAGATGACAGGATGATCTTGCTGCTAGGGAACTTCTGTTGTGTGGTCTCTGCCAGCTGACACAATTGTCCTGCTACCTGCTGGTGTTGGTCCTGGAGATTGTTGGTGCCAGTATGTATGATGATGTGGTTTGGGTTGGTGAAATATGGATTGTCAATTACGGCCTTTGCTTGTTCTATAGTTGAGCAGCGGATTTTGGAGACCTTTTTTCCTGGGAAGAGTCGCCTTGTATTGAGGTATTTTCCGTTGGAGTCTATAATCAGGACTATATCCGGACATGTTGGTTAGCTGCTCCTATGGGAGATTCTGTTTACGTTCTTCTTGTTGCTCTGTCCTGTTGTTGTGGTCTGCTTTTGTTCTAGACTTGGGGTTTGTTTGGTGCTTGGGTCTGGCCCATCCTGTGGTTCTTGGTTATTTTCTCTTTTGCCCTCAATATATAGGCAGTTATTTAAGTTAGTGGTGGTTTGGCTGTTAGCTCTCATTGTGTCTTCACCTGTCTCCTTCCCTGGGTCCCCCTCCTGTGTTAGGGGTGGTGTCTGGCTCTTTAGGTTTTCTATTTCTCCTTTTAATTTAGCATTTTCTTGCCGTAGTTCATATAGTTCATGTTTGATTTCCTGCACCGCTGAGTCCAGTACACACCTCAGTTTGGTTATCTCTGTATCTGTTGGGTCATTTGTCTGTCTTTGGATCTGTTCCTTAAGCAGTGTGAAGTCCCTCTCCAGCTGGGACAGGCATTCTCTGAGGGTGTCCAATGAGGGGAGTGCATTATTAGGGCTTTGGGCTGCAGGGGGGTCCCTGGTGGTCTTTTTTGTACGTGTGGGCCCATCACTCTTTCTACGTGCTGGCTTTACTATTTTATATTTTTGAGCCTTGAGTTTGATATGAGGGAAGATTTCCTCAAATGCCTCGAGGTTGTCCTCATTGCCCTGTATGACTATTATGCCAGAGTGGTATAGATTGATGGTGAGTGAGATATCCTTGTTTTGTGGGTCTTTTACTCTGATTTGTCGGCCCCTGTTGATGCCATTTTTTAGAATGTTTTTATAGTATTTGCACAAGGCTGTGTGCCATGCCTCAGGCTGCTCACTATAGAAGAGATAATTTGTTTTTCTATTCTCTTTCTTAGTAAAGTCTGCAAAGAGAGTTTCTGGTTCCTCTTTGATGATGGAATGTTTTATGGCCTTTTTTTCTCTCAAGCTCCTGTGATCTCTGGGATATGTTATCTCCTTGACGCCTGAGACCCTGCCATCTGCTGGAGCTGAGGCACTGACCTCTATAGGGGGCTTAGCTATAGTGCTGGGATTTTCATTATCCAAAATATTATTTCTTTCCATGTTGCTTATTTTATATTGTGCTTGTTTTCTGGGGAGATTCTATAGGTTTTGATTCTATAGAGTTCAATGCTAAAGGGTTTGAGATGCAGAGAGATGGCCTTACCTCTTGGTGTTTAGCTCTGGGGTCTTCCAGCTTTCATATGCTCTGCTGCTTGAATCCTGTGCAGGGGGTAGATCTTCCTTATCATCGAAATTCCTCTTTTATCCTGGTTTATATTTTTCTTTCTTGGGTGTATTTTAGTCCTGCTCGCTTTTGCCTTCCATGGAGCACGTATTTTCCAAGTTTCGTCTTACAGGTTGCCCATTACAAGGTATAAATTGCTTAAATTTCAGGAGCTCATGTCAAATGCAGCTTACTCCTGGGAATGGTGGGCGGATCTATCACTATCACTATCTTTATCACCATCACTATCACTATCTTTATCACTATCTCTATCTCTATCTCTATCACTGTCTCTATCACTATCTCTATCACTATCTCTATCACTATCCCTATCTCTATCACTATCTCTATCACTTTCTCTATGTCTATCACTATCTCTATCACTATCACTATCTCTATCAATATCTCTATCTCTATCACTATCTCTATCACTATCTCTATCACTGTCTCTATCACTATCACTTTCTCTATCACTATCTCTATCACTATCTCTATCACTATCTCTATCACTATCTCTATCACTTTCACTATCACTATCTCTATCACTATCTATCTCTATCACTATCTCTATCACTATCTCTATCAATACCTATATCACTATCACTATCACTATCTCTATCACTATCTCTATCTCTATCACTATCTCTATCACTATCTCTATATCTATCACTATCTCTATCACTATCACTATCTCTATCACTATCTCTATCACTATCACTATCTCTTTCACTATCTTTATCACTATCACTATCACTATCTCTATCTCAATCACTATCTCTATCACTATCACTATCTCTATCACTATCACTACCTCTATCTCTATCTCTATCACTATCTCTATCACTATCACTATCTCTATCTCTATCACTATCTCTATCTCTATCACTATCACTATCTCTATCTCTATCTCTATCACTATCACTATCACTATCTTTATCACCATCACTATCACTATCTCTATCACTATCTCTATCTCTATCACTGTCTCTATCACTATCTCTATCACTATCTCTATCACTATACCTATCGCTATCACTATCTCTATCACTTTCTCTATGTCTATCACTATCTCTATCACTATCACTATCTCTATCAATATCTCTATCTCTAACACTATCTCTATCACTATCTCTTTCACTCTCTTTATCACTATCACTATCACTATCACTATCTCTATCTCAATCACTATCTGTATCACTATCACTATCTCTATCACTATCACTACCTCTATCTCTATCACTATCTCTATCACTATCTCCATCACTTTCTCTATCTCTATCACTATCTCTATCACTATCACTATCTCTATCTCTATCACTATCACTATCACTATCACTATCACTATCTCTATCTCTATCACTATCACTATCTCTATCACTATCTCTATCACTATCAATATATCTATCACTATCACTATCTCTATGACTATCACTATCTCTATCACTTTCACTATCTTTATCACCATCACTATCACTATCTCTATCACTATCTCTATCTCTATCTCTATCACTATCTCTATCACTATCTCTATCACTATCTCTATCACTATCTCTATCTCTATCACTTTCTCTATGTCTATCACTATCTCTATCACTATCACTATCTCTATCAATATCTCAATCTCTTTCTCTATCTCTATCACTGTCTCTATCACTATCACTTTCTCTATCACTATCTCTATCACTTTCACTATCACTATCACTATCTCTATATCTATCACTATCTCTATCACTATCTCTATCACTATCACTATCTCTATCTCTATCACTATCACTATCTCTATCACTATCACTACCTCTATCACTATCTCTATCACTATCACTACCTCTATCTCTATCACTATCTCTATCACTATCTCCATCACTTTCTCTATCTTTATCACTATCTCTATCACTATCACTATCTCTATCTCTATCACTATCACTATCACTATCTATATCACTATCTCTATCACTATCACTATCTCCATCTCTATCACTATCTCTATCATTATCTCTATCACTATCTCTATCTCTATCACTATCTCTATCTCTATCACTATCTCTATCACTATCACTATCTCTATCTCTATCACTATCTCTATCACTATCACTATCTCTATCTCTATCAATATATCTCTATCACTATCACTATCACTATCTTTATCACCATCACTATCACTATCTCTATCACTATCTCTATCTCTATCTCTATCACTGTCTCTATCACTATCTCTATCACTATCTCTATCACTATCCCTATCTCTATCACTATCTCTATCACTATCACTATCTCTATCAATATCTCTATCTCTATCACTATCTCTATCACTTTCTCTATCTCTATCACTGTCTCTATCACTATCACTTTCTCTATCACTATCTCTATCACTATCTCTATCACTATCTCTATCACTATCTCTATCACTTTCACTATCAATATCTCTATCACTATCTATCTCTATCACTATCTCTATCACTATCTCTATCTCTATCAATACCTCTATCACTATCACTATCACTATCTCTATTACTATCTCTATCTCTATCACTATCTCTATCACTATTTCTATATCTATCACTATCTCTATCACTATCACTATCTCTATCACTATCTCTATCTCTATCACTATCTCTATAACAATCTCTGTCTCTATCATTATCACTATCACTATCACAATCACTATCTCTATCTCTATCACTATCTCTATCACTATCACTATCACTATCATTATCTCTATCCCTATCTCTATCTCTACCACTATCTCTATCATTATCACTATCACTATCTCTATCACTATCTCTATCTCTATCACTATCTCTATCAATATCACTATCACTATCTCTATCACTATCACTATCTCTATCTCTATCACCTTCTCTATCACTATCTCTTTCACTATCTTTATCACTATCACTATCTCTATCTCTACCACTATCTCTATCATTATCACTATCACTATCTCTATCACTATCTCTATCTCTATCACTATCTCTATCACTATCACTATCACTATCACTATCTCTATCACTTTCTCTGTCACTATCTCTATCACTATCTCTTTCACTTTCTCTATGTCTATCACTATCTCTATCACTATCACTATCTCTATCAATATCTCTGTCTCTATCTCTATCACTATATCTATCTCTATCACTATCACTATCACTATCTCTATCACTATCACTATCACTATCTCTATCTCTATCACTATCACTATCACTATCTCTATCACTATCTCTATCTCTATCACTATCACTATCACTATCTCTATCTCTATCACTATCTCTATCTCTAGCACTATCTCTATCAATATCTCTATCTCTATCACTTTCTCTATCTCTATCACTATCTCTATCACTTTCTCTATCTCTATCACTGTCTCTATCGCTATCACTTTCTCTATCACTATCTCTATCACTATCTCTATCTCTATCACTATCTCTATCTCTATCACTATCTCTATCAATATCTCTATCTCTATCACTATCACTATCTCTATAAATATCTCTATCTCTATCACTATCACTATCTCTATCTCTATCAATACCTCTATCACTCTCACTATCACTATCTCTATCACTATCTCTATCTTTATCACTATCTCTATATCTATCACTATCTGTATCACTATCACTATCACTATCTCTATCACTATCTCTATATCTATCTCTATCACTATCACTATCTCTATCACTTTCTCTATCACTATCTCTATCTCTATCTCTATCACTATCTCTGTCACTATCTCTATCACTATGTCTATCACTATCTCTATCACTATCACTATCTCTATCACTATCTCTATCTCTATCACTATCTCTGTCACTATCTCTATCACTATCTCTTTCACTTTCTCTATGTCTATCACTATCTCTATCACTATCACTATCTCTATCAATATCTCTATCTCTATCTCTATCACTATCTCTATCTCTATCACTATCACTATCTCTTTCATTATCTTTATCACTATCACTATCACTATCACTATCTCTATCTCAGTCACTTTCTCTATCTCTATCACTATCACTATCTCTATCACTATCACTACCTCTATCACTATCTCTATCACTTTCACTACCTCTATCTCTATCACTATCTCTATCACTATCTCCATCACTTTCTCTATCTCTATCACTATCTCTATCTCTATCACTATCACTATCTATATCACTATCTCTATCACTATCACTATCTCCATCTCTATCACTATCTCTATCACTATTTCTATCACTATCTCTATCTCTATCACTATCTCTATCACTATCACTATCTCTATCACTATCTCTATCTCTATCACTATCTCTATCACTATCTCTATCTCTATCACTATCTCTATCACTATCTCTATCTCTATCTCTATCACTATCACTATCTTTATCACTATCACTATCACTATCTCTATCACTATCTCTATCTCTATCTCTATCTCTATCACTGTTTCTATCACTATCTCTATCACTATCTCTATCACTATCCCTATCTCTATCACTATCTCTATCACTTTCTCTATGTCTATCACTATCTCTATCACTATCACTATCTCTATCAATATCTCTATCAATATCACTATCTCTATCACTTTCTCTATCTCTATCACTGTCTCTATCACTATCACTTTCTCTATCACTATCTCTATCACTATCTCTATCACTATCTCTATCACTATCTCTATCACTTTCACTATCACTATCTCTATCACTATCTATCTCTATCACTATCTCTATCACTATCTCTATCAATACCTCTATCACTATCACTATCACTATCTCTATCACTATCTCTATCTCTATCACTATCTCTATCACTATCTCTATATCTATCACTATCTCTATCACTATCACTATCTCTATCACTATCTCTATCACTATCTCTATCACTATCTCTTTCACTATCTTTATCACTATCACTATCTCTATCTCAATCACTATCTCTATCACTATCTCTATCACTATCACTACCTCTATCTCTATCTCTATCACTATCTCTATCACTATCACTACCTCTATCTCTATCACTATCTCTATCACTATCACTATCTCTATCTCTATCACTATCTCTATCTCTATCTCTATCACTATCACTATCTCTATCTCTATCTCTATCACTATCACTATCTTTATCATCATCACTATCACTATCTCTATCACTATCTCTATCTCTATCACTGTCTCTATCACTATCTCTATCACTATCTCTATCACTATCCCTATCTCTATCACTATCTCTATCACTTTCTCTATGTCTATCACTATCTCTATCACTATCTCTATCAATATCTCTATCTCTAACACTATCTCTATCACTATCTCTTTCACTATCTTTATCACTATCACTATCACTATCACTATCTCTATCTCATTCACTATCTGTATCACTATCACTATCTCTATCACTATCACTACCTCTATCTCTATCACTATCTCTATCACTATCTCCATCACTTTCTCTATCTCTATCACTATCTCTATCACTATCACTATCTCTATCTCTATCACTATCACTATCACTATCACTATCACTATCTCTATCTCTATCTCTATCACTATCTCTATCACTATCTCTATCACTATCAATATATCTATCACTATCACTATCTCTATCACTATCACTATCACTATCTCTATCACTTTCACTATCTTTATCACCATCACTATCACTATCTCTATCTCTATCTCTATCACTATCTCTATCACTATCTCTATCACTATCTCTATCACTATCTCTATCACTATCTCTATCACTATCCCTATCTCTATCACTTTCTCTATGTCTATCACTATCTCTATCACTATCACTATCTCTATCAATATCTCTATCTCTTTCTCTATCTCTATCACTGTCTCTATCACTATCACTATCTCTATCACTTTCACTATCACTATCACTATCACTATCTCTATCACTATCACTATCTCCATCTCTATCACTATCTCTATCACTATCTCTATCACTATCTCTATCTCTATCACTATCTCTATCTCTATCTCTATCACTATCTCTATCACTATCACTATCTCTATCTCTATCAATATATCTCTATCACTATTACTATCACTATCTTTATCACCATCACTATCACTATCTCTATCACTATCTCTATCTCTATCACTGTCTCTATCACTATCTCTATCACTATCTCTATCACTATCCCTATCTCTATCACTATCTCTATCACTTTCTCTATGTCTATCACTATCTCTATCACTATCACTATCTCTATCAATATCTCTATCTCTATCACTATCTCTATCACTTTCTGTATCTCTATCACTGTCTCTATCACTATCACTTTCTCTATCACTATCTCTATCACTATCACTATCTCTATCACTTTCACTATCACTATCTCTATCACTATCTATCTCTATCACTATCTCTATCTCTATCAATACCTCTATCACTATCACTATCTCTATCACTATCTCTATCTCTATCACTATCTCTATCACTATCTCTATATCTATCACTATCTCTATCACTATCACTATCTCTATCACTATCTATATCACTATCTCTATCACTATCTCTTTCACTATCTTTATCACTATCACTATCACTATCTCTATCACTATCACTATCTCTATCACTATCACTATCACTATCTCTATCACTATCTCTATCACTATCTCTTTCACTATCTTTATCACTATCACTATCACTATCTCTATCACTATCACTATCTCTATCACTATCACTACCTCTATCACTATCTCCATCACTTTCTCTATCTCTATCTCTATCACTATCACTATCTCTATCTCTATCACTATCACTATCACTATCACTATCTCTATCTCTATCTCTATCACTATCAATATCTCTATCTCTATCACTATCTCTATCTCTATCTCTATCACTATCAATATATCTATCTCTATCACTATCACTATCTCTATCTCTATCTCTATCTCTATCACTATCTCTATCACTATCTCTATCACTATCAATATATCTATCACTATCACTATCTCTATCACTATCTCTATCACTTTCACTATCTTTATCACCATCACTATCACTATCACTATCTCTATCTCTATCTCTATCACTATCTCTATCACTATCACTATCACTATCTCTATCACTTTCTCTGTCACTATCTCTATCACTATCTCTTTCACTTTCCCTATGTCTATCACTATCTCTATCACTATCACTATCTCTATCAATATCTCTGTCTCTATCTCTATCACTATATCTATCTCTATCACTATCACTATCACTATCTCTATCACTATCACTATCACTATCTCTATCTCTATCACTATCACTATCACTATCTCTATCACTATCTCTATCTCTATCACTATCACTATCACTATCTCTATCTCTATCACTATCTCTATCTCTATCACTATCTCTATCAATATCTCTATCTCTATCACTTTCTCTATCTCTATCACTATCTCTATCACTTTCTCTATCTCTATCACTGTCTCTATCGCTATCACTTTCTCTATCACTATCTCTATCACTATCTCTATCTCTATCACTATCTCTATCTCTATCACTATCTCTATCAATATCTCTATCTCTATCACTATCACTATCTCTATAAATATCTCTATCTCTATCACTATCACTATCTCTATCTCTATCAATACCTCTATCACTCTCACTATCACTATCTCTATCACTATCTCTATCTTTATCACTATCTCTATATCTATCACTATCTGTATCACTATCACTATCACTATCTCTATCACTATCTCTATATCTATCTCTATCACTATCACTATCTCTATCACTTTCTCTATCACTATCTCTATCTCTATCTCTATCACTATCTCTGTCACTATCTCTATCACTATGTCTATCACTATCTCTATCACTATCTCTTTCACTTTCTCTATGTCTATCACTATCTCTATCACTATCACTATCTCTATCAATATCTCTATCTCTATCTCTATCACTATCTCTATCTCTATCACTATCACTATCTCTTTCATTATCTTTATCACTATCACTATCACTATCACTATCTCTATCTCAATCACTATCTCTATCTCTATCACTATCACTATCTCTATCACTATCACTACCTCTATCACTATCTCTATCACTTTCACTACCTCTATCTCTATCACTATCTCTATCACTATCTCCATCACTTTCTCTATCTCTATCACTATCTCTATCACTATCACTATCTCTATCTCTATCACTATCACTATCTATATCACTATCTCTATCACTATCACTATCTCCATCTCTATCACTATCTCTATCACTATTTCTATCACTATCTCTATCTCTATCACTATCTCTATCACTATCACTATCTCTATCACTATCTCTATCTCTATCTCTATCACTATCTCTATCACTATCACTATCTCTATCTCTATCACTTTCTCTATCACTATCTCTATCTCTATCTCTATCACTATCTCTATCACTATCACTATCTCTATCTCTATCACTATCTCTATCACTATCACTATCTCTATCTCTATCACTATCTCTATCACTATCACTATCTCTATCACTATCTCTATCTCTATCTCTATCACTATCTCTATCACTATCACTATCTCTATCTCTATCACTATCTCTATCACTATCACTATCTCTATCTCTATCACTATCACTATCTATATCACTATCTCTATCACTATCACTATCTCCATCTCTATCACTATCTCTATCACTATTTCTATCACTATCTCTATCTCTATCACTATCTCTATCACTATCACTATCTCTATCACTATCTCTATCTCTATCTCTATCACTATCTCTATCACTATCACTATCTCTATCTCTATCACTTTCTCTATCACTATCTCTATCTCTATCTCTATCACTATCTCTGTCACTATCTCTATCACTATGTCTATCACTATCTCTATCACTATCACTATCTCTATCACTATCTCTATCTCTATCACTATCTCTGTCACTATCTCTATCACTATCTCTTTCACTTTCTCTATGTCTATCACTATCTCTATCACTATCACTATCTCTATCAATATCTCTATCTCTATCTCTATCACTATCTCTATCTCTATCACTATCACTATCTCTTTCATTATCTTTATCACTATCACTATCACTATCACTATCTCTATCTCAATCACTATCTCTATCTCTATCACTATCACTATCTCTATCACTATCACTACCTCTATCACTATCTCTATCATTTTCACTACCTCTATCTCTATCACTATCTCTATCACTATCTCCATCACTTTCTCTATCTCTATCACTATCTCTATCACTATCACTATCTCTATCTCTATCACTATCACTATCTATATCACTATCTCTATCACTATCACTATCACTATCTCTATCTCTATCACTATCTCTATCTCTATCTCTATCACTATCACTATCTATATCACTATCTCTATCACTATCACTATCTCCATCTCTATCACTATCTCTATCACTATTTCTATCACTATCTCTATCTCTATCACTATCTCTATCACTATCACTATCTCTATCACTATCTCTATCTCTATCTCTATCACTATCTCTATCACTATCACTATCTCTATCTCTATCACTATCTCTATCACTATCTCTATCTCTATCTCTATCACTATCACTATCACTATCTTTATCACTATCACTATCACTATCTCTATCACTATCTCTATCTCTATCTCTGTCACTGTTTCTATCACTATCTCTATCACTATCTCTATCACTATCCCTATCTCTATCACTATCTCTATCACTTTCTCTATGTCTATCACTATCTCTATCACTATCACTATCTCTATCAATATCTCTATCTCTATCACTATCTCTATCACTTTCTCTATCTCTATCACTGTCTCTATCACTATCACTTTCTCTATCACTATCTCTATCACTATCTCTATCACTATCTCTATCACTATCTCTATCACTTTCACTATCACTATCTCTATCACTATCTATCTCTATCACTATCTCTATCAATACCTCTATCACTATCACTATCACTATCTCTATCACTATCTCTATCTCTATCACTATCTCTATCACTATCTCTATATCTATCACTATCTCTATCACTATCACTATCTCTATCACTATCTCTATCACTATCTCTATCACTATCTCTTTCACTATCTTTATCACTATCACTATCTCTATCTCAATCACTATCTCTATCACTATCTCTATCACTATCACTACCTCTATCTCTATCTCTATCACTATCTCTATCACTATCACTACCTCTATCTCTATCTCTATCACTATCTCTATCACTATCACTATCTCTATCTCTATCACTATCTCTATCTCTATCTCTATCACTATCACTATCTCTATCTCTATCTCTATCACTATCACTATCTTTATCATCATCACTATCACTATCTCTATCACTATCTCTATCTCTATCACTGTCTCTATCACTATCTCTATCACTATCTCTATCACTATCCCTATCTCTATCACTATCTCTATCACTTTCTCTATGTCTATCACTATCTCTATCACTATCTCTATCAATATCTCTATCTCTAACACTATCTCTATCACTATCTCTTTCACTATCTTTATCACTATCACTATCACTATCACTATCTCTATCTCTATCACTATCACTACCTCTATCTCTATCACTATCTCTATCACTATCTCCATCACTTTCTCTATCTCTATCACTATCTCTATCACTATCACTATCTCTATCTCTATCACTATCACTATCACTATCACTATCTCTATCTCTATCTCTATCACTATCACTATCACTATCTTTATCACTATCACTATCACTATCTCTATCACTATCTCTATCTCTATCTCTGTCACTGTTTCTATCACTATCTCTATCACTATCTCTATCACTATCCCTATCTCTATCACTATCTCTATCATTTTCTCTATGTCTATCACTATCTCTATCACTATCACTATCTCTATCAATATCTCTATCTCTATCACTATCTCTATCACTTTCTCTATCTCTATCACTGTCTCTATCACTATCACTTTCTCTATCACTATCTCTATCTCTATCACTGTCTCTATCACTATCTCTATCACTATCTCTATCACTATCCCTATCTCTATCACTATCTCTATCACTTTCTCTATGTCTATCACTATCTCTATCACTATCACTATCTCTATCAATATCTCTATCTCTATCACTATCTCTATCACTTTCTGTATCTCTATCACTGTCTCTATCACTATCACTTTCTCTATCACTATCTCTATCACTATCACTATCTCTATCACTTTCACTATCACTATCTCTATCACTATCTATCTCTATCACTATCTCTATCTCTATCAATACCTCTATCACTATCACTATCTCTATCACTATCTCTATCTCTATCACTATCTCTATCACTATCTCTATCACTATCACTATCTCTATCACTATCACTATCTCTATCACTATCACTATCACTATCACTATCTCTATCACTTTCACTATCTTTATCACCATCACTATCACTATCTCTATCTCTATCTCTATCACTATCTCTATCACTATCTCTATCACTATCTCTATCACTATCTCTATCACTATCTCTATCACTATCCCTATCTCTATCACTTTCTCTATGTCTATCACTATCTCTATCACTATCACTATCTCTATCAATATCTCTATCTCTTTCTCTATCTCTATCACTGTCTCTATCACTATCACTTTCTCTATCACTATCTCTATCACTTTCACTATCACTATCACTATCTCTATCACTATCACTATCTCCATCTCTATCACTATCTCTATCACTATCTCTATCTCTATCACTATCTCTATCTCTATCTCTATCACTATCTCTATCACTATCACTATCTCTATCTCTATCTCTATCACTATCTCTATCACTATCACTATCTCTATCTCTATCACTATCTCTATCACTATTACTATCACTATCTTTATCACCATCACTATCACTATCTCTATCACTATCTCTATCTCTATCACTGTCTCTATCACTATCTCTATCACTATCTCTATCACTATCCCTATCTCTATCACTATCTCTATCACTTTCTCTATGTCTATCACTATCTCTATCACTATCACTATCTCTATCACTATCTCTATCACTTTCTGTATCTCTATCACTGTCTCTATCACTATCACTTTCTCTATCACTATCTCTATCACTATCTCTATCACTATCTCTATCACTCACTATCACTATCTCTATCACTATCTATCTCTATCACTATCTCTATCTCTATCAATACCTCTATCACTATCACTATCTCTATCACTATCTCTATCTCTATCACTATCTCTATCACTATCTCTATATCTATCACTATCTCTATCACTATCACTATCTCTATCACTATCTATATCACTATCTCTATCACTATCTCTTTCACTATCTTTATCACTATCACTATCACTATCTCTATCACTATCACTATCTCTATCACTATCTCTTTCACTATCTTTATCACTATCACTATCACTATCTCTATCACTATCACTATCTCTATCACTATCACTACCTCTATCACTATCTCCATCACTTTCTCTATCTCTATCTCTATCACTATCACTATCTCTATCTCTATCACTATCACTATCACTATCTCTATCTCTATCTCTATCACTATCAATATCTCTATCTCTATCACTATCTCTATCTCTATCTCTATCACTATCAATATCTCTATCTCTATCACTATCTCTATCTCTATCTCTATCTCTATCTCTATCACTATCAATATATCTATCTCTATCACTATCACTATCTCTATCTCTATCTCTATCTCTATCACTATCTCTATCACTATCAATATATCTATCACTATCTCTATCACTATCTCTATCACTTTCACTATCTTTATCACCATCACTATCACTATCACTATCTCTATCTCTATCTCTATCTCTATCACTATCTCTATCACTATCTCTATCACTATCTCTATGTCTATCACTATCTCTATCACTATCACTATCTCTTTCTCTATCTCTATCACTGTCACTATCATCATCACTATCTCTATATCTATTACTATCTCTTTCACTATCACTATCTCTATCTCTTTCACTATCTTTATCTCTATCACTATCACTATCACTATCTCCATCATTTTCTCTATCTCTATCACTATCTCAAGATTCAAAGAAGCTTTATTGGCAGGACCAAATACACATCAGTTTTGCCAAAGCAAGTGTATAAAGGCAATAGGGATAGGGACTGTGGGGATGTTGGGTAGGAGCTGTAGGGAAGGTGGATGGAGGCAGATCCATTGTGGGGGGCTATAGTCCATGGCATCATAGTTCTCTTTCTCGCAGTCTATGACATTCGCTCACATACCGCGCTGCTATCTCCACTGCTCTCTCTTCTTCTCCCAGCAGGATATATGTTTTCTCTTCCTCCTTCATTGTGATGAAGTCTGGGAAGAGATGTGAGAGTCTCCTGAAGTGAGTGTCCCTCACTGCTGAGTATTTGGAGCTGTGTAGCAGGAAGTGGGTTTCGTCCTCTATGGCCTCCTGGTCACAGTGTTGGCACAGTCTTTACTCCCTGGGCTTGTAGCTCTGCCTGTGTCGGCCACATTCGATGGCCAGACTGTGGGCGCTGAGTCTATATCGGCTCAGGATCTGGCGGTCTCTGGGGTCCGGGAGTTTCTCCAGATATGGCGCCAGTCTGTAGTCTCTCTGTAGGCTCCGGTACATGGTCAGTTTCTGTGAGCTGATGATATCATTCTTCCAGTCACTGACATACCTCTCCTGGCCTTCGTCTGCCATCTTCCTAATTCTGGCATTTGTCAGGTTCTTGTGATTGGTGTTCTGGTCCGGTTGGGTTTGGCTGGGCTGTTCCGAGGGTTCTGGTTTTTCTGTTTCACCTACATGTATCAGGGCTTTATGGTGATGGGAGCTTGGATTGCTCCTATGCAGGTGAGCCCGGAATGACAGCGCCCTCTTTAGAACTGTTAGGTGTAGAGGGAATCTGCCCAGCTCGGCCCGTCAAGCACTGTTGGAGGTGCTCCGATGGACCTGGAGAAGGTGCTTGCAGAATTCCAAGTGGAATATTTCTGTTGGACTGGAATCCCACTTTGACCAGTCTGGGTAGGTGTGAGGACCCCAGACTTCGCTGCCATACAGGAGGATTGGGGCGATGATGGAGTCGAAGATTTTTAGCCAGACCCTCACTGGTGGCTTCAGATGGTAGAGTGTCCTTCGGATGGCATAGAAGGTTTTGCAGGCCTTGTCTTTCAGGGTCTCTATGGCTTGTTTGAAGCTCCCTGACCGGTGAATCTCTAGGCCCAGGTGTTAGGGGTCGAGTTCCCGCTTCTGCACAGGGGGAATCTCGAGCCACCTCCGCTGCGGTCTCCCATTCTTGTCCAGCCGCAGTGGAGTCTGCTCAGCAAGGACGTCGGTCCCAGCGTCTTGCTCATTCTCACTCTGTTCTGAGAGTTACTGCTGCTTCTCCAGTCTCTGCTATTAAAGTCTGTGCTGGTCAGCAGCGAGCGGACTTCTCTGGGACTAAGTCCTTGTCTGCACGTACTGAGCATGCCCAGCGTAAGGTTTCCCGTTGGAGATCGAGGGTCATGTGCTCAGGCTCTGCAGCACATTCCATTGGTCCTCTTGGCAGGTCCTAGAAGGGCAAAAGTGCTGTGGCCACTTCCTGTGCTGCTGCTATATAAACTGCGCATGACCGCACGGCCATGCGCTAGTATTGTCAAACAATTGCTAATGTGTGTATGTTGTGAGTGCAAGTCGTCCTTGGATACCCCTACCCTATAGTATGACTGTTCGCGGAAGGTGTATGGCTGCTACCTAGCGCCCGACTTATCCTACAGCACTAGTCACACATTATAGCGTCCAGTTGCTGTGACCGCCAGTACGGCGCCGTGCACTTCCTCTGTGCTTTCCTTACCCAAGCCTGGGTGGTTAGTGGCGTTCGTCAGTGCGGCACTGCATGCTCTTCTGTTTCATTTCACACCCAGTTGCGGTGTTGCGCCAGCAAGGGTCTAATTGGACTTCAATCCCAGTTGGGGTTGAGTTCGCTGACTACTTGCTCGCGCTTTAGGTGCGGTACCGCGGTCCTGTGCCTTAACAGGAGTGCTTCTTTCACGCTGGGTGAGGTTAACCCACGCGTGTATACTCTAGTGTACCGCCATATAGTCTGCTAATTGCTAGCAGCAGGTTTTCACCTGCACGGTGGACCCCGGACTGCGAACGCATCTATACCATCTGTCTTGGTGCGTTCCGCCAGTCCTAACAGAATACTAGCGCCAGGGTCTGGCTAGTAAAATGGTTGACGACCACCGTTTACAGCGGTACATCCAGCAGCTGGAGGGAAGGTTGGCGGCTCTTGAGCGTTCAACCTCAGCTGTGGATGTTACTGCTGTCGCTGTTCAGGCTGCAAGTGTGGCTGCAGCTACCATGTCCACTGCCGCTCCTGTACCGACGCTATCTCGCCTCCCGCTACCAGAGAAATTTTCTGGTGACAGTAAGTCCTGTAGGGGTTTCGTGAGTCAGTGCTCAATACATCTCGAGCTTCTGGCCTCTCGTTTCCCTACAGAGCGGGCTAAGGTGGGCTTTATAATTTCCTTATTGTCGGACAGGGCGTTGCAGTGGGCTACGCTGCTGTGGGAGCGTGGCGATCATGTGGTGCAGAGTGCTCCGTTATTCCTGAGCACTCTGAAACAGGTCTTTCTAGGACCTCGTGTCACCCATGAACAGGCTGCTCCAACTGTTGGCACTGACTCAGGGCTCGTCCTTGGTCAGCCTTTTTGCCCTCCATTTCCGCACTCTGGCATCTGAGCTGGAGTGGTCGTATAAAGCTCTTATCCCTATATTTTGGAGGGGGCTGGCTGACCACTTTAAGGATGCTCTGGCCACTAGGGAGATTCCCGCCACACTGGAGGAGTTAATAGCAGTATCTACTCGCATTGACCTCCGTTTTCACGAGCGGAGGTTAGAGCGAGCCTAGTGTAGGCAGAAGTTTCGGCTGGCTCCCACCTTCGCCAAACCTTTGGAATCTCCAGTCCAGGCTCCTGAGTTCCAGGAACCTAAGGTGGTGTCACGAGCGGGATCTAAGTTCCAGACCGCTCGTGCACTCCAGGGTTGCCATGTTTGCCAACAGTCAGGACATCTTGCCACCAGATGTCATCAGCGGTCGAGGAAACGTCAGCGTCTAGTGGTAGTAGGTGGAGGTGCACTAGACACTGCGACGTTTGCCTCCAAATTGTCCTTTAAGGGGACAATTACCTTTGGCTCATCCTCCCACTCGGTAGACCTCTGTGTGGATTCTGGGGCGGAGGGCAATTTTATGTCTTCTGCCTTCGCCCAACGTCACGCAATACCCCTGGTTATGCTATCTCAACCAGTAATGGTACGAGTGGTGAATGGGTCGACACTCCCCGCACAGATAACACATCAGACCATCCCTGTTACTCTGTCCCTGTCGCCATCCCATCAGGAGATTATTTCTCTGCTCGTCATTCCTGAGGGTATTGATGAGGTCCTGTTGGGGATACCTTGGCTATGGTACCACTCTCCTCACATTGAGTGGTCCTCAGGCAGAATTCTGGGATGGGGTGAATCATGTGGGGGTAGGTGTCACCGAGAGTGCGTTCAGGTTGCTACTACTGAGGTACCCGCAGATCTATCCTCTCTTCCCAAGCAATATTGGTCTTACGCAGACGTGTTCTCCAAGAAGGCGGCGGAGACCCTTCCGCCCCATCGCCCCTATGACTGTCCTATCGATCTCTTGCCTGGTGCGGAGCCTCCCCGGGGTCGAGTTTATCCATTATCTCTCCCGGAGACGGAGGCCATGTCTCAGTACATTCAAGAGAATCTGGCAAGAGGGTTTATCAGGAAGTCAGTGTCACCTGCTGGGGCAGGGTTCTTCTTCGTGCAGAAGAAGAATGGGGAGCTACGTCCATGCATAGACTACAGGGGTCTTAACGCTATCACCGTTAAGAACAAGTATCCATTGCCCTTGATATCTGAGCTCTTCGATAGGCTTCGGGGAGCAAGGGTATTTACTAAATTAGATCTGCGGGGTGCTTACAACCTGATTCGCATCTGTGAGGGGGACGAATGGAAAACGGCGTTTAACACCAGAGATGGGCACTATGAGTATCTGGTGATGCCCTTCGGGCTCTGTAATGCCCCAGCCGTTTTTCAAGACTTTGTCAATGACATCTTCCGGGATATGCTTTCCACCTCAGTTGTAGTCTATCTGGATGATATTCTCATCTTTTCTCCAGATATTGACTCCCACCGGAGAGATGTTGGCAGAGTCTTCGACCTCCTACGGGCAAACTCTCTTTACGCTAAGTTGGAGAAGTGTATGTTTGAGCAGGAGTCTTTGCCGTTCCTGGGCTATATCATCTCCGCCCGGGGATTGGCTATGGATCCTGCCAAACTACAGGCTGTGATGGACTGGCAAGAGCCCCATTCTCTTAAAGCGGTGCAGCGCTTTATGGGTTTCATTAACTATTACCGCCAGTTCATTCCCCACTTCTCAACTCTGGTAGCTCCCTTGGTAGCCCTCACCAAGAAGGGCGCGAATCCTAAATTGTGGTCGGAAGAGGTCTCCAAGGCCTTCACTTTTATTAAGTCCCACTTTGCTAGTGCTCCCATCTTACATCGTCCCGATGTGGATAAGCCATTCCTAATGGAGGTGGATGCCTCGTCCGTTGGTGCTGGAGCAGTCCTCTACCAGAAGGATGATCAAGGTCGGAAGCATCCATGCTTCTTCTTCTCTAAGACTTTCTCGCCAGCGGAGAGAAACTACTCCATCGGGGATAGGGAGCTGCTAGCAATGAAGTTGGCCTTTTCAGAGTGGAGACATCTTCTGGAAGGTGCGCGGTTTCCCTTCCAGGTTTACACTGACCACAAAAATTTGGTCTACTTACAGACAGCCCAGCGGCTAAATTCTCGCCAAGCCAGATGGTCCTTGTTCTTTTCCCGGTTCCACTTTTCTCTTCATTTTCTCGCCGGGGAGAAGAATATTCGTGCTGATGCTCTCTCTCGCTCCCTTATGTCAACTGAAGAGGAGGAAGAGGAGCCTCGGCTTATTGTTCCCTCTGAGAGCCTGAGAACCGTAGCACCGGTTTCGCTTGAGTCTGTGCCTCCGGGCAAGACTTTTGTGCCCATTAATTTGCGACCGGAGGTTCTCTCTTGGGCTCATTCGTCCAGAGTGGGTGGACACTTTGGGACAAAGAGGACATATGAGCTACTGGCGAGGACGTACTGGTGGCCGCATATGGTCCGGGATGTCAGGGATTATATTCTGGCGTGTGTCTCCTGCGCCAAAAATAAATCTCCACGTCAAAGGCCAGCTGGGTTGCTCTATCCCTTGCCGGTGGCAGATAGGCCCTGGGAGATGGTCGGGATGGACTTTGTCGTGGGTTTGCCCAAGTCTCGCGGCTGTACCATCATTTGGGTCATCACCGATCATTTCTCGAAAATGGTGCATTTGGTGCCGCTACCACGGTTACCTTCTGCACGGGCCTTGGCTGCGTTGTTCATTAAGCACATCTTCCGCCTACATGGTATGCCTGACAAAATTGTCAGTGACCGGGGTCCCCAGTTTGCGTCTCGGTTCTGGAGAGAGCTGTGTCGTCTTCTCAGTATTGAGTTGAATCTCTCTTCCGCTTATCATCCCGAGACGAATGGGTTGGTAGAGAGGGCCAACCAGACCTTGGTCACATACCTGCGACATTTTGTTTCAGCCAGGCAGGATGACTGGGCATCCTTGCTATCATGGGCAGAGTTTGCGCTGAACAACGCCGTAGCCGACTCCACTGGACAAACCCCATTCCTCCTCAACTATGGTCAGCATCCACGGGTACCTGTGCCTATGCCCGTGTCTTCCGCAGACTCCAGGGTGGCAGACTGGGCTGTGGAGGCACGGGATATTTGGGACCGCACTCAGGATGCCATTCGGGCCTCTAAGGAGAGAATGAGGTCCTCCGCCGATGCTCATCGGCGCCCCGTCCCTTCCTTTGCTCCTGGCGACTTGGTGTGGCTCTCCGCCCGTAACATCAGGCTGCGAGTTGAGTCCACTAAATTTGCTCCTCGCTACTTGGGTCCCTTCAAGGTCCTCGAACAGGTTAATCCTGTGGTCTACCGTCTGGCCCTTCCTCCACGCCTTGGTATCACCGACATCTTTCATGTGTCCATCCTTAAGCCCGTATACATGTCTCGGTTTTCTGAGTCATCTGCCGGGACATCGGGTTCGTCTACAGACGATTTTGAGGTGAACGCTATCTTGGGGTGCAAGGTGGTACGTGGCAAAAAATTTTTTTTGGTGGACTGGAAGGGTTACGGCCCTGAGGATAGGTCCTGGGAGCATGCTGAGCACATTCGGGCTCCGCAGCTCATTGCTGCCTTCGAACGTAGCGAGGCCCAAGGAGGGGGGGCCCTAGGAGGGGGGGTAATGTTAGGGGTCAAGTTCCCGCTTCTGCACAGGGGGAATCTCGAGCCACCTCCGCTGCGGTCTCCCATTCTTGTCCAGCCACATTGGAGTCTGCTCAGCAAGGACGTCGGTCCCAGCGTCTTGCTCATTCTCACTCTGTTCTGAGAGTTACTGCTGCTTCTCCAGTCTCTGCTATTAAAGTCTGTGCTGGTCAGCAGCGAGCGGACTTCTCTGGGACTAAGTCCGTGTCTGCACGTACTGAGCATGCCCAGCGTAAGATTTCCCATTGGAGATCGAGGGTCATGTGCTCAGGCTCTGCAGCACATTCCATTGGTCCTCTTGGCAGGTCCTAGAAGGGCAAAAGTGCTGTGGCCACTTCCTGTGCTGCTGCTATATAAACTGCGCATGACCTCACGGCCATGCGCTAGTATTGTCAAACAATTGCTAATGTGTGTATGTTGTGAGTGCAAGTCGTCCTTGGATACCCCTACCCTATAGTATGACTGTTCGCGGAAGGTGTATGGCTGCTACCTAGCGCCCGACTTATCCTACAGCACTAGTCACACATTATAGCATCCAGTTGCTGTGACCGCCAGTACGGCGCCGTGCACTTCCTCTGTGCTTTCCTTACCCAAGCCTGGGTGGTTAGTGGCGTTCGTCAGTGCGGCACTGCATGCTCTTCTGTTTCATTTCACACCCAGTTGCGGTGTTGCGCCAGCAAGGGTCTAATCGGACTTCAATCCCAGTTGGGGTTGAGTTCGCTGACTACTTGCTCGCGCTTTAGGTGCGGTACCGCGGTCCTGTGCGTTAACAGGATTGCTTCTTTCACGCTGGGTGAGGTTAACCCACGCGTGTATACTCTAGTGTACCGCCATATAGTCTGCTAATTGCTAGCAGCAGGTTTTCACCTGCACGGTGGACCCCGGACTGCGAACGCATCTATACCATCTGTCTTGGTGCGTTCCGCCAGTCCTAACACCAGGTAAGTATATTTGTCTGTTCCTGTGAGGTCGCAGTTGTTGAGGATAAATGGTGGGTGTTGGTCTGATCTTCTCTTTCTCCTCTGGAACACCATGGTGTTGGTTTTCTTTAGGTTGACCGGTAGTGCCCAGGTGGAGCTGAATTTCTCTAGGAGTTTCAGGTTGTCCTGGAGGCCTTTCTCGGTTGGTGACAGCAGCAGCAGGTCATCTGCATACAGCAGGAATTTCACCTGAGCGTCATGGAGGGTGAGTCCTGGTGCTGAGGAGGATTCCAGGGCGGTAGCCAGCTCGTTGATGTAGATGTTGAAGAGCGTTGGACTTAGGCTGCAGCCTTGTCTGACTCCGCGGCTCTGCTGGAAATAAGCAGTTCTTTTGCCGTTCACACTCACGCTGCAGCGGTTCTCGGTGTAGGAGCTTTTGATGACATCGTAGGTCTTTCCTCCTATTCCACTCTCCAGCAGTTTCAGGAATAAGCCCGGGTGCCACACTGAATCAAAGGCCTTTTTAAAGTCCACAAAGCAGGCGTATATCTTCCCATTCTTTGTGTTGTAGACGTGTCTCTGAATGAGGCTGTGCAGAGTATAGATGTGGTCAGTGGTGCGGTGGTTCGGCATGAACCCTGCTTGGCTCTTGCTGAGGACGTTGTGCTCAGTGAGGAAGGTGAGGATCCTCTTGTTCAGGATACTGTTGAACAGTTTTCCCAGGTTGCTGCTGACGCATATGCCTCTGTAGTTGGCTGGGTCATACCTGTCCCCACTCTTGTTCCAGGTACGAGGGAAGTAGCCGGCACTCATCACAATATTGAAGAGTTTAACCATTGCAGCCTGTATTTCTGGTGGGCTGTACTTCAGCATTTCTGGTAGGATTCCCTATCTCTATCACTATCACTATCTCTATCACTATCTCTATCACTATCTCTATCACTATCTATATCACTATCTCTATCACTATCTCTATCACTATCACTATCTCTATCACTATCTCTATCACTATCTATATCTCTATCACTATCTCCATCTCTATCACTATCACTATCTCTATCTCTATCACTATCACTATCACTATCACTATCTCTATCTCTATCTCTATCTCTATCTCTATCACTATCTCTATCACTATCTCTGTCACTATCTCTATCTCTATCTCTATCACTATCAATATCTCTATCACTATCACTATCACTATCACTATCTCTATTTCTATCACTATCTCTATCACTATCTCTATATCTATCACTTTCACTTTCTCTATCACTATCTCTATCACTATCACTATCTCTATCTCTATCACTATCTCTATCTCTATCACTATCTCTATCACTATCTCTATCACTATCTCTAACACTATCTCTATCACTATCTCTATCACTATCAATATATCTATCACTATCACTATCTCTATCAATATCACTATCTCTATCACTATCTCTATCTCTATCACTATCTCTATCACTATCTCTATCACTATGTCTATCACTATCTCTATCACTATCACTATCTCTATCACTATCTCTATCACTATCTCTATCTCTATCACTATCTCTATCACTATCTCTACCACTATCTCTATCTCTATCACTTATCTCTATCACTATCACTATCTCTATCACTATCACTATCACTATCTCTATCTCTATCACTATCTCTACCACTATCTCTATCACTTATCTCTATCACTATCACTATCTCTATCACTATCACTATTTCTATCACTATCACTTTCTCTATCTCTATCACTATCTCTGTCACTATCTCTATCACTATCTCTATCACTTTCTCTATGTCTATCACTATCTCTATCACTATCACTATCTCTATCAATATCTCTATCACAATCTCTATCACTTTCTCTATCTCTATCACTGTCTCTATCACTATCACTTTCTCTATCACTATCTCTATCACTATCTCTATCACTATCTCTATCACTATCTCTATCACTATCTCTATCACTATCTCTATCTCTAACACTTTCACTATCACTATCTCTATCACTATCTCTATCACCATCTCTATCACTATCTCTATCAATACCTCTATCACTATCTCTATCACTATCTCTATCACTATCTCTATCACTATCTCTATCACTATCTCTATCACTATCTCTATCTCTATCTCTATGTCTGTCACTATCACTATCTCTATCACTATCTCTATCACTATCTCTATCTCTATCACTATCTCTATGTCTGTCACTATCTCTATCACTAACTCTATCACTATCTCTATCTCTATCACTATCTCTAACACTATCTCTATCACTATCTCTATCACTATCTCTATCACTATCTCTATCACTATCTCTATCTCTTTCACTATCACTATCTCTATCACTATCTCTATCTCTTTCTCTATCACTATCTCTATCACTATCTCTATCACTATCTCTATCACTATCTCTATCACTATCTCTATCACTATCTCTTTCACTATCACTATCTCTATCACTATCTCTATCACTATATTTACCACTATCTCTATCACTATCTCTATCACTATTACTATCACTATCTCTATCTCTATCTCTATCACTATCACTATCACTATCTCTATCACTATCACTATCTCTATCTCTATCACTATCTCTATCACTATCTCTTTCAGTATCTTTATCACTATCACTATCACTATCTCTATCACTATCTCTATCACTATCACTATCTCTGTCACTGTCACTGTCACTATCTCTATCACTATTACTATCTCTATCACTATCTCTATCACTATCAATATCTCTATCTCTATCTCTATCACTATCTCTATCACTATCTCCATCACTTTCTCTATTTCTATCACTATCTCTATCACTATCACTATCTCTATCTCTATCTCTATCACTATCTCTATCACTATCTCTATCACTATCTATATCACTATCTCTATCACTACCACTATCTCCATCTCTATCACTATCTCTATCACTATCTCTATCACTATCTCTATCTCTATCACTATATCTATCACTATCACTATCTCTATCACTATCTCTATCTCTATCTCTATCTCTATCAATATCTCTATCACTATCTCTGTCTATCACTATCTCTATCACTATCACTATCTCTATCAATATCTCTATCTCTATCATTATCTCTATCACTTTCTCTATCTCTATCACTGTCTCTATCACTATCACTTTCTCTATCACTATCTTTATCTCTATCACTATCTCTATCACTATCTCTATCACTATCACTATCACTATCTCTATCACTATCTCTATCACTATCTCTATCACTATCTCTATCACTATCACAATCTCTATCACTATCTCTATCTCTATTACTATATCTATCACTATCTCTTTCACTATCACTATCTCTATTACTATCACTATCTCTATCTCTATCACTATCTATATCACTATCTCTTTCACTATCTTTATCAGTATCACTATCACTATCTCTATCTCTATCACTATCTCTATCTCTATCTCTATCTCTATCACTATCTCTATCACTATCAATATCTCTATCACTATCACTATCGCTATCTCTATCTCTATCTCTATCACTATCTCTATCACTATCTCTATCACTATCAATATCTCTATCACTATCACTATCGCTATCTCTATCTCTATCACTATCTCTATCTCTATCACTATCTCTATCACTATCTCTATCAATATCTCTATCACTATCTCTATCTCTATCACTATCTCTATCTCTATCTCTATCACTATCTCTATCTCTATCACTATCACTATCACTATCTATATCACTATCTCTATCACTATCTCATATATTTCATATATTTCACAAGCCATTATGCTATTCCCATTTCATGTATCGCACATTTCCTTGCTTTAGCACAGATTAATTTTGAGTGCAGCCATTAATCTATTTGTTATATGACTTTTTTGGTTATGCACCAGTTCAGATTAGATTGCTGTTCAGTCAGTTTTTCTATATCTACTATGTACTTTTTTTCTGACTTGAACGCTCCGCCCTTCACCATGCTGTGATTTTAATTACATCCTAACACAGTTGGTTCTGAGCTTCCTATAAAAGCAGGCTTTACCACATTATTAGCCATAGGTAAGTGTTCACACTAGGCAGTCAGCTCAGGTACCCATCCGTTCTGAGATTACCTTGACGATTGGTGGATGGGCTCACAACTTTTGGCCAAATCTTGTGCTAAGAATCTCATGTGTTTTTTCATATATTTCACAAGCCATTATGCTATTCCCATTTCATGTATCGCACATTTCCTTGCTTTAGCACAGATTAATTTTGAGTGCAGCCATTAATCTATTTGTTATATGACTTTTTTGGTTATGCACCAGTTCAGATTAGATTGCTGTTCAGTCAGTTTTTCTATATCTACTATGTACTTTTTTTCTGACTTGAACGCTCCGCCCTTCACCATGCTGTGATTTTAATTACATCCTAACACAGTTGGTTCTGAGCTTCCTATAAAAGCAGGCTTTACCACATTATTAGCCATAGGTAAGTGTTCACACTAGGCTGTCAGCTCAGGTACCCATACGTTCTGAGATTACCTTGACGATTGGTGGATGGGCTCACAACTTTTGGCCAAATCTTGTGCTAAGAATCTCATGTGTTTTTTCATATATTTCACAAGCTATTATGCTATTCCCATTTCATGTATTGCACATTTCCTTGCTTTAGCACAGATTAATTTTGAGTGCAGCCAATAATCTATTTGTTATATGACTTTTTTGGTTATGCACCAGTTCAGATTAGATTGCTGTTCAGTCAGTTTTTCTATATCTACTATGTACTTTTTTTCTGACTTGAACGCTCCGCCCTTCACCATGCTGTGATTTTAATTACATCTCTATCTCTATCCAAACTTCTGTTGGATTTATATATCCCTTTATAGGTGGGTCAGACTGCAGGGAAAATCAGGCCCAATGTATAACAGTACACAGCTTCAGTGGCAGACAGATATGCCACTAACAGGACTGACACAGATGCAGACACTAACAATTCAAATCTCCCCCTTTTTACTTTTTCTGGGAGAATATTGAAGAAATGTGGCCCACTCTCATACAGTATATGTTCTGTGGCACAAAATTTGAGAAAGGTGGTGCACACACAGGAGTGGCACTGTAGCGAAAAGGCCAATCCTAATCTCCCACAATTTTTTTTTTCAGGGAGAATTTAAAAGAAATCTGACCCAGTATTACACACTGGGTTTAATGTGGCACACAATTTGAGACAGGTGGCACACACTGGAGTGGCACTGAAGCTGAAATGCCAATCTTAATCTCCCACTATATTTTTTTCAGGGAGAATTTAAAAGCAATCTGGCCCAGTATTACACACTAGGTTTAATGTGGCACATTAAGCAGAAATCCAATCTTAATCTCCCACTATTTTTATTTATGGGAGAATTGGCAAGAAATCAGGCCCACTGTTAGACTGTATGTTTTCTGTGCCAGAAAATGAGACACAGATACCACACACAGGACTGCCACTGATACAGATTTGACAATTTTAGTCTGCACCCTTTTTTTTTTTCTTCAGGGAGACTAGTGAATAAATCTGGCCTACTGTATTAGAGACTATTTTCTGTGGCAGAAAGTGGCTTGAAGAGATATAACGAAACAAAAAAAAAGGGACTGTACTACAATTACTATCTCCCTGCAGTAATCTCAGCAATGTATGGCAGCCAGCAATAACAAGGAGTGGACTGCTGCACAAAAGAAGTCAACAGTGTGGACAAACAAACAAGATAGCTGTGCAGAAAGGAAGGAACAACTAGATTTGTGCTTTGAAAAAAGCAGTTGGTTTGCACAGCGGTGTACAAACAGCAATGCAGCTATCAGGGAGCCTTCGAGGGCAGCCCAATGAGCTACAGCGCTGAGAAAAAAAAAATGTAGCCTCCACTGTCCCTGCAAACAAAAGGTGGTGTTGGACAGTGGAAATCGCTACAGCACAAGCGGTTTGGGGGTTAATGGACCCTGCCTAACGCTATCCCTGCTTCTGACGAAGCGGCAGCAACCTCTCCCTAGGCTCAGATCAGCAGCAGTAAGATGGCAGTCGGCGGGAATGCCCCTTTATAGCCCCTGTGACGCCGCAGAAAGCAAGCCAATCACTGTAATGCCCTTCTCTAAGGTGGTGGGGACCAGGAACTATGTCATCACACTGCCCACACTCTGCGTCCACCTTCATTGGCTGAGAAATGGTGCTTTTCGCATCATTGAAACGCGACTTTGGTGCGAAAGTCGCGTACCGCATGGCTGACCCCACACAGGGATCGGGTCGGGTTTCATGAAACCCGACTTTGCCAAAAGTCGGCGACTTATGAAAATGACCGACCTGTTTCGCTCAACCCTAATTGCATTACATGCAATCATACAGTACAAATAACAGATTACATACTCACCATCACTTGTCATTTTGATCCCCGAACCCTGGTCATGTGTAAAAAAGATTAAAATAACAAACAACCAATATACTCCCTGATCTGCAGAAATCCACGAGTGTCCCACGACGATCTCCCATGGAGGACGGCAGCATCAGCTGATGCGACCGCTCTCTAGGCGCTCCAGGAACACAATGACAAGAGGAAGGTATCCCTCCGCACTGTATTCCTCCGCCGCTGTAAAAAAAAATAGTCCCTAGTCTCACGTTTGGCATTGCTGTGTGAGAAATTTTCCCACGCAGCAATTGTCATTAAGTGAGACTTTGAACTCTAGTAACCTCTCAGTGATGCACTGCAGGAGCCATTGTCTCCAGTCAGTGTGTCACTGGAGGTCCTATAGAGCAGTGACATCACCCGATGTCACTGTTCTATAGGGGAGATAGTCATGGGACACTTGTTATTAATTGGAATACGGCAGACAGGTAGTATACGGTTTATTATTTTACGCTTTTTGCAGGTGCTGAAGTATGGTCAGTATGTTTAAATGAAGAATATTAAAATACTTTTTTTCTAATAACTGTGTGTTTTATTAACCCTTTACTAGTATTGGATTAATAATTGGTAGGCGTCCTATTGACGCCTCTCCATTATTAACCCGGCTTAATGTCACCTTACAGTAGCAAGGTGACATTAACCCCTTATTACCCCATATCCCACCGCTACACGGGAGTGGGAAGAGAAGGGCTAAGTGCCGGAATTGGCGCATCTCACAGATGTGCCATTTCTGGGGTGGCTGCGGACTGGTATTTGTAGCCGGGGGTGGGGCAATATCCATGGCCCCACTATAGGCTATGAATATCAGCCTGCAGCTGTCTGCGTAGCCTTTCTGGCTATAAAATATATGGGGACCCCACATCATTTTTTTGGGGGTGTCCCCTTGTTTTAATAGCCAGTAAAGGCTACGCAGACTGCTGCGGGTTGATATTCATAGCAGGCTACAAATATTGGCCCACGGCCATCGGCTTTCCCCCTCTTGTGCAGAAAATTGCGCAGGAGCCCACGTCATTTTTTTCTGTTTTCTTTTTTATTAAATGCTCATTAAGGCCTCTTTCATACTTGCGTCTGTACGGGTTCATTGTTATATGTCGGGCCGACATACCGACGCAGGCTGTGAAATTTGTGGATGACGTGGGCAGCGGATGCAGTTTTTCAACGCATCCGCTGCCCATTCTGAAGGCTGGGGAGGAGGGAGCGGAGTTTCGGCCACGCATGCGTGGTAGAAAATGGCGTACGCAATGGACAAAAAAATGTTCACTTGAACTTTTTGTGCCGACTGTCCGCCAGAACATGACGGAATGATTGCACGACGGACGCGACGTGGGGCCATCCATCACGATTCATCGCTAATACAAGTCTATGGGTAAAATCTCATCCTGCGAGCACATTTGCAGAATCCGTTTTTTTCTGGCGGAAAAAACGGATCCTGCAAATCTGCTCACAGGATGCTTTTTTTTTTTTCTGCCGGATCCATTTTTTTCTCATAGAGTTGTATCAGCACCGGATTGCGCCTGATGGCCACATGTTTCATCCGTTTTTTGCTGGATCCATCGCTGTGCGTTTTTCCGCCGGACAGAAAACCCGTTTCTCTGTATGTGTTTTCCGTCTGGTAGAAACAGCTTTTTTGACAGATCCGGCAAAAAACAGATGAAACGTGTGGCCATCAGGCACAATCCGGCGCTAATACAACTCTATGAGAAATAACCGGATCCGGCGGAAAAAAAGAGATCCTGCAAATATGCTCACAGGATGCGTTTTTTACCCTTAGACTTGTATTAGTGATGGATCACGACGGATGGCCACACGTCGTGTCCGTCGTGCAACGCATCCGTCGTGTTTTGGCGGACCGTCAGCACGAAGCTGACTGGCGAGCAGTCTCATCAGCTGATGCTGCCGTTCTCCACGGGAGGTCGTTGTGGGGCACTCGTGGATTTCTGCGGATCAGGGAGTATATTGGTTGTTTGTTATTTTAATCTTTTTTTACAGATGACACTGGCTTCGGGGATCAAAATGACAAGTGATGGTGAGTATGTACTCTATGTTATACAGTGGGGCAAAAAGGTATTTAGTCAGTCAGCAATAGTGCAAGTTCCACCACTTAAAAAGATGAGAGGCGTCTGTAATTTACATAATAGGTAGACCTCAACTATGGGAGACAAACTGAGAAAAAAAAATCCAGAAAATCACATTATCTGTTTTTTTATCATTTTTTCTTGCATATTATGGTGGAAAATAAGTATTTGGTCAGAAACAAACAATCAAGATTTCTGGCTCTCACAGACCTGTAACTTCTTCTTTAAGAGTCTCCTCTTTCCTCCACTCATTACCTGTAGTAATGGCACCTGTTTAAACTTGTTATCAGTATAAAAAGACACCTGTGCACACCCTCAAACAGTCTGACTCCAAACTCCACTATGGTGAAGACCAAAGAGCTGTCAAAGGACACCAGAAACAAAATTGTAGCCCTGCACCAGGCTGGGAAGACTGAATCTGCAATAGCCAACCAGCTTGGAGTGAAGAAATCAACAGTGGGAGCAATAATTAGAAAATGGAAGACATACAAGACCACTGATAATCTCCCTCGATCTGGGGCTCCACGCAAAATCCCACCCCGTGGGGTCAGAATGATCACAAGAACGGTGAGCAAAAATCCCAGAACCACGCGGGGGGACCTAGTGAATGAACTGCAGAGAGCTGGGACCAATGTAACAAGGCCTACCATAAGTAACACACTACGCCACCATGGACTCAGATCCTGCAGTGCCAGACGTGTCCCACTGCTTAAGCCAGTACATGTCCGGGCCCGTCTGAAGTTTGCTAGAGAGCATTTGGATGATCCAGAGGAGTTTTGGGAGAATGTCCTATGGTCTGATGAAACCAAACTGGAACTGTTTGGTAGAAACACAACTTGTCGTGTTTGGAGGAAAAAGAATACTGAGTTGCATCCATCAAACACCATACCTACTGTAAAGCATGGTGGTGGAAACATCATGCTTTGGGGCTGTTTCTCTGCAAAGGGGCCAGGACGACTGATCCGGGTACATGAAAGAATGAATGGGGCCATGTATCGTGAGATTTTGAGTGCAAACCTCCTTCCATCAGCAAGGGCATTGAAGATGAAACGTGGCTGGGTCTTTCAACATGACAATGATCCAAAGCACACCGCCAGGGCAACAAAGGAGTGGCTTCGTAAGAAGCATTTCAAGGTCCTGGAGTGGCCTAGCCAGTCTCCAGATCTCAACCCTATAGAAAACCTTTGGAGGGAGTTGAAAGTCCGTGTTGCCAAGCGAAAAGCCAAAAACATCACTGCTCTAGAGGAGATCTGCATGGAGGAATGGGCCAACATACCAACAACAGTGTGTGGCAACCTTGTGAAGACTTACAGAAAACGTTTGACCTCTGTCATTGCCAACAAAGGATATATTACAAAGTATTGAGATGAAATTTTGTTTCTGACCAAATACTTATTTTCCACCATAATATGCAAATAAAATGTTAAAAAAACAGACAATGTGATTTTCTGGATTTTTTTTCTCAGTTTGTCTCCCATAGTTGAGGTCTACCTATGATGTAAATTACAGACGCCTCTCATCTTTTTAAGTGGTAGAACTTGCACTATTGCTGACTGACTAAATACTTTTTTGCCCCACTGTATGTACTGTATGTTCGTATGTGTGCATTGTATGTAATGTATGAATGTATTGCATGTAGTATGTATGTATGTATGTATGCAGCATGTATGTAGTATGTATGTGTATGTATATAGTATGAATGCAGTATGTATGTAGTATGCATGTATGTAGTATGTTGTATGTATGCATGTATGTATGTAGTATGTATGCATGTACAGTATGTATATAGTATGTGTGTAGTATGAATGTAAGTTGTATGTATGTGGTATGTAGTATGTATGTAGTATGTATGTTTGTATGCAGTATGTATGTATGTATGTATGTAGTATATATGTATTTAGTAGGTATGTAGTGTTAGAGAAGGGATTTCCAACCTACTCAGGTGTTCTGTCTTTAGGTACCTACGCAATGAAGCAATAATCAGAGAGACACACGCTAGTTGTCTGTCCAAATAGTCTCTGGTCTTTTATTTTTAGGGCTGGGCTTATAAAGGCCCAAGATCAAAAGGAAATGTAGAGTTACATAATAAATTGGCACAAATGAAGGTCTTACACAATACATTGTCAGAAAATAACATCCTGGGATACAAGATTGATGTGGTGAAAGAATGCGGGGAGTTGTTGTTCATAACTGCGGTTTTATGGGATGTTGGCTAGAACTACACATTTCTGGGTGTTTTCGGCCAAATACAGATGGCCTTAACATATTCTGAGAAATGTTGACCAGAGTTATTGTAGATACCCGGGAAACGGCACTAAATTTGACTCAGATGATAACGGTTATGCAAAACTTTGTTTTCGGCTATTTATTAGATGGAGATTAACCATTTCTTTAACAAAACTGCTATAATTTCTTTAATAATTCCCCTCTTTTTATCATCTGATCTACCTTGCCCTAACTGATCACTTCCTGCCACTCAGGTCTGCAAGATAACCCAACTTCACGAAATACATGGCTTATCCAGTGTATATCATGGGATACCGACATGCTGTGTATCCATTCAAATTATACTTGTGGGTCAGACCTTCTGCTCCTTCTAACCCTATTTCTATTGAGGGATTATTATAAGGGGATGATATAGATACATTTTTATGACAGAGAAATATAGACATTTATATTAATATATTAAAATATGTGTTAGAAAATAGAATATAGTTTTTGTTTGTTAGTATAATTCATAGAGTCCATATTGTCAATGAGTCTTGGAAAGCTCTCTGTGGGCTCTTTGTCTTCTATCAGACCTTTGGTCTTCTGAAATACAATCCGCCAAGTCTACTGAAGTTTGCTTGTTGCAGAATATGCATTCAGGTTGGAGTGCAGTTATTGAGGGAGTCATCACTTGGGTTTACCTTATCTCAGAGTCAGTATCGATTTTAGCTTAACGTTTACCTGGAAAACATTTGCAATTAGAACTGAGAATTTTCTTTATTGCATAACAAATAACTTTATCATCACTCTAATGATTAGTATCACTAAGGCTGCTTGAATTAGACCCGATATCCATCCACCTATTCCTTTGAACAGGTTCACTGGGTTTACCCATAAGAGCCATTCAGGGAGGGGTAAATCATCTAGTGAGTTAGCTTTTCGCACCCTCCTTGAGAGACTGTGAGATAATTATGTACTATAGAATGATGATTAGTGTTGAGCGATACCGTCCGATACTTGAAAGTATCGGTATCGGATAGTATCGGCCGATACCCGAAAAATATCGGATATCGCCGATACCGATATCCGATACCAATACAAGTCAATGGGACATCAAGTATCGGAAGGTATTCTCATGGTTCCCAGGGTCTGAAGGAGAGGAAACTCTCCTTCAGGCCCTGGGATCCATAGGGATGTGTAAAATAAAGAATTAAAATAAAAAATATTGATATATTTACCTCTCCGGCGGCCCCTGAACTCAGCGCGGGTAACCGGCAGGCTTCTTTGTTCAAAATCAGCGCTTTTAGGACCTGAGAATCACGTCCCGGCTTCTGATTGGTCGCGGGCCGCCCATGTGACCGCCACGCGACCAATCACAAGCCGCGACGTCACCGCAAGCTATTAGCGCGCTCATTTTTGAAAAATGAGCGAGTTAATGACTTTCAAAGACGTAGCGGCTTGTGATTGGTCGCGGCCACGCGACCAATCACAAGCCGCGACGTCACCGCAAGCTATTAACGCGCTCATTTTTAAAAATGAGCGCGGTAATGACTTTCAAAGACGTAGCGGCTTGTGATTGGTCGCGTGGCCGCGACCAATCACAACCCGCTACGTCTTTGAAAGCCATTAACGCGCTCATTTCTAAAAATGAGCGCGTTAATAGCTTGCGGTGACGTCGCGGCTTGTGATTGGTCGCGGCCACGCGACCAATCACAAGCCGCTACGTCTTTGAAAGCCATTAACGCGCTCATTTTTAAAAATGAGCGCGTTAATAGCTTGCGGTGACGTCGCGGCTTGTGATTGGTCGCGTGGCGGTCACATGGGCGGCCACGCGACCAATCACAAGCCGCTATGTCTTTGAAAGTCATTAACGCGCTCATTTTTCAAAAATGAGCGCGCTAATAGCTTGCGGTGACGTCGCGGCTTGTGATTGGTCGCGTGGCGGTCACATGGGCGGCCCGCGACCAATCAGAAGCCGGGACGTGATTCTCAGGTCCTAAAAGCGCTGATTTTGAAAAACGAAGCCTGCCGGTTACCCGCGCTGAGTCCAGGGGCCGCCGGAGAGGTAAATATATCAATATTTTTTATTTTAATTCTTTATTTTACACATCTCTATGTATCCGATACCGATACCCGATACCACAAAAGTATCGGATCTCGGTATCGGAATTCCGATACCGCAAGTATCGGCCGATACCCGATACTTGCGGTATCGGAATGCTCAACACTAATGATGATTAATAATAACTATAAGCTGTTTCATGTAGGCTGATTCAACATTTAGAGCATCAAATAAATAATCAGTTATACTATCAAAAATGTCACCTAACCGGTACATACCAACACATATTCATAGATGCCTACCTCTAGAAGCTGTTTGAAATTAATTTGAGGTAGCTGGAGCAGGTACAATGGTCAGGCGGTGCACTTTTCCCACATTTAGGCATACACAGACTACGCATCCCTATACGAATCTAGCAGCAGCACAATGGAATTCTGGGGTCACCCAATTAGCTTTTACCTGACTTACCATTGCGTCTTTAGACTGATGCACCAGTCCATGAGAGAGAGCGCACATCGTGGGAACAGTGCCCTACGAAGGCAGTACTTACTGTCCGCTCTCCTCAGTCCATCTTCTTCCTTCGCACCTGAGTGCCTTTGCCATCCTTCTTTTTCCGCTGCAGAGGCCTGATCTACAGGCTCTGGATTAGTTGTAGGTCCATCCCCCCGGACACCTGTACAGTGTATATTTCTGCTGGGAGAGGTAGTAGTGCAGCAGCCTTTGCCGCAATGTCAGCTCTATTATTGCCTTCAGCTTCTCTAGTGCGCTCTTTAGTGTGAGCCTGCACTTTAATTATTGCAACTCTCTTGGGCAGTTCCAGTGCTCTCAGAAGCTGAGCTACCAACTCTGCTTTTTTTAACGGGTTTACCAGAAGAACCAATAAACTTTCTGCTCTTCCATTTGGGACCGCAATCATGGAAAATGCCAAATGTGTGGCACTATCAGTAAATGCTCTGCCATTATACATGCCTCAGCGAGTGCTTTCAATTCAGCTTCCCGAGCAGACATCCTAGAACGTGTAGCTTCACTTTTTACCACCTCATGTTGATCAACTATTGCACAACCTCTATGAGGTACTATGTCTCTTTTTGAAAAAAAAACCTGTGACCCATTTACATAAAGCTCTAGATTTACATTAGGGATTGGTGGCTCTTGCATATTGGCAAGTATTTGTGTTAAAACAGTACACCCATAACATGTCCCCCCGGATTTATGACAGTACAAACGGAAAGGGAGGTCATAACTTGGGATTCCTAGTGCTGGGGCTGAGAGAATGGCTTCCTTCCGATCCCTAAACCCCTCTTTTGCTTCTGTGGTCAGTTGGTGTGGCTGACCCTTGTTTCACATTGACAGCACATCAAATAGAGGGTGCATGATTTGTGATGCAGAGGGAATCCATTCTATACAGTAGCTGATCAGCCCTAGGACTGTTCCAGTGTACTTACGAAAGTGGGCACAATTGCTTAGCTTACGGCCTTTTACCCATTCAGCGACCTAAGAAAACTACTTTTTTCCTCTTTTTTTTTCTTGAAACCTTACATCCTTTGTGGTACAAAAAGATTAGCAAAGAACCTATTTTCAATTAGACATACCTGGTTGCTCTCTGCTCAGGGGATATTGTGTAATACATACCGGTACAGTACCTGGCTTGAATTTGATGGATACTTGTGTTATCCTTAACAAACCAACATGTCTCTTATTCTTTACCCATACTGCAGCTGTTTGCTTGATCATTTGCTTAATGTCCTTATTTTTGTCAATTTGCAGTTTTTCATCATGTAGCTAAATTCGCAACATCATAGTGGAGAGGGTTGCTCCAGACAATGGGCCTGTAACTGTAATACTTTTCTTCCAAACAATTAATAACTGCATTCATTGCACTCAGGATATCAGCACCTATCAAGCTTAGGACATTTATCTGAGACTAGCAATTGGGCACACAAGTCTGTGGTCCGTGCTCTTCACACATTCTTGGGTTCTGTTTCATGCAAGGGATGGACTGCCCCATCTGTCCCTACACCCTGGACTGTTTTCACTGTCATGAATCGTTGTGGCATCTCCATTTTCTTATATCAGTACGACTCGCCCGTGTATCAATCAGGCATTATAATTGTGTGAAAGTGATAGCCATCCTGTGGGGACCACTAATTTGTTTACACTTCTCTTGGCAAACTCCCATCTTTCCTTTTCTTCTCTCCCCCTGTTCCCCTGTGATATATACCTGTCCCCTGCACTGCAGTTTTCACAGCATTATTAAATACATCCGGAGGTATATTCACCATAACATGGGAAGGGACTGATTGAGTGTAGCATAGATACATCCTGGTCTCACTCTTCTCTTAATCCTGTCTGAAACGTATTTTTAAGAAACCTAACTTCCCTAGATTCTTCAGGTCATAATCATGATCTGTGAGACTGTGAACACTGCTGTACATCTAGCATAAAATCCGTCAATAGGCTCCTCTGAACCCTAAAATACTTCTGGTAATACTAAAGCTAAGTCCTCTGTCTGCTTTCTGGCAACCACAAGTATCATGGCTAGAAATTACTGTCCCGTCTCCCTAGTTTTCTTGTCTGCTGGTATCTCCTGTATTATGGCATTTATTACAGATCCAGCTAGTGGATCCCATGGCTCTTTTATCCCTCTGCCTATCCTGTGGATTGCCTGCGTGCACTGGGGGTTGTGGGTGCATTGGACTACTTTCTGTAGCCCCCATCAACCCGTCACTGGACTGGTCATCTCCTATACACCTCCATTCGCTGTCTACTCTGCTTTATTGTCACCCGGAGGAGGTGTAAGGGTAGTATGTATGTGAAACCTGTCCTCACTTCCTTAGGTAAGGGCTTCCTGCTGCTGTCTAGGACTTTACTGGAGTGGAAAAACTATCCGGGGATCCTTTTGGCATCCCAGGGTATTGGTTTGTAGCTAATTACCCCGAAGGGGAAGCCTCACAAGCTGGATATGCTAACTGTACCTGCCCTGGCACTGGCATCCACCCTCCTCCCATCACAGAAATCCATGGTGCCCCTTGCTGGAGAAGGGGCTGCTGGCAGATCACCGGGGTTTGCACCCCAATGAGAGATGGAAATGAAGGGGTGGATATGAAACTAGGTAAATAAGGTATTGTACTAGCCACAGAGGTTGAGGCTGGGGACTCAGAAAAGCCCGAGCTAGGGATCATTCGTTTTTCACACATAGACTCATTCTTCCCTGGGCTGCTGTAGGAAGGGGGCTGATCTCATCCCCCCTGTTACAGGGGCGGAGGGAGCTGCACAGACACTGAACTCAGTAAGGGGGCTGCCTGTGCCTGCATGCCTGCGCTTTAGGACACTGCGGCTTACGCCGCTGTCCCCTGACTGCTGCGCCTCCCCCCCCATGTTGGGAAAGCAGATCTCCCATTTAGTGAGGCCAAATTGAATATGGGGTTAACTCCCCGCGGAGGGGGCGGGGCTTATCCCCTGCTCTTGGCGCCGGGAATTGCCGAAGCCACATCCGGATCCCTGGACCCGGACCTGTTGGGTAGCCGGTATCATGGACCCGCTGGAGAATGCGGTGAGGGATAGGATCGGCAGGGAAGGCAGCGCTTGGTTAGCAGCTTTGCTGACCGGGAGCGACTCCTTCCCTGCCATGGTGCAGGCGGTGCCGCCGGAGGGTCGGCGATCACGCAGAGCCACACGGCCTCCGGCATGGCTGAGCCCGCCATTATATTCAAAGAAGAGCGCGCGCAGCTCTGGGCGCCAGGCGCGATAGTGCGACAGGAGGAAGTGTATTACCTCATGTGGGGGAGACTCAGGGGTCGCCGCCGAGTGACACAAGCTTTATACCCCCTTCTGCCCCGGGTACACTATGAGGGAGTACAGGTCCGCAAGTGCCAGCATTGTTAGCCGGAGCGGAGACTGAGGCTCTGCAGGGAGGCATTCCTCCACCTTCAAGGAACGTGGGGGAAGCTAAGCCAATGCTGACAGGAGCAGGGACATGGCAGCAGTAGCGCAGCAGAATATGGGATCACCTCACATAATATTAGCGCCCGGACAGCACAGCGCATACTCCCAGTCTAGTATAGGGGGCGAGTCACAGTTTCCATCCTACCCACTCATGTTTAGTACTTTAGTACTCTGTATTCGCAAATACCGGGCGGGCAAATAACTCCCTCTCAGGCGGCAGTAGTTGAACATCAGAACGCCCCAGCGTCACTATCGCTGATGGCAACCGGTGTTCGTGCCCCAATTCAGGGTGCTGGTGTTGAGGGAGGATCTAAAGTGATCCTTCACGGTTGACTCAGTGATTTCCAAATTAATCTAAAGGGCGTTGCCGGCAACTGAAAATGACCAGTCGGAGACTCGTGCCTCTGTGTGGGGGATCGAGCAGATCTCTGGGCCCCCGTTTATTGTGTATGAGTTTTCATAGTCATAGATATTATACTTCAACCAATCAGCATAAGAATACGCTCACAATTCTTAACCTATAAGAATGCAGGAAAAACTTAACCCATGAGGATACAGGAAAAATGGAAACTACAGATATGGTCGTGTCTTTTTGGCATAAAAAACATATTAACAGATGCCTCAGTCTTCTATAGCGATACACCCACGAGTCTCTTATCTGGCTCACTCGAGTTAGAATACTCAAGGTCTTTATACCAATTATGAACCATAGACTAGCTGAATAACAAAATGTTATCTTCGTGAGAAACAGGACAGAGTTATTTCATAGCAGCTGTAACCTTCTACCTAAGTAAATAACATAATTTATCTTTAACCAACAACAAAATGGAGTCAAAGCACAAAATGGAGAATCTTTCATAATTTGTTCCTTCACATTCCCTCCTAGATAAATTTTGTTAATTAATGTCCAGCATCAGAGGTACTATCCCAAGTGATAAGCTCGAAGGGTACTGGTCTTCACATGACTGGTGCCATGTTACCAGCCATGGCTGTTGCGGCGTACCCGTCCCCCCTGTATACTAGAATTTCTGAATAACAATTGTTGATAACGGTGGTGGGGATCTTTTGAAGATAGCCATGCGCTTGGCTTCAACATCTTCATCTGGTAACTTTGTGAAATCGGTGTAGAGAGCAGGGGTGACAAAGCTTTTGGTTTCATCATTAGTTGTCTTAGTGCAGAATTTCCTAATACATACAGAAATACACCAAAGAACAAGTTTTAGTATTACATACATAACAAGGATAAAGGCAGCGATGTGTAACAAACTTTACAAGATTCCAGCTATCCAGCCCCCAAGTCCCTCAAACCAATTGGCTGGATTAAGAAAGGAGAAGGTGTCTGCCCACCAACTGTCCTTATTACGGTCATTGTCTTTATCATATTAATCTCTGAGTCTTTGAATATCTTCTAACTTTAGCTTTATTGTACTATTGGGATCTGTATAATAACAGCATGCGGGTCCAATAATCTGACACATACCACCCTGTGCTGCTGTTAAGTAGTCCAGTACTACAGTATATTGATTAGTGACTATGATAAGTTGGTTTTGGACAGCGACAGTAGTATTAAGTATAGTATATTCAATATATCCCAAATTTGATCATCTGGATAATCTGTGGCCCTAAACAATTTATCCCACATTTGTGTAATCATAGGGTAAATGAAAATAGAACTGACAATTTTATTGGCTATACCCATCTGTACTATTAATCTTTCATGATATTGTACAAACTTATTATTCAAGGATGTTGGAGAATTTAGGCTGTCCCATTCGGTTATCAATATTATTATATGGAAATACAAAAAACCAAAACATCATGTCCCCTTATTTGCCACTAGTCTGTTTGACCAGCTTGCAGTGCGATGCGTGGATCCACGTCGGCCTTCCTTCCAGCTTTACTGACATAGGAGTAATGAGGAGGACTTGGTAGGGACCGTCATACAAGGGTTCTAGTCCGTGTTTTCTGACATAGCTTTTCACGACCATAAAACCACCAGGCTTCAAATTGTGACAAGTGTCGGTTTCTGCTGAATCTGGAAGGGAAGAATAAACTAAAACATGGGTGTTAGCAACATTTTTACTAAGCTGAATAACATATTGAACAGCACGGTCAGTTTCTTCTGACAACTACTGAGACTGAAAATTTGTAACTGAGAACCTAGCACCAAACAATATCTCATATGGAGACAGGCCATGTTTTGCAATAGGGGTAGTACGAATATATAAGAGCCCTGGCCATGGAGCCGTAGTCTCCTGCATCATTTTGGTCAATTGTCCCTTCAATGTGCCGTTCAGCCTCTTAACTTTCCCACTAGATTGTGGATGGTACGGAATATGGACAGCTACAGTGGATCCAAGCATTGTCAGAACCTCCTGATACACATGAGAAGAAAAGTCCGGGCCTTGGTCACTTTCAGCAACTTCTGGAACACCATATCTGCATATAACTTCCATCACCAGTTTCTTTGCTGTGGTCTTTGCAGTCACGTTGGTAACGGGGAATGCTTCTGGCCAACTGGAGAACATGTCGACAACCACCAGACAATATTCATACCTTCAGACTTAGGCAACGTGATGAGGTCCACCTGGAGCCTTTGGAAAGGATAGTCGGGCTTAGCAAGGTGCTTCGGGGTTACACGTTGAAGTTGACCGGGATTGCAGGTCTGACAGATACCTCGATGTGTGGGCCCATGCGCCAACGCGGCAATAGCAGGGTACATCTGCTTAGGGAGACACACAAGTTGGTTCTTTTTCCAGCGACCATTGTCCATACGTGCTCCATCAGCTTCCAACTGCATTTCGGTTTCTCCTATGGTTTTTTCATCCCGTTTAATTGGTCCCCTGAGCCACAATCAGCCCCAAATTTACAATCAGCAAAGGAATTACCCAACGTATTAGCAGAGAAGTTGGGTAAGGAAATCAGGTTGGGTCGCTTTCGCGGCCCCTTCAAGTCCCCCCCTTTCCCTAACTTACGTGTTTCACCCCTGGGTATAGTTCCCAAAAAAGAGGTAGGTAAGTACCGGTTAATTCACCACCTGTCATACCCCAAGGGGATGTCAGTTAACGATGGTATACCCAGTGATGACACAGCCGTCACTTATATTTCCTTCGACAAAGCGGTTGACCTAGTCAGAAATGCCGGCCCGGGGGCCCTTATGGCCAAATCGGACATAGAATCCGCTTTCCGTCTACTCCCGGTTCACCCGGATTGTCACCACTTACTGGGAGCTAAGTTTGAGGATCTATACTATTACGACACATGCTTCCCCATGGGGTGTTCAATTTCCTGTTTTTATTTTGAGTTATTTAGCACGTTTTTAGAATGGGTTGCTCGCAGAATCACCCGGCTAACCGCCATCACTCATTATCTCGATGACTTTTTGATAGTTGGTCCAGCTGATTCAGACAGTACAGCATTTTTTGGGGCCATGCGGGTCAGTGAGATTGTACCTACTGCTCTGAATAAACCGGGTGGCCTGAGGCGGGAAGATATATTAATTTGTGACGATGGTCTAAGGATCAGAATATGTAAATCTAAAACTCATCAGGAGGGTAGGGGAACTTGGTTCCCAATATTTGCCATCAACAAGGATATTTGCCCATTAACGTTAATTAAGAATTACATGCGGGTTAGAAAGGATGGTGCCAAATTTTTCATTCATGAGAATGGTCTTCCTCTAGTGTCGGGTCAATTCTCAGCCATATTGAGACGCACGTTGTCATTATTGGGAATGCCCGCAGCAGAGTTTGGGACTCACTCCTTTCGGATAGGTGCAGCAACAGAAGCGTCTAGAGCGGGTTTATTTGAATCAGAAATTCAAAGGGTGGGTAGATGGAAATCCCGCTGTTTTACTAGGTACATCAGGCCTGATTTATTGTTATAAAGTTTTGGTTGTTTTGTTATAATAATAATATAGAAGCAGCTTCGGGAATACATTGGGGAATTTACCTTGGGTTGTTGGGTTATTGAATGTTGGCTAACTGTATACTTTATTTCCTAGATGGGGTGCGACCCAGCGTCTGGATAGTGGGTCACTCATACATCTATTGGGCTGCTCGTCGTGCTGAATTGTGCCCAGGAGGGCGATCATTGGGCTTCGCCGATGTCGACGTGATATGGCGTGGTATGAGAGGCCTGATGTGGTCCCAAGGTCTTCTGGAGGTTGTTCACATCGCACGGGTGGCTTCATCTCCCACCATTGTTGTTATCCATGCCGGAGGAAATGACCTGGCTTCGTCTCCACTGGCTGAACTACTTACGCTTATCAGATCTGACATGGACAAGTTCCCGAGTTTTTTCCCGCTGATGCGATTAGTCTGCTCTGAAGTAATCCCAAGATTGGTGTGGCAGGGTGCCAGGGAATTGAATGCTATGGAGAGATCCAGACACACTCTGAATCAGAGGATATCACGATTCGTAAGGTTTAAGAATGGTGTAGTTGTACGGCACCATCATCTGGAGGGAGACAATTCCGGTTTTCTTCTTCCAGACGGAGTTCATTTGAACGAGGCGGGTTTAGATATCTTCCTCAATGGTATTCGCGAAGGTGTGGTTCAGGCGATGCATTCGTTTGGGGGGGTCGTAGCTCTCTGTACTCGCTCCTCCTTGGCGGAAGGGTGGAGTTTTGTTGGTGGTGAAGATACCTGCCCGGGAGACCGGAAGGCAGTTAATCTCCGTACACCCCATTTGTTGGCAGATATTGCCTGTTTTAAGCTGCGACCAAAATAATTAACCCAAAGTAAAAGATGGAAATTTTATGATTATATTTCCCAATAAAAGTTTTCAAGTTCTGATAATTGTTGTGTGTCACTTAATGGGAATAAACGGTCATGGGTCGTAGCAGTCTTGCTGAATTTGTGAATGAGGGGCTGCCTGTTCCAAGGGGGGGCGAAGCTGCAGATTTCTTTACATACATCCTGCTTCTCAAGTGTGCTTCATCACTATTATCCTCATCATCCTTCTCAGTATAAAAATACAGATCATGTCGTTCAGAGGTTCTGATCCATACTGCAACTTGCATCCCATAGTCATATTTATCAGTCCATGTGGCATGCTTCTTGCATAAATGCTTCCATCTCTCAGCATCAAAACATCCACTCCTTTGGCATTCCTGCCTTTTCAATTGTTAGCGGTATCCTTATCTGCTTTATTTCCCACCAGGTCCTTTATGTTATATCTCGGATCCATAATCTGTCCTGACCTGGTTAATGTATCACCCATAACAGCTGTCAAAGGTAGCGACCCCTATCTTCAGCCCTGTTATGTATAAGCTGGATCTCACTGGTCTACTATGATAGCCAGCAATCCTGCTTCCAAAGCAATAAGCTGAACCGCAACTCACTGTTCCGCAACGCAGTTCCAACCACAAGGGCTATATACTCCTCATACATCTGGATCTGAGTCCTCACTAGACTCTGAATATGCAAGGTCTATTCCTGAACCTACTCCTGGTTCAATAAGATAATATTCGTCCGTAACATTATCTTCCCACCTTGGCATATATCATCTAGAGTCTTCTACCCAGCTTCTCATCAATCCATGAGGATGAGTTATTTTATGACAAGAGTATTCTCTGCGCCTAAACTGGTGAACTGCCCATAGACCCTTTTCACACAGCATATGGTGCACTCATGGGAAGCATTTGTCTGATTTTTCAATCAAATCCATACACGCAGTATTTCAGTACTTTCTCGCTCCTCACTAGTGTTGAGCATTCCGATACCGCAAGTATCGGGTATCGGCCGATATTTGCGGTATTGGAATTCCGATACCGAATTCCGATACTTCCCGCGTATCGGATACCGGAATCGGAAGTTCCCAGAATTCAAATTGAACGCAGCAGCCAATGAGGAATGAATGAAAGTGTGGGCACATCCTGTTTAGCATGGTGGGCATGTAAGTACTGGCAAGGCTGGGATTGGCTGCTGAAATGATGTCACTCTGCACTATAAAAAAGCGCTGCCGCCATTTTGCGCTCACTCTGCTGTGATTTCAGTTAGGGACAGGACGCTGTGTTCTAACTGAGGGCCAGTTGAGCTTGCTAATTGCTTTATTTTCCTTTCCAAAGGCTAATTTAGCAAAACGCTGTGTGTTCTTCACTGTTCACCTTGCTCTTGCCTTGCAGCGCTGTTTTAACAGCGTTCTGCAAGGTCTCTGTGTGTGTGTGTGTGTGCAGCTCACTCTGTAGTCTGTGTGCAGCCATATACCCGGTTGTATTCAGCTCAGGGGGGGTTCACACTGCCTCACACAGTTGTTCTTTTTTGCTCTTAGTGCAGCCTGCTGCACATTTTTTCTCAAATTTCCTACTAGTGTTTTTCCACCAGTCTCCAGCTCTATTGTGGAAAAACACTACATAGGATAACCTAGAGGGGGTTTTTGGGCCTTGCAGCGCCGTTTACGGCTGTCTGCACGGTCTCCGTGTGAGCCCAGCTCGCCCTGTAGTCTGTGTGCAGCCATAGCCGGTTGGATTCAGCTCAGGGTTCGTTACTGGCTCATACCTTGAGAAAAATTTTCCTTTTTTTCAAATAGTGCAGCCTGTTTAAAATTTGAAAAAAAAAATTCCTATTAGTGTCTTTCCACTCGTATCCAGCTAAATAGTGGAAAAACACTATATAGGATAACCTAGAGGAGGGTTTTTTGGCCTTGCAGCGCCGTTTACGGCTGTCTGCACGGTCTCCGTGTGAGCCCAGCTCGCCCTGTAGTCTGTGTGCAGCCATAGCCGGTTGGATTCAGCTCAGGGTTCGTTACTGGCTCATACCTTGCGAAAAATTTTCCTTTTTTTTCAAATAGTGCAGCCTGTTTAAAATTTGAAAAAAAAAAATCCTATAAGTGTCTTTCCACTCGTATCCAGCTAAATAGTGGAAAAACACTATATAGGATAACCTAGAGGAGGGTTTTTTGGCCTTGCAGCGCCGTTTACGGCTGTCTGCACGGTCTCCGTGTGAGCCCAGCTCGCCCTGTAGTCTGTGTGCAGCCATAGCCGGTTGGATTCAGCTCAGGGTTCGTTACTGGCTCATACCTTGAGAAAAATTTTCCTTTTTTTGAAATAGTGCAGCCTGTTTAAAATTTGAAAAAAAAAAAATTCCTATTAGTGTCTTTCCACCAGTCTCCAGCTCAATTGTGGAAAAACACTACATAGGATAACCTAGAGGGTTTATTTGGGGCCTTGCAGCGCCGTTTACGGCTGTCTGCACGGTCTCTGTGTGAGTGCAGCTCGCCCTGTAGTCTGTGTGCAGCCATAGCCGGTTGGATTCAGCTCAGGGTGCGTTACTGCCTCATACCTTGAAAAACAATTTCCTTTTTTTCAAATAGTGCAGCCAGTTTAAAATTTGAAAAAAAAAATTCCTATTAGTGTCTTTCCACTTGTATCCAGCTAAATAGTGGAAAAACACTATATAGGATAACCTAGAGGAGGGTTTTTTGGCCTTGCAGCGCCGTTTACGGCTGTCTGCACGGTCTCCGTGTGATTTAAACTAGCTCTGTAGCCCGATCTGCACAAAAAAAAAAGTTAAGTTCACCAAACACAACTTAACACTTGTGTAGGCCACATTTGAAAAATAATAAAGTTTAGTCCACAATTTACAACATTAGTGTTTCTTACACCTGTTAGGAGGAGCATTACAGGAATAAGCACACTAAGGCCTTAGTACTTTTCTGCTTATCTTTATCTGTCAACCAAGATGAAGAAGGCAGGGAGTAAGGCACGTGGGCGTGGGCGCGGAGCAGGGAGAGGACGTGGTGATTCTGTGCCTGCTGCGGGCGCCGGTGACTCGTCGTCACTCAGTTTCAGCAGGGAACAGTCCTTCATGCGCAGCTTTGTCGGAGAGCGCCGTGCACCGCTGCTGCGTGAAGACCAAATTGAAGCCGTTGTCGGGTGGATGGCAGCTAACGCCTCGGCATCGACTTCAGTTAGTGCCACATCCTCTCAGGCACAGAGCACTGGAGAGCAGCCATCTGTCTCTTCACCACCTGCCAAATTGGCCAGGCAGTCAGAGAGCCCAGGACAGGAGCCGTCTCTACTTCTGTTCTCTGAATCTCTTGGCTTGGAAACAGGGGGCCAGCCAAGCAGCATTGGAGAAATGGAAGAAGAGGCAGTGTGCAGTGATGCCCAACACCTTTTTCTCTCTGACTCTGAAGAGGCAGGTGGGCCAGTGCCTCCGGTGACCACAACGCAGTACGCATCTGATGATGAAACTCAGGTGCCGCTTTCTCGTGCGTACTGTGCTGCTGAGACTACCCAGGAGGAGCAGTTGGTGGCAGAGGGTAGTGGAGATGATGAGGTCCTTGACCCATCGTGGCGTGAGGAACAGGAAGGTGGTGGGAGCAGCTCAGAGGAAGAGCTTCCTCTTACGGGCCAAAGAGGGAGAGGGAGGGGGAAGACTGCGGAGCCTGTAGCCTCCACTTTGGCACCCGTTAGGAGCCTGTCTCTTTCCAAAGCCAAAAAGGGCGCTCCCAAGACTTGCAGTGCCTGGTCCTTTTTTGACACAGTTGCAGATGACATATGTTTTGTCAAATGCAAGCTGTGTCATCATAAAGTAAAAAGAGGGAAAAATGTCAGCAACCTCAATACCACAAATATGTGGAAACATGTGCGGACCAGGCACGCGGTGGAGTTACAGAAACACACTGAAGATGTAGGCCAACCAACAGCGGCAGCTACCACCTCTTCAGCTCGTGTTGCCTCTTCCTCCAGCTCACACACAGCTGGTTTGGCTTCCTCCCAGAGACCTTGTGTAATTCCACCCACAGCACCACCTTCCCAGTCATCCTCACACTCCCAGTCTACTCTACAGCCATCGGTAGTACAGGCATGGGAGAAAAGGCGGGCATTCTCGGCCAACCACCCCCGAGCACAGGCTCTGAATGCAGGCATTGCCAAACTGTTGTCCCTGGAAATGCTCTCGTTCAGGCTGGTGGAGACTGACAGCTTCCGTGACTTGATGGCTATCCGGATCTTGATGCCCTGCTGCACAAGGTCCGCCTAGAGTGTGCTCACTTGCGGCGTTCCAGCTTGGCCAGATCCCGCATTGCTGCTCTGCAGCGCCGATTCCGCCTTCCGGAACACCGCATCATATGTGACCTACCTACCCGGTGGAATTCCACGTTACATATGTTGGAGCGGTTGTGTGAGCAGCAGCAAGCAGTTATGGAGTACCAGCTGCATCAGGCGCAAAGAAGTCGCAGTCAGCGCCGATCAGACTTCACAACCACAGAGTGGGCCACTATGAAGGACGTCTGCCAGGTTTTGCGTCTTTTTGATTATTCCACGCGGATGGCAAGTGCAGATGATGCACTAGTCAGCATGACTGTCCCCCTTATCTGCCTGCTTCAGCAAACTTTGCAAGGGTTAAGGGATGATGTGGTGGAAGAGGTGGAGGATGAGGAGTCACCTTTTCCATCAGCTTCTGGAGAGTCAGCGCCACGTGGTTCCTCACAAAGGGGTACGCAGGGGCCAATTTGTGAGGAGGATGAGGAGGAGTCAATGGAGGAGGAAGAGCTCCGTCCAGAGGAGGGAGCGACACAATTGTCCAGTGGTCAGTGTGTACAGCGAGGGTGGGGTGATGACGAGCGGGCAGAGATCATGTCTCAAGCAGGGGACAGCGTTTCTGGGCCGGTTGGCACTCTGCAGCACATGGTGGATTTCATGCTGCAGTGCCTGAGAAACGACCGCCGCATCGACCACATTCTCAACATGCCTGATTATTGGGTGTTCACCCTCCTCGATCCTCGCTACCGGGACAACGTCCAAAACCTCATCCCTGCGTTGACCCGGGAGCGTAAATTGCGGGAGTACCACGACACACTGGTGAATTCCATCATCTTCTCCTGTCCAACTGAGAGGAGTGCTGCTAGTGCTTTACAAAGCAGCTCAGTGCGTCGAGGCAGTGGGGGAGGCTCTGCCCAAAGAGGGAGCAGAAGCAGTGCCTCTGCCCAAGGCAAGCCCAGTATGGCACAACTCTGGCACACTTTTGTGTGCCCGCCCCAAATGTCTACACCATCACCGGCGGCTCCAGTCAGCAGGAGGCAACGGTTCCGTCAGATGGTGACAGACTACATGGCTTGCCCTCTTACTGTACTCCCAGACGGCTCTTCCCCGTTCAAGTTTTGGGTCTCTAAGCTGGATACATGGCCAGAGCTAAGCCAGTATGCATTGGAGGTGCTGGCTTGCCCTGCGGCTAGTGTCTTATCGGAACGTGTCTTTAGTGCCGCAGGTGGTGTACTAACAGACCGTCGCATGCGACTATCCTCCGATAACGTTGACCGGCTTACTTTCCTGAAAATGAACCAGGCCTGGATCTCGCAGGAATTTGCCACTCCTCTGCCTGATTAAGTAATTGGGTGTCATCCAGGTCTCCTGCTGTGTTCATCTTTCTACCACCTGAACTGCTATTCCTGGGCTCCAACACCGCCAGTTGCGGCTCAGAAGTGCAGGCTGCACAGTAAAAACATACGACCCAGTGTTATTGGGTTTCAGTAACGTCAGCTGATCCCCAGCTGTGTAGCCGGCAATGTGTCCTGCGACCGCCACGCTGGCACAACAACCTAAATGTAAGGGAACCTGTCCCCCCCCCCCGTCGTTTGTTACTGAAAGAGCCATCTTGTGCAGCAGTAATGCTGCACAAGGAAAAGGTAGCTCTTTTTTTTAGCTCTTTGCACACGCAGAACTTAACACTTATAAAATGTGTTCACTGATACCGTTATACCGTCCCGGAGCTGGGACTTTCCTTCGTAATGTGACGCAGCACAGCCATCATTCCTACCCCCTTGGTGCCATGCGCTGCCTCCTCAGCGTTGTTTTAAGCTGTCACGGAGCCTGCGCTGTTCTGTTATCCCTTGGGCATGCCCTATTTGCGCTGCCTGTCTTCTGACATAATTTGGTGTCAGGCTGGCTGCGCCTGTGCGGCCGTGCTGCCCGAGATCCCGCCTCGCAGTGTCTTCTGATTGAGTCACACTGCGGGCCTGGGATCCATGGGCATGCGCAGTGCATATCTTCCCCTCGGGCTCTCGCTCATTTCCCTCCGCCTTCTTTAGACTGTGCGCCGTCAGCTGATCCCTAGCATGCCACGGCCGTGACACCGCACAGTCTGAAGAAGAGGGAAGGAGGGGAGTGAGAGTCGAGGATATGCACTGTGCATGTCCATGGATCCAAGGCCCGCAGTGGGATTACAATAGACGACACTGCGAGGTGAGATCTGGAGTCGCGTGGACGCACAGGCACTGACAGCCTGACACCAAATTATGTCAGAAGACAGGCAGCGCTAATTGGGCATGGCCAAGGGCTAACAGAACAGCGCAGGCTCCGTGACAGCTTAAAACAACGCTGAGGAGGCAGCGCACGGCATCAAGGGGATAGGAATGACAGCTGTGCTGTGTCCCATTACGAAGGAAATTCGCACCTCCGGAACGGTTTAACGGTATAAAGGGACACATTTTTAGTGTTTACTTCGGTGTTTGCAAGGAGCATAATTAAAAGAGCAACCTTTTCCTTTTGCATCCTTAGTGCTGCACAAGATGGCTCTTTCAGCTACAAACGTCTTGGGGGGGGGGGGTTAAAGGTTTCCTTTCAACTTGCTCCAATCAGGCTTCGGCCTACACTCTGTTCCTCTGCTCCTCCTGCTGTCCCTGGGCTCTAACACCGCCAGTTGGTGCCTGGAAGTGCTGTGTGCACAGTCAACAGTCGCTCCTCTGTTATTGGGGTTCAGTAACGTCAGCTGATCCCCAGCTGTGTGTGCGGCAATACCTCCAATCTGCTCCTCCTGCTGTCCCTGGGCTCTAACACCGCCAGTTGGTGCCTGGAAGTGCTGTGTGCACAGTCAACAGTCGCTCCTCTGTTATTGGGGTTCAGTAACGTCAGCTGATCCCCAGCTGTGTGTGTGGCAATACCTCCAATCTGCTCCTCCTGCTGTCCCTGGGCTCTAACACCGCCAGTTGGTGCCTGGAAGTGCTGTGTGCACAGTCAACAGTCGCTCCTCTGTTATTGGGGTTCAGTAACGTCAGCTGATCCCCAGCTGTGTATCCGGCAATGTGTCATGCGACCGCCACGCTGGCACAACTAAAATGTAAGGGGACCTGTCCCCCCCCCCTAGGCGTTTGTTACTGAAAGAGCCACCATGTGCAGCACTAATACTGCACAAGGGAAAGGTCGCTCTTGAAATTATGCTCCTTGCAAACGCTGAACTACACACTCATGTAATGTGTCCCCTCACACCGTCCAACCGTCCCGGAGGTGGGACTTTCCTTTGTAATGTGACGCAGCACAGCCGTCATTGCTACCCCCTTGGCACCGTGCGCTGCCTCCTTAGCGTTGTTTGATTCCGTCATGGACCCTGCGCTCTTATGTTATCCCTTGGCCATGCACAGTTTGCGCTGCCCGTCCTCTGACATCATTTGTTGTCGTACTGGCTGCGCCTGTGCATCCACGCTGCCCGAAATCACACCTCGCAGTGTCGTCTAATGTGATCCCACAGTGGGCCTGGTATCCATGGCCATGCGCAGTGCATATACTAGCCTCTCACTCCCCTTCTTCACGCTTCTTCAGACTAGGCGGCGTCAGCTGATCCCTAATAGCATGCCACGGCCGTGACGCCGCACAGTCTGAAGAAGCAGGAAGGAGGTGAGTGAGAGGCGATGATATGCACTGCGCATGCCCATGGATCCCTGGCCCGCAGTGGGACTACATTAGATGACACTGCAAGGTTGGATCTCGGGCAGCTTGGACGCACAGGCACTGCCAGCCTGACACCTACATGATGTCAGAAGACGGGCACCGCTAACTGTGCATGGCCAAGGGATAACATTACAGCGCGGGCTCCGTGACAGAACCAAACAACGTTGAGGAGGTGGTGCCCGGCACCAAGGGGGTTGGAATGACGGCTGTGCTGTGTCACATTACAAAGGAAAGTCCCACTTCCGGGATGGTTTGACGGTGTGAGGGGACACATTATATGAGTGTGTACTTCAGCGTTTGCAAGGAGCATAATTTTCGGAGCCACCATTTTCCATGTGCAGTATTACTGCTGTACAAGATGGCTCTTTCAGCAACAAATGCCTGGGGGGGGGGGTTAAAGGTTCCCTTTCAACTTGCTCCACTGCAGGCTTCGGCCTACACTCTGCTCCTCTTTGATTCCCTGGGTTTCAACACTGTCAGTTGCCACCTGGAAGTGTTGTCTACACAGAAAAAACACTAGGTTATGTGTCAGTGGGGTTCAGCACCGCCAGCTGTTCTCCTGCTGTGTAGTCGGCAACGTGTCCAGCACAAGCCACGCTGGCACAACAGAACAAAAGCTGCCACCAGTGCAGGCTTCGGCCTACACTCTGCTCCTCTCCTCCTCCTGCTGACCCTGGGCTCAAACACCGCTAGTTTTTGCCCGGAAGTGCTAGCTGCACAGAGAAAAACACCAGCCAATGTGTTAGTGGGGTTCAGCAACGCCAGCTGTTCCCCTGCTGTGTAGCCGGCAACGTGACCTGCAAACGCCATGCAGGCACAGGAACTGAAATTAAAGGGAACCTGGCCCCACCCCCCCAGGTGTTTCTATGTATAACAGCCACCTAGTACAGCAGTACTGCTGCATTTGTACAAGGTGGCTGACTTTTTCTCCTTGCCCACGTGGAACTCAACACGTACAAAATGTGTCTCATTGAGACCATTCCACTGTCCCTGAGGTGTGACTTTCCTTTGTAATGATACGCAGCACCCCCCTTGGTAGCGTTTCCCGTCTTTTGTCATCATGGTTAGCTGGCTGCGCCTGTGCATCCGCCCTGCTAGAAACAACGCCCCTCGTTGTCATATTTATTTTGTCAGCGAGGGTGTGGTTTATGGGCACGAGCAGTGCATATGTTCGCCTGTCTTAACTCATCTCCTTCCGCCTTCTTCAGACTGTGCGGCCTCCTGGCCGTGGTAGGCGATAAGGGATCAGCTGAGGCCGCCCAGCCTGGAGCAGGTGTAAGGACATGTGTAAGCGGCAAACCTATTTACTGCACAAGGCCACGAATCCCAGCCACGCAGTGTGATTTTTTGAAAACACACTGTGGGTCTGGGATTCATGTCCATCGCTAACCGCAACGGCCGACATGAAATGAGGTCAGAAGACAGGAAGCGCTCACAGCGCATGGCCAAGGGATCACAATAGCGCAGACTCCTGTACAGCAAATAACAACGCTCAGGAATCTGCGCCCAGTACCTAGGTGCAAATTTTGACACCTGTGCTGCGTCTCCTTAAAAAGACAAGTCACGCCTCCACAACTGTTTGACAGTATAATGGGCTAAATAGTGTACGTGAGAATGCTTGGTCTGGGGGAAAATGTGTGTAAATGGGTTAGTAACTGGCTTAGTGATAGAAAGCAGAGGGTGGTTATAAATGGTATAGTCTCTAACTGGGTCGCTGTGACCAGTGGGGTACCGCAGGGGTCAGTATTGGGACCTGTTCTCTTCAACATATTCATTAATGATCTGGTAGAAGGTTTACACAGTAAAATATCGATATTTGCAGATGATACAAAACTATGTAAAGCAGTTAATACAAGAGAAGATAGTATTCTGCTACAGATGGATCTGGATAAGTTGGAAACTTGGGCTGAAAGGTGGCAGATGAGGTTTAACAATGATAAATGTAAGGTTATACACATGGGAAGAGGGAATCAATATCACCATTACACACTGAACGGGAAACCACTGGGTAAATCTGACAGGGAGAAGGACTTGGGGATCCTAGTTAATGATAAACTTACCTGGAGCAGCCAGTGCCAGGCAGCAGCTGCCAAGGCAAACAGGATCATGGGGTGCATTAAAAGAGGTCTGGATACACATGATGAGAGCATTATACTGCCTCTGTACAAATCCCTAGTTAGACCGCACATGGAGTACTGTGTCCAGTTTTGGGCACCGGTGTTCAGGAAGGATATAATGGAACTAGAGAGAGTACAAAGGAGGGCAACAAAATTAATAAAGGGGATGGGAGAACTACAATACCCAGATAGATTAGCGAAATTAGGATTATTTAGTCTAGAAAAAAGACGACTGAGGGGCGATCTAATAACCATGTATAAGTATATAAGGGGACAATACAAATATCTCGCTGAGGATCTGTTTATACCAAGGAAGGTGACGGGCACAAGGGGGCATTCTTTGCGTCTGGAGGAGAGAAGGTTTTTCCACCAACATAGAAGAGGATTCTTTACTGTTAGGGCAGTGAGAATCTGGAATTGCTTGCCTGAGGAGGTGGTGATGGCGAACTCAGTCGAGGGGTTCAAGAGAGGCCTGGATGTCTTCCTGGAGCAGAACAATATTGTATCATACAATTATTAGGTTCTGTAGAAGGACGTAGATCTGGGGATTTATTATGATGGAATATAGGCTGAACTGGATGGACAAATGTCTTTTTTCGGCCTTACTAACTATGTTACTATGTTACTATGTTTTAGTCAGCGTGTGCAAGGAGCAAAACAAATAGAGCAACCTTTTACTTGTGCAGCATTAATGCTGCACAAGGTGTGGCTCTTGTACCTTGCAACACCTGAGGGGGGTTAAAGGTAACCTTTGAAATTGGTTCAACTAGGCTTCGGCCTACACTCTGCTCCTCTCCTGCTGACCCTGGGCTCAAACACCGCCAGTTTCTGCCCGGACATGCTAGCTGCACAGAGAGAAACACCAGCCAATGTGTTAGTGGGGTTCAGCACCACCAGCTGTTCCCCTGCTGTGTAGTCGGCATCATGTCCAGCACAAGCCACGCTGGCACAACTGACCAAAAGCTGCCACCAGTGCAGGCTTCGTCCTACACTTTGTTCCTCTCCTCCTGCTGCTGACCCTGGGCTCAAACACCGCCAGTTTCTGCCCGGACATGCTAGCTGCACAGAGAGAAACACCAGCCAATGTGTTAGTGGGGTTCAGCACCACCAGCTGTTCCCCTGCTGTGTAGTCGGCATCATGTCCAGCACAAGCCACGCTGGCACAACTGACCAAAAGCTGCCACCAGTGCAGGCTTCGGCCTACACTTTGCTCCTCTCCTCCTCCTGCTGACCCTGGGCTCAAACAACGCCAGTTTCTGCCCAGACATGCTAGCTGCACAGAGAAAAACACCAGCCAATGTGTTAGTGGGGTTCAGCACCGCCAGCTGTTCCCCTGCTGTGTAGCTGGCAATGTGTCCTGCAAACGCCACGCAGGCACATGAACTGAAATTGAAGGGAGCCTGCACCCCACCCCCCCAGGTGTTTCTATGTATAACAGCCACCTTGTACAGCAGTACTGCTGTATTTGTACAAGGTGGCTGACTTTTTCTCCTTGCACACGTGGAACTCAACAAGTACAAAATGTGTCTCATTACAGACCATTACAATGTCCCTGAGGTGTGACTTTCCTTTTTAATGACACGCAGCACCCCCATTGTTAGCGCTGCCCGTCTCCTGACATCATTGGTTGGCTGGCTGTGCCTGTGCATCCCCCCTGCCCGACACAACGCCCCCCGTTGTCTCATATATTTTGACTGCGAGGGTGTGATTGATGGGCACGAGCAGTGCATATGTTCCCCTGTCTTCACTCCCCTCCTTCCGCCTTCTTCTGACTGTGCGGCCTCATGGCCGCGGCATGAGATAAGGGATCAGCTGAGGCCGCCCAGTCTGAAGCAGGTGTAAGGACATGTGTGAGCGGCGAACATATTTACTGCACAAGGCCACGAATCCCAGCACCGCAGTGTGACTTTAGGAAAAGCCACTGTGGGTCTGGGATTTATGGCCATCGTTAACCGCACCGGCCTACATGAAATGAGGTCATGAGACGGCCTGCACTAACAGGGTATTGCCAAGGGATAACACAAGAGCGCAGTTTCCTGTACTGCAAATAACAACGGTAAGGAATCTGCGCACAGCAGCTAGGTGTAAATTTGGACACCTGTGCTGCGTCTCCTTAAAAAGACTAGTAGTCACGCCTCCACTACTGTTTGACAGTATAATGGGCTAAATAGTGTACGTGTTTAATTCAGCGTGTGCAAGGAGCAAAATTAAATAGAGCAACCTTTGACTTGTGCATCATTAATGCTGTTCAAGGTGTGGCTCTTGTACCTTGCAACACCTGAGGGGGGGGTTAAAGGTAACCTTTGAAATTGGTTCAACTAGGCTTCGGCCTACACTCTGCTCCTCTACTCCTCCTGCTGACCCTGGGCTCAAACACCGCTAGTTTTTGCCCGGAACTGCTAGCTGCACAGAGAAAAACACCAGCCAATGTGTTAGTGGGGTTCAGCAACGCCAGCTGTTCCCCTGCTGTGTAGTCGGCAACGTGTCCAGCACAAGCCACGCTGGCACAACAGAACAAAAGCTGCCACCAGTGCAGGCTTCGGCCTACACTTTGCTCCTCTCCTGCTCCTGCTGACCCTGGGCTCAAACAACGCCAGTTTCTGCCCGGACATGCTAGCTGCACAGAGAAAAACACCAGCCAATGTGTTAGTGGGGTTCAGCACCGCCAGCTGTTCCTCTGCTGTGTAGTCGGCATCGTGTCCAGCACAAGCCACGCAGGCACATAAACTGAAATTGAAGGGAGCCTGCCCCCCACCCCCCCAGGTGTTTCTATGTATAACAGCCACCTTGTACAGCAGTACTGCTGCATTTGTACAAGGTGGCTGACTTTTTCTCCTTGCACACGTGGAACTCAACAAGTACAAAATGTGTCTCATTACAGACCATTACAATGTCCCTGAGGTGTGACTTTCCTTTTTAATGACACGCAGCACCCCCATTGTTAGCGCTGCCCGTCTCCTGACATCGTTGGTTGGCTGGCTGTGCCTGTGCGTCCCCCCTGCCCGACACAACGCCCCCCGTTGTCTCATATATTTTGACTGCGAGGGTGTGATTGATGGGCACGAGCAGTGCATATGTTCCCCTGTCTTCACTCCCCTCCTTCCGCCTTCTTCTGACTGTGCGGCCTCATGGCCGCGGCATGCGATAAGGGATCAGCTGAGGCCGCCCAGTCTGAAGCAGGTGTAAGGACATGTGTGAGCGGCGAACATATTTACTGCACAAGGCCACGAATCCCAGCACCGCAGTGTGACTTTAGGAAAAGCCACTGTGGGTCTGGGATTTATGGCCATCGTTAACCGCACCGGCCAACATGAAATGAGGTCATGAGACGGCCTGCACTAACAGGGTATTGCCAAGGGATAACACAAGAGCGCAGTTTCCTGTACTGCAAATAACAACGGTAAGGAATCTGCGCACAGCACCTATGTGTAAATTTGTACACCTGTGCTGCGTCACCTTAAAAAGACTAGTAGTCACGCCTCCACTACTGTTTGACAGTATAATGGGCTAAATAGTGTACGTGTTTAATTCAGCGTGTGCAAGGAGCAAAATTAAATAGAGCAACCTTTGACTTGTGCATCATTAATGCTGTTCAAGGTGTGGCTCTTGTACCTTGCAACACCTGAGGGGGGGGTTAAAGGTAACCTTTGAAATTGGTTCAACTAGGCTTCGGCCTACACTCTGCTCCTCTACTCCTCCTGCTGACCCTGGGCTCAAACACCGCTAGTTTTTGCCCGGAAATGCTAGCTGCACAGAGAAAAACACCAGCCAATGTGTTAGTGGGGTTCAGCACCGCCAGCTGTTCCCCCGCTGTGTAGCCGGCATCGTGACCAGTACAAGCCACGCTGGCACAACCGACCAAAAGCTGCCACCAGTGCAGGCTTCGGCCTACACTTTGCTCCTCTCCTCCTCCTCCTGCTGACCCTGGGCTCTAACACCGCTAGTTTTTGCCCGGACATGCAATCTGCACAGAGAAAAACACCAGTCAATGTGTCAGTGGGGTTCAGCAACGCCAGCTGTTCCCCTGCTGTGTAGCTTGCAACGTGACCTGCAAACGCCACGCAGGCACATGAACTGAAATTGAAGGGAGCCTGCCCCCCACCCCCAGGTGTTTCTATGTATAACAGCCACCTTGTACAGCAGTACTGCTGCATTTGTACAAGGTGGCTGATGTTTTCTCCTTGCCCACGTGGAACTCAACATGTACAAAATGTGTCTCATTAGAGACCAATGCTAATGTCCCTGAGGTGTGACTTTCCTTTTTAATGACACGCAGCACCCCCATTGTTAGCGCTGCCCGTCTTCTGACATCATTGGTTGGCTGCCTGTGCCTGTGCGTCCGCCCTGCCCGACACAACGCCCCTCGTTGTCTCATATTTTGGATGCGAGGGTGTTATTGATGGGCATGTGCAGTGCATATGTTTGCCTGTGTTCACTCATCTCCTTCCGCCTTCTTCAGACTGGGTGTCCTCATGGCTGCGGCATGCGATAAGGGATCAGATGAGGCCGCCCAGTCTGAAGCAGGTGTAAGGACATGTGTGAGCGGCAAACATATTTAGTGCACCAGGGCACGAATCCCAGCACCACAGTGTGATTTTTTAAAAACACACTGTGGGTCTGGGATTCATGTCCATCGCTAACCGCAACGGCCAACATGAAATGAGGTCATAAGACAGGAAGCGCTCACAGCGCATGGCCAAAGGATCACAAGAGCGCAGACTCCTGTACAGCAACTAACAACGCTCAGGAAGCTGCGCCCATGCAAAAAGGTGTTGTTTTCGACACCTGTGCTGCTTTTCTTTAAAAAGACAAGTAACGCCTCCACTACTGTTTAACAGTATAATGGGCTAAATAGTGTACGTGTTGCATTCAGCTTGTGCAAGTAGACAAATTAATAGAGCAACCTTTTACTTGTGCAGCATTAATGCTGCAGAAGGAGTGGCTCTTGTACTTTGTAACACCTGAGGGGGGGTTAAAGGTAACCTTTGAAATTGGTTCAACTAGGCTTCGGCCTACACTCTGCTCCTCTCCTCCTCCTGCTGACCCTGGGCTCTAACAATGCTAGTTTTTGCCCGGAAATGCTAGCTGCACAGAGAAAAACACCAGCCAATGTGTTAGTGGGGTTCAGCACCGCCAGCTGTTCCCCCGCTGTGTAGCCGGCATCGTGTCCAGCACAAGCCACGCTGGCACAACCGACCAAAAGCTGCCACCAGTGCAGGCTTCGGCCTACACTTTGCTCCTCTCCTCCTCCTCCTGCTGCCCCTGGGCTCAAACACCGCTAGTTTTTGCCCGGAAATGCTAGCTGCACAGAGAAAAACACCAGCCAATGTGTTAGTGGGGTTCAGCACCGCCAGCTGTTCCCCCGCTGTGTAGCCGGCATCGTGTCCAGCACAAGCCACGCTGGCACAACCGACCAAAAGCTGCCACCAGTGCAGGCTTCGGCCTACACTTTGCTCCTCTCCTCCTCCTCCTGCTGCCCCTGGGCTCAAACACCGCTAGTTTTTGCCCGGAAATGCTAGCTGCACAGAGAAAAACACCAGCCAATGTGTTAGTGGGGTTCAGCACCGCCAGCTGTTCCCCCGCTGTGTAGCCGGCATCGTGTCCAGCACAAGCCACGCTGGCACAACCGACCAAAAGCTGCCACCAGTGCAGGCTTCGGCCTACACTTTGCTCCTCTCCTCCTCCTGCTGACCCTGGGCTCAAACACCGCCAGTTTTTGCCCGGACATGCGATCTGCACAGAGAAAAACACCAGGCAATGTGTTAGCGGGGTTCAGCAACGCCAGCTGTTCCCCTGCTGTGCAGCTTGCAACGTGACCTGCAAACGCCACGCAGGCACATGAACTGAAATTGAACGGAGCCTGGCCCCCACCCCCAGGTGTTTCTATGTATAACAGCCACCTTGTACAGCAGTACTGCTGCATTTGTACAAGGTGGCTGATGTTTTCTCCTTGCCCACGTGGAACTCAACACGTACAAAATGTGTCTCTTTGAGACCATTCCACTGTCCCTGAGGTGTGACTTTCCTTTCTAATGATACGCAGCACCCCCCTTGGTAGCGCTTCCCGTCTTCTGACATCATTGGTTGGCTACTTGCGCCTGTTCGTCCGCCCTGCCTGAATAAAATGCTCCTCGTTGTCTTAATTATTTTGACTGCGAGGGTGTGATTGATGGGCACGAGCAGTGCATATCTTCGCCTGTCTTAACTCATCTCCTTCCGCCTTCTTCAGACTGTGCAGCCTCATGGCCGCGGCATGTGAGAAGGGATCAGCAGAGGCCGCCCAGTCTGAAGCAGGTGTAAGGACGTGTGTGAGCGGCCAAAATATTTACTGCTCAAGGCCACGAATCCCAGCACCGCAGTGTGGCTTTATGAAAAGACACTGTGGGTCTGGGATTTATGGCCATCGTTAACCGCACCGGCCAACATGAAATGATGTCATAAGATGGGCAGCGCTAACAGGGCATTGCCAAGGGATACCTTAAGAGCGCAGACTCCTGTACAGCAAATAACAACGCTCAGGAAGCTGCGCCAAGCACCAAGGCGTTATTTTGGACACCTGTGCTGCGTCTCATCAAAAAAACCAAGTCACGCATCCACTACAGTTTGACTGTAGAATGGGGTAAATTGTGTATGTCTTTCATTCAGCGTGTGCAAGTAGACAAATCAATAGAGCAACCTTTCACTTGTGCAGCATTAATACTGCACAAGGTGTGTCTCTTGTACTTTGTAACACCTGAGGGGGGGGTTAAAGGTTTCCTTTGAAATTGGTTCAACTAGGCTTCGGCCTACACTCTGCTCCTCTCCTCCTCCTCCTGCTTCAACACGGGCTCTAACATCGCTAGTTTTTGCCCGCAAGTGCTAGCTGCACAGAGAAAAACACACGCCATTGTGTTAGTGGGGTTCAGCAACGCCAGCTGTTCCCCCAGTGTGTAGCCGGCAAAGTGTCCTGCAAACGCAACGCAGACACAAAGCTGCCTCCAGTGCAGGCTTCGGCCTACACTCATCTCCCCCTGCTTACCCTTTGCTCCAACACCGCTAGTTGGGGCTCTAGGAAGACAATCTTTAATAGGCAAGGCAACGCATCCGGGTTCCAGCACCGCCAGCTGGTTCTCGGCAGTGTTCTTGTCACAGGTACTCCCTCGTGCCAAGCCTGGTTTCAGCACCGTCAGCTGTTTCCGGGTTGTGTCAACTTCACTGAGACGCCTATGCTTGCCCCGTCGTGGTGCGGTCGAGTTAGCCAACTCCAGGGTGCCTCCAGTTTAGGAGCTTCCTATGTGGGCTGCGTGAACTGGTAGTCAAGGCTGGTTCTGTAGTGCCAGTAGGCCCAGCTCCCCCTGTAGGACTGTTGGGGTTCGGTAACTGCGGCTGCCTCGCGGCCTAGCTGTTCTCTCCTCTCCTGTGGACCTTCGGGTCCACCACCTGGTTCCAGCACCGTCAGCTGGTTCCGGGCCGAGCCTTTGGCTTAGGTGCCTCCTCCTGGGTATCCGAGTTCCGCCAACGCCAGGCGGTCCTTGGTAGTGCTTTTAAGCGCGGGCACCTACAGCTTAGTAACCGGGTTCCAGCACCGTCAGCTGGTCCTCGGTCGTGCCATTGGCTCTTGCACACTGGGGCAACGCATCTGGGTTCCAGCACCGCCAGCTGGTTCTCGGCAGTGTTCTTGTCACAGGTACTCACTCGTGCCAAGCCTGGTTTCAGCACCGTCAGCTGTTTCCGGGTTGTGTCAACTTCACTGAGAGGCCTATGCTTGCCCCGTCGTGGTGCGGTCGAGTTAGCCAACTCCAGGGTGCCTCCAGTTTAGGAGCTTCCTATGTGGGCTGCGTGAACTGGTAGTCAAGGCTGGTTCTGTAGTGCCAGTAGGCCCAGCTCCCCCTGTAGGACTGTTGGGGTTCGGTAACTGCGGCTGCCTCGCGGCCTAGCTGTTCTCTCCTCTCCTGTGGGCCTTCGGGTCCACCACCTGGTTCCAGCACCGTCAGCTGGTTCCGGGCCGAGCCTTTGGCTTCGGTGCCTCCTCCTGGGTATCCGAGTTCCGCCAACGCCAGGCGATCCTTGGTAGTGCTTTTAAGCGCGGGCACCTACAGCTTAGTAACCGGGTTCCAGCACCGTCAGCTGGTCCTCGGTCGTGCCATTGGCTCTTGCACACTGGGGCAACGCATCCGGGTTCCAGCACCGCCAGCTGGTTCTCGGCAGTGTTCTTGTCACAGGTACTCCCTCGTGCCAAGCCTGGTTTCAGCACCGTCAGCTGTTTCCGGGTTGTGTCAACTTCACTGAGACGCCTATGCTTGCCCCGTCGTGGTGCGGTCGAGTTAGCCAACTCCAGGGTGCCTCCAGTTTAGGAGCTTCCTATGTGGGCTGCGTGAACTGGTAGTCAAGGCTGGTTCTGTAGTGCCAGTAGGCCCAGCTCCCCCTGTAGGACTGTTGGGGTTCGGTAACTGCGGCTGCCTCGCGGCCTAGCTGTTCTCTCCTCTCCTGTGGGCCTTCGGGTCCACCACCTGGTTCCAGCACCGTCAGCTGGTTCCGGGCCGAGCCTTTGGCTTAGGTGCCTCCTCCTGGGTATCCGAGTTCCGCCAACGCCAGGCGGTCCTTGGTAGTGCTTTTAAGCGCGGGCACCTACAGCTTAGTAACCGGGTTCCAGCACCGTCAGCTGGTCCTCGGTCGTGCCATTGGCTCTTGCACACTGGGGCAACGCATCTGGGTTCCAGCACCGCCAGCTGGTTCTCGGCAGTGTTCTTGTCACAGGTACTCCCTCGTGCCAAGCCTGGTTTCAGCACCGTCAGCTGTTTCCGGGTTGTGTCAACTTCACTGAGACGCCTATGCTTGCCCCGTCGTGGTGCGGTCGAGTTAGCCAACTCCAGGGTGCCTCCAGTTTAGGAGCTTCCTATGTGGGCTGCGTGAACTGGTAGTCAAGGCTGGTTCTGTAGTGCCAGTAGGCCCAGCTCCCCCTGTAGGACTGTTGGGGTTCGGTAACTGCGGCTGCCTCGCGGCCTAGCTGTTCTCTCCTCTCCTGTGGACCTTCGGGTCCACCACCTGGTTCCAGCACCGTCAGCTGGTTCCGGGCCGAGCCTTTGGCTTAGGTGCCTCCTCCTGGGTATCCGAGTTCCGCCAACGCCAGGCGGTCCTTGGTAGTGCTTTTAAGCGCGGGCACCTACAGCTTAGTAACCGGGTTCCAGCACCGTCAGCTGGTCCTCGGTCGTGCCATTGGCTCTTGCACACTGGGGCAACGCATCTGGGTTCCAGCACCGCCAGCTGGTTCTCGGCAGTGTTCTTGTCACAGGTACTCACTCGTGCCAAGCCTGGTTTCAGCACCGTCAGCTGTTTCCGGGTTGTGTCAACTTCACTGAGAGGCCTATGCTTGCCCCGTCGTGGTGCGGTCGAGTTAGCCAACTCCAGGGTGCCTCCAGTTTAGGAGCTTCCTATGTGGGCTGCGTGAACTGGTAGTCAAGGCTGGTTCTGTAGTGCCAGTAGGCCCAGCTCCCCCTGTAGGACTGTTGGGGTTCGGTAACTGCGGCTGCCTCGCGGCCTAGCTGTTCTCTCCTCTCCTGTGGGCCTTCGGGTCCACCACCTGGTTCCAGCACCGTCAGCTGGTTCCGGGCCGAGCCTTTGGCTTCGGTGCCTCCTCCTGGGTATCCGAGTTCCGCCAACGCCAGGCGATCCTTGGTAGTGCTTTTAAGCGCGGGCACCTACAGCTTAGTAACCGGGTTCCAGCACCGTCAGCTGGTCCTCGGTCGTGCCATTGGCTCTTGCACACTGGGGCAACGCATCCGGGTTCCAGCACCGCCAGCTGGTTCTCGGCAGTGTTCTTGTCACAGGTACTCCCTCGTGCCAAGCCTGGTTTCAGCACCGTCAGCTGTTTCCGGGTTGTGTCAACTTCACTGAGACGCCTATGCTTGCCCCGTCGTGGTGCGGTCGAGTTAGCCAACTCCAGGGTGCCTCCAGTTTAGGAGCTTCCTATGTGGGCTGCGTGAACTGGTAGTCAAGGCTGGTTCTGTAGTGCCAGTAGGCCCAGCTCCCCCTGTAGGACTGTTGGGGTTCGGTAACTGCGGCTGCCTCGCGGCCTAGCTGTTCTCTCCTCTCCTGTGGGCCTTCGGGTCCACCACCTGGTTCCAGCACCATCAGCTGGTTCCGGGCCGAGCCTTTGGCTTAGGTGCCTCCTCCTGGGTATCCGAGTTCCGCCAACGCCAGGCGGTCCTTGGTAGTGCTTTTAAGCGCGGGCACCTACAGCTTAGTAACCGGGTTCCAGCACCGTCAGCTGGTCCTCGGTCGTGCCATTGGCTCTTGCACACTGGGGCAACGCATCCGGGTTCCAGCACCGCCAGCTGGTTCTCGGCAGTGTTCTTGTCACAGGTACTCCCTCGTGCCAAGCCTGGTTTCAGCACCGTCAGCTGTTTCCGGGTTGTGTCAACTTCACTGAGACGCCTATGCTTGCCCCGTCGTAGTGCGGTCGTGTTAGCCAACTCCAGGGTGCCTCCAGTTTAGGAGCTTCCTATGTGGGCTGCGTGAACTGGTAGTCAAGGCTGGTTCTGTAGTGCCAGTAGGCCCAGCTCCCCCTGTAGGACTGTTGGGGTTCGGTAACTGTGGCTGCCTCGCGGCCTAGCTGTTCTCTCCTCTCCTGTGGGCCTTCGGGTCCACCACCTGGTTCCAGCACCGTCAGCTGGTTCTAGGCAGTGTCTTTTGCTCTTGTACCTTCTGCTCCCCATCCTGATTCCAGTAACGTCAGCTGGTTCCGGGCAGAGCCTTTGGCTTAGGTGCCTCCTTCTGGGTATCCAAGTTCCACCAACGTCAGGTGGTCCTTGGTAGTGCTTTCAGGCACAGGTACCTCCTGCTTAGTAACCGGGTTCCAGTAACGTCAGCTGGTCCTCGGTAGTTCCATTGGCTCTTGGACCTTCGGCTACCCATCCGGGTTCCAGTACCGTCAGCTGGTTCTCGGTAGTGTCTTTTGCTCTTGTACCTTCTGCTCCCCATCCTGGTTCCAGTAACGTCAGCTGGTTCCGGGCAGAGCCTTTGGCTTAGGTGCCTCCTTCTGGGTATCCGAGTTCCGCCAACGTCAGGCGGTCCTTGGTAGTGCTTTTTAGCACGGGTACCTCCTGCTTAGTAACCGGGTTCCAGTAACGTCAGCTGGTCCTCGGTAGTTCCATAGGCTCTTGAACCTTCAGGTAGCCATCCGAGTTCCAGTTCCATCAGCTGGTTCTTGGCATTTTCTCAGCCTTCTTGTACCTTCTGCTACATTTCCAAGTTGAAGACCCTAAAGTCGACGACCCGGAAGACCACCCCGATGACGACGACGACGACGACGACCCGGAAGACCACCCCGATGACGACGACGGCGGAGATGACGACGGAGACGACGACGGCGGAGACGACGACGGCGGAGATGACGACACTGAAGACGACGACCCTGGAGACGACGACATGGAAGACCGAGAAGCAGAAGAACAAGAGGCTGCAGAACAAAGAGCAGAAGAACATTAAGCATAACACTTAATATCAGAGCAAAAGATATTATCTAAATTATATGCAGAAGAAGACTAAGCAGTGTATGGGGGTGAGTCCGTTCCTCCTCGTGGTGCCCCTGGATAAAGCCTGATGCTGCAGGCTAAACTGAACGCGGACAAATGTAACTTTTGTGACTGGCAGAACTGAAGGTGTAATCTTCCAACTTTTATAGATAACAACTACGGGAATGCCTGTCACAAATGAGAATATGATGAAGAAGTAGAATAGGAAGAATAATAACAGTGGAATAAAAAGAATATGTAGAATAGGAAGAATAATAATAGTTGAAGAAAATGAATATGAAGAATGTAATAAAAAAAAAAATAGGTAGAAGATGAAGAAGAAGATGAATAAGGTGAAGAAGTTGATGTCAAAGATGCTGATGATGATGAAGATGAAAGTGTGGGAAAAGGAAAAAAAAGAAGGGGAAGGTCGTGGAATAGTGAAACATCAATATCTGACAAAATAAAAAAAAATTTACATAGTCAATATCTTTTTCAATCCGAACGTCTTTAAAAAAAAAAAAATCATGCTATTCTATTTGATTGGACTAATCCTCATTGCCTTTAATGTCTCCGCCACCTCCCCCATACATCCTACATTATTCTTAGTTGTTTTCCTTCATGTAGAATGAACCTACAAGGAAAGAAAGGGTTTATTTTAATTCCGATATTTTGGTCCCATTGACTTGCATTGGGATCGGGTATCGGTATCGGCGATATCCGATATTTTTTGAATATCGGCCGATCCAAACCGATACCGATACTTTCCGATATCGGAAGGTATCGCTCAACACTACTCCTCACATTTTATCAAAATAATCTAGTGCCAATGGACAAAAACATAAATCACATCTATTTATGGAATCTCTTACTTGGTTCACTATATCCTCTAATTCATTTCCTATCTGAGTACGGGATTGTATACAAAAATGAGCATTCATGTTCACATAGATTGTCTTTGCGTGCTCTTTCCAACTTCACTACAAACTCCCACCCGGGACCTTCCTGTAAGTTTTTTCAAGTAGCAACTAACTGGAGAGTTTTATCTTACTCACTGCGTTTAATGAGAAGGCTATTTATATACTAAGCACACATCATTTAGTCTCCATTAGGGTTGAGCGACCTTGACTTTTTTAGATTCGAGTCGGGTTTCGCAAAACCCGACTATCTCAAAAGTCGAGTCGAGTGGAATCGGCCGATTATCGCGAAAAGTCGGGGATCGACCGAAACACGAAACCCAATGCAAGTCAATGGGGGAGCATAGTCGGCAGTGAGTGGAGGCCAGGAAAACACCTACAGTGCCGATTTTAATGGCAAAAAACATACATTCTTGTTACTGAAGCTTGTCAATCTAAATTTACCTTATAATAATAGTAAGGCATTGGAAATTGGGGGTTATTTGGCTAAAGTTGTGGGGGGTAGGGCTGCTTCAAGTATTTAGTGGGCCCAGGAAATCTGGACCACGTCATGGCAGTGGAGCAGGGAGAGGTAAATATTTCAACTTTGCAAGTGCTGTGATCCTGAGCAAGCAGGGGGGGGGGGCCCACTTGTTGGCATTGGCACTGGCACAGGGCCCCTCAAAGTACGGCGGTGTGTTTGCACGCCGGGGGCGCCTCCCACCGGCAGCGACACTTTTGCGTACTATGATGGGCCCTGTGCCAGTGATGTCGCCAACGAGTATTCCTCCTCCCACCTGATGAAGGAACCTACACCTTCATCTGCACCTTCCTCTTTGTCCCCGTGTAAGGTGGTATGGTATGCGGAAAGGGGAACCTGACTTTCAGCAGGGTCACAATCTTGCAGTGTAGCGTGCACGGGGAATGTTGCATTATGGGTCAATGTACCAGCAGACTCATCTATCACTGGCTGGGCAATGGGCAGGATGAGAGGGAAACAGATATGGGCCCAAAGAATAAAGTGGGCTAAATGCAGTTCAAAATTGGTAACAGGACTACCCAGGGGGCATTGCTTTGTTCAGTGGAGGACAACTGGAATGAGAGGCTGACACAGAGAGTAGTCCCAAATCAGTAAGTAGTCTAAATGCAGTTCAAAATTGGCAACAGTAGTAAACAGGCGGCACAGCTTTGTTCACTGGAGGAGAACAGCAAGGAGCGGCAGACACCGATAGAAGGCCCCAACCCAACTAGTAGGCCCACTGCAGTTTTAAAATTCCGATAGGCTGAAAACCAGATAATTGTAGGTCATTTTTTGTAAGGACAGCTGTATTGAGTGGCGCAGCCAGACACTACAAGTAGGCCTTATACCACAAAGTTGGCTCAACGCAGGTTTAAAAAAGGTTACATGGGTACACGGTCTGCATTGGTGTGCTCAGTGGAGGACAATTGGAAGGAGGGACCGCAGAAAGACTTAGTAGGTGTAAAAAAACAAAATAGGCTCTATGCAGCTTCGATTATGTGGCAACCTGGAGAACACCTTGGAGCGGCAGACACCGTCTCTATAACCCAGACCCAACTTGTAGGCCTAATTTAGTGTTGTTTCAACAACTACTTAACACGAGCATGAAGATTGAAGCTATGGAGAGGCAACCTGGAGAACACCTTGGAGCGGCAGACACCGTCTGTACGAACCAGACCCAACTTGTAGGCCTAATGTAGTGTTGTTTCAACAACTACTTAACACGAGCATGAAGATTGAAGCTATGGAGAGGCAACCTGGAGAACACCTTGGAGCGGCAGACACCGTTTCTACGACCCAGTCCCAACTTGTAGGCCTAATGTAGTGTTGTTTCAACAACTACTTAAGACGAGCATGAAAATTGAAGCAATGGAGAGGCAACCTGGAGAACACCTTGGAGCGGCAGACACCGTCTCTACGACCCAGACCCAACTTGTAGGCCTAATGTAGTGTTGTTTCAACAACTACTTAACACGAGCATGAAGATTGAACCTATGGAGAGGCAACCTGGAGAACACCTTGGAGTGGCAGACACCGTCTCTACGACCCAGACCCAACTTGTAGGCCTTATTATTATTATCATTTATTATTATAGCGCCATTTATTCCATGGCGCTTTACATGTGAGGAGGGGTATACATAGTAAAACGAGTACAATAATCTTTAACAATACAAGTCACAACTGGTACAGGAGGAGAGAGGACCCTGCCCGCGAGGGCTCACAATCTACAAGGGATGGGTGAGGATACAGTAGGTGAGGGTAGAGCTGGCCGTGCAGCGGTTTGGTCAATCGGTGGTTACTGCAGGTTGTAGGCTTGTCGGAAGAGGTGGGTCTTCAGGTTCTTTTTGAAGGTTTCGATGGTAGGCGAGAGTCTGATATGTTGTGGTAGAGCATTCCAGAGTAGGGGGGATGCACGAGAGAAATCTTGTATGCGATTGTGGGAAGAGGAGATAATAGGGGAGTAGAGAAGGAGATCTTGTGAGGATCGGAGGTTGCGTGCAGGAGAGTACCGGGAGACAAGGTCGCAGATGTATGGAGGAGACAGGTTGTGGATGGCTTTGTATGTCATGGTTAGGTTTTTGTACTGGAGTCTCTGGGTGATGGGGAGCCAGTGCAGGGATTGACAGAGGGGAGAGGCCGGGGAATAGCGGGGGGACAGGTGGATTAGTCGGGCAGCAGAGTTTAGAATAGATTGGAGGGGTGCAAGAGTGTTAGAGGGGAGGCCACAGAGCAGGAGGTTACAGTAGTCAAGGCGGGAGATGATGAGGGCATGGACTAGGGTCTTTGCAGATTCTTGGTTTAGGAATGTGCGGATCCGTGAAATATTTTTGAGTTGGAGGCGGCAGGAAGTGGAAAGGGTTTGGATATGTGGTTTAAAGGAGAGATCAGTGTCAAGGATTACCCCAAGACAGCGGGCTTGTGGGACTGGGGAGAGTGGGCAGCCGTTTACTGTAATGGATAGGTTCGTTGGGGAGGTCGCGTGAGATGGGGGAAAGATGATGAATTCTGTTTTGTCCATGTTAAGTTTTAGAAATCTAGTGGAGAAGAAGGATGAAATAGCAGACAGACATTAAGGGATTCTGGTTAGTAGGGAGGTGATATCTGATCCAGAGATGTAGATCTGTGTGTCGTCAGCATAGAGATGATACTGAAAGCCGTGAGATTCTATGAGCTGTCCCAGGCCAAAGGTGTAGATGGAGAAGAGCAGGGGTCCTAGAACTGAACCTTGCGGGACTCCGACAGATAGGGGGCGAGGTGAGGAGGTGGTGTGTGAGTGGGAGACGCTGAATGTACGGTCAGTTAGGTATGATGAGATCCAGGATAGGGCCAATTCTGTGATTCCAAGGGATGAGAGGGTCTGCAGCAGCAGGGAATGGTCCACTGTGTCAAAGGCAGAGGACAGGTCCAGGAGGAGGAGGACAGAGAAGTGTCGTTTGCTCTTGGCGGTTAATAGGTCATTGGTGACCTTAGTTAGGGCAGTTTCAGTGGAGTGGTGTGACCGGAAGCCTGATTGAAAGCGGTCGAAGAAGGAGCAGGAAGATAGATGGGAGGACAGTTCAAGATGGACATGTTGTTCCAGTAGTTTTGAGGCAAAGGGGAGAAGTGATATAGGGCGATAGTTAGATACAGAGGATGGGTCAAGAGAGGGCTTTTTGAGGATAGGTGTGATTGAGGCATGTTTAAAGCTTGAGGGGAAAATGCCAGTTGTTAGTGATAGGTTAAAGAGATGGGTTAGGGTTGGGATGAAGACTGTGGTGAGGTTTGGGATGAAGTGGGATAGGAGTGGGTCAAGTGCACAGGTGGTGAGATGTGATCTTGAGAGTAGAGTGGAGAGTCCATCTTCTGTAATGGTGGAGAAGTTGGTTTTGGAGGTGGAGGGCTGGGTAGTTGGGAGGAAGGGTTCTGGGGGTTGTTTACTAAAATTGTCCCTGATATTCTCAATTTTCTGCTTGAAAAATGAGGCAAAGTCTTCAGCTGAGATGAGTGGGGAGGGAGGAGGTGCTGGGGGACGGAGGAGAGAGTTGAAGGTGTTGAATAACTGTTTGGGGTTGTGAGACAGGGAGGATATGAGAGATGAGAAGTAGGTTTGTTTTGCTGTGGCGAGCGTGGTTTTGAAAGCAGTGAGGGACTGTTTGAATGCGATGAAGTGCTCGATGGAGTGGGATCTTTTCCATCTGCGCTCAGCAGCTCTGGAAGCTCGCCTCAGTTCTTTGGTCAGGCTGGTGTGCCAGGGTTGTCTGTTGATTTTGCGAGCTTTGGTATGTGTGAGAGGGGCAAGAGATTCCAAAGCTGCAGCTATTGTGGTGTTATATAGAGCGGCAGCATCATCCGCATTGTGTAGGAAGCTTATGTCTGTGAGAGGGAGGAGGGATTCAGAGAGTGAGTGAAGATCAAGGTGTTTAAGATTTCTGCGAGGGTGTGAGAGTTTGTGGGGTGGGGGTTGTAGACATGGAGTGGAAAGGGAAGAGAATGTAAGTAGGTTGTGGTCAGAAAGAGGAAGAGGTGAGTTTGAGAGGTTAGATAGGGAGCAGAGGCGGGTGAGAATGAGGTCCAGTGTGTGACCATCTTTGTGGGTGGCTGTAGAAGACCATTGAGTAAGGCCAAAGGAGGAAGTGAGGGATAGAAGTTTAGTGGCAGCTGAGAGGGAAGTGTCAATGGGGATGTTGAAGTCGCCCATGATGATAGTGGGGATGTCAGCGGCGAGGCATTATGTAGTGTTGTTTCAACAACTACTTAACACGAGCATGAAGATTGAAGCTATGGAGAGGCAACCTGGAGAACACCTTGGAGCGGCAGACACCGTCTCTACGACCCAGACCCAACTTGTAGGCCTAATGTAGTGTTGTTTCAACAACTACTTAAGACGAGCATGAAGATTGAAGCAATGGAGAGGCAACCTGGAGAACACCTTGGAGCGGCAGACACCGTCTCTACGACCCAGACCCAACTTGTAGGCCTAATGTAGTGTTGTTTCAACAACTACTTAACACGAACATGAAGATTGAAGCTATGGAGAGGCAACCTGCAGAACATCTTGGAGCGGCAGACACCGTTTCTACGACCCAGACCCAACTTGTAGGCCTAATGTAGTGTTGCTTCAACAACTACTTAAGACGAACATGAAGATTGAAGCAATGGAGAGCCAACCTGGAGAATACCTTGGAGCGGCAGACACCGTCTCTACGACCCAGACCCAACTTGTAGGCCTAATGTAGTGTTGTTTCAACAACTACTTAACATGAGCATGAAGATTGAAGCTATGGAGAGGCAACCTGGAGAACACCTTGGAGCAGCAGACACCGTCTCTACGACCCAGACCCAACTTGTAGGTCTAATGTAGTGTTGTTTCAACAACTACTTAACACGAGCATGAAGATTGAAGTTATGGAGAGGCAACCTGGAGAACACCTTGGAGCGGCAGACACAGTTAGTAGGCCCTACCAAAGTAGTAGCCCCAATGCAGTTTTCAAATTCCTATAGGCTGAAAACCAGACTATTGACGCTCAGTTTTTTTCAGAGGAGGACAGCTGTATTGAGTGGTGCAGACAGACACAGGTAGTAGGCCTTAAACACAAAATTTGGCTCAATGCAGTTTAAAAAAAGTTACAGGGTCACACAGGCAGCATTGGTCTGTTCAGTGGAGGACAATTTCAATTATGGACCGCAGACAGACTTTGTACGCCTACAATTAAAAAAAGGATGCTCTATGCAATTTAAAATAGGTTCCAGGGGTACACGGACAGCATTGGTCTGGTCAGTGGAGGACAAATGGAAGGAGGGACCGCAGACAGGCTTAGTAGGCCTAACATAACAAAAGTAGGCTGTAGGCACTTTAAAAAAGGTTCCAGGGGTACACAGGCAGGAGTGGTCTGGTCAGTGGAGGACTATTGGAAGGAGGGACCGCAGACAGGCTTAGTAGGCCTAACATAACAAAAATGGACTGTAGGCACTTTAAAATAGCTTCCAGGGGTACACAGGCAGCAGTGGTCTGGTCAGTGGAGGACTAGTGGAAGGAGGGACCGCAGACAGGCTTAGTAGACCTAACAAAACAAAAGTAGGCTGTAGGCACTTTAAAATAGGTTCCAGGGGTACACGGGCAGCAGTCGTCTGGTCAGTGGAGGACTATTGGAAGGAGGGACTGCAGACAGGCTTAGTAGGCCTAACATTACAAAAGTGGGCTGTAGGCACTTTAAAATAGCTTCCAGGGGTACACGGGCAGCAGTGATGTGGTCAGTGGAGGACTAGTGGAAGGAGGGACCGCAGACAGGCTTAGTAGACCTAACATAACAAAAGTGGGCTGTAGGCACTTTAAAATAGGTTCCAGGGGTACACGGGCAGCAGTGGTCTGGTCAGTGGAGGACTAGTGGAAGGAGGGACCGCAGACAGGCTTTGTAGGCCTAACTTAACAAAAGTAGGCTGTAGTCCACACAGTCAGAAGCGGTGCACTCATTATAAATTGGTGCTCAGAGGTAAAAAAATAATCATATAATAGAAAAACCTCTAGCACTCAAAAGTAATACAACACTTTTTACTTTCTTGAGAAAAATATTGTTTTTTGATCTTCAACATTCAGCCGATATTTGTCATCGACATCAGAAATATCCCAACGTTTCGGCACACTAGTGCCTTTCTCAAGGGAGTCTACAATATTAGAAAGACAGCAATGTAAATAATGGCATACATAGTAATCAGCAACATAAGTTGAGAAGGAAAAAGAAAAGTGAACAAGTCCACCCAGGACGTGAAGAAAAAACAAACAAAGAAAAAAATAAAAAAATAAGTGTATAATAAATGAAAGTCCAGAGGACCAAGAGCCCTAATAATACTTATAAAAGTACCGGTGCAAAGAAACACGTAATCTCCACCAAACTAGAATAAGACCCCATCTTATAAACCGTCAGGAGGTGCATCCTATTAGAGAGTGTGACTATGAGGAAACCACATGCAAAACCATGTCATAACCACAACCATGCAGCGGAAAAGCCATTTCTACCTATTCCACAGAGATAAGTTGCCAAAAAGAACCACGGAGCCCTCAGGCTCATCCATATACTGGCACTACATGGAGGAATAAGGCACCAAAGAAAACACTAATGAAACAGGGGAACTCCATACCAATGTGCACAAACACTGCGGAACAGACCTAGACATACCTGTAGTAATGTATGGAATCGGCGTGTGTCACAAGAAGACAGGAAGTAACGTGCAGTAAGTAGCCGCCCCGCGGCGTATAAATGCTAAAAGAACGCTAACGTCACATCCGGTATATGCTCGTTACAGGGCACGGAAAGACCCGACGAAAAACGAAAGTGCGCACCTGCGCACATCACCGCTGAAGGAAAAGAAAGCCCGGAGTCCTGACAAAACCGGAAGCACATACAGCGCATGCGCACTGCGCCGCAAAGCTCTCCTAATATACCAGACCACCGCGTACCAGGTATACCAGTACTAAAGATTAAGCAACGTTCAGAGAACATTCAGAGAACCAATCCATATACTCGGCAAATGAAACAGGTCGACAGAGAGCTCGCAAACACGTATATCCTGCCATCAAAAAAGAGTAAACACGAAAAATAAGGGAAAGAAAAGATTTAACAGCCACATATAGGGCAGAGTAAACAATCCCAAATACAAAAAAACACTCAGGGATACATATAATGACACAGACCAAGGGGAACACACATCTAATGGTACTCCATATATATATACATATATGTATATATATATACATACATACATATACGCTAAACATACACATAGAAGATATGGAGAATCTTTATTATATATAACAAATAAACAAAAAGAAAAAAAGAAAAAAAGAACACATGACAACATTCAGAATCATTACATCGATAGATCTCTACGCTGCACAGCCGATAGGAATAAAGGAAGAAGAAAAGGGGTGTCACCCAGTAGAAGAACCACCTTGAGGAGAAGTATTAGTGTCATGAAGGCATCTATAAGGGAAAGTCAAAAAATATATACACAGTTAGTATCATATAAAATACAACAGAACCACATAACTATATATTTATCTATACAAGGCATCATACTCTCTATTCATCCCATGTGGATGAAGTGTCTGAAGTGTGTATATCCAAAAAGCTTCCCGCTCCTTCAGCTTCTGGACTCTGTTACCACCACGTCTGGAAACAGGAATACATTCAAGTACCTGAAATCTCAGTTGGGCAACCGTGTGCCCCGCTGAGATAAAATGAGCAGGGACAGGTAGTAACGTGCGTTGACATCTGATGGTCGATTTATGTTGAGAAATGCGGTCCCGGATATGCTGGGTGGTTTCCCCTACATATCCGAGACCACATGGACATTTGATCAAATATACTGCAAATGTAGAATCGCACGTATAAAAACCTTTTATGTGGAAAAGTTTCCCGGATCTTGGGTGAGAAAAGGTACTGCCCTTAGTAATATTGGAACACTGGGGGCAATGTAAACAAGGAAATGTACCACATTTCTGAGTCGCCAAGAGGGACTGCCGTTGCGTCATCCGAGATGAACCAATATCGGCTCTTACCAACATGTCCTTAATATTCTGAGGTCGCTTGTAACACCATAAAGGAGGGAGGGAGAATTCAGGAACAGAGGGGTAAGCTTTACCCAATATGGGCCAATGTTCAAGTATACACTTCTTAAAGAAATTCGTATAAGGATGGTACGTAGTAACAAATGCTACCCTCTTAGAACTCTCCACACGACGAGGCGTATCTTGCAAAGCTTTTTGTAAAACCGAGGATGGGTAACCGCGGTCCGAAAATTTATTGGTCATCTCTGAACTACGTTGAAGTTTCAACCCAGGGTTAGTAACAATACGTTGGACTCGCTGCACCTGGGATTTAGGTAATGAATGTTTAACATGAATAGGATGACAACTAGAAAACAATAACAGATTATTCCTATCCGTAGGTTTAGTATACAGGTCAATATCCAAAAGGCCATCATCTTTAATTGTTACCAATGTATCCAAAAATTTAACACTCTGTTGACTCTTAGAAATCGTAAATGTCAAATTAGGTATGAGTATTCATATCCTGAAAAAGTTGAGTAAGAGAGACCTCATCTCCCCCCCATATGAAAAACACGTCATCGATGAACCTCTTCCAGTACAACGAATGTCTCTGGAACAGGGTATGGGTATATACGCAGTTTTCCTCGAAAAAAGCCATAAAGATATTGGCGTAAGGTGGCGCCATATTTGACCCCATAGCGGTCCCAACTCTTTGAATAAAAAATTGATCAGAAAAAATAAAAAAATTCTTGGTAAGGATAAGCCGTAATAATGTTAAACAAAAATTGGTCTGAATAGATGTGAAATCGGTATATGTATTCAAAAACCAATTAACAGCCTCAAGGCCTCTATTATGTTCAATATTGGTGTACAGGCTGTTTACATCCATTGTTACAAGAAAACACCCCTTAGGTAGAGTACCCAATGAATTAAGTCCATCTAAAAAATCTGGAGTGTCCTTAATAAAGGACACTATATTGCCAAGGAGGGGGGTAAGGATTTTCTCGACCGTTTTTGCTAGTGCTGCCAATAGTGAATCTGTCGACGCCACGATAGGCCGTCCCGGAGGTAAAGTCTGATGTTTATGAATTTTAGGCAGTGCGTAAAAGACGGGAACCACTGGATGTTTATTTATCAAGTACTCAGCCAATTTGGAATCAATAACATTCTGTTCCTTAAAGGAATCTACTATCTGTTTGATCTCCTGAGTTATCTCCCTCGTGGGATCCCTGTCCACTGGCATATATGTATTGACGTCATCCAAATGCTGGCGGACCATAGAAATATAAAATGAAGTGTCCATAACCACCACCGCTCCCCCTTTATCCGCCGGTTTTATAGTAATAGACTTATTACTCTTAAGATCTTCCAGGGCCCTCTTTTCAATTGGGGTACAATTCCTTTTGATAGATAGTAGTCCCTGATTAATCAGAGCACACTTACTCTGTATGTCATGTGAGACAAAAGAAATATATGTCTCCACTGGGTGGTAAGTCTTTGGGGGATTGTAATTACTAGACAAAGCCAGATTAAGCTCTTTAAGACTGAAGACACTCCTATCGGAGACTGAAATAGAACTCGAGTGGACAGCACCAGAATCGACAGTAGCAAAATGGGCCTTCAACCTCAGGTTCCTAAAAAACCTTTGGAGCTCCTGATCTAATTGGAATTCTCTAAAAGATGGCGTAGGACAAAATGAAAGGCCCTTTTGCAATACCGTCAATTCTGGTGGTGAGAGGTTGTAGGAAGAGATGTTGTAGACCAGCATATCCCTACCTGTGACCGAGTTCTGGCTCTGGAGATGTCGTTTGCGTGATCCGGAGCCCCTCCTCGTTGGTTTCTGCTGGACCGACCTCGCCTTTGCTCTAAAAAAGGAAGGGTTGTGCGGGAACCGGATTCATTGTCAGAACTAGAGGATGTAGTATAAAAATTATTATCGCGCCTAAACTGGCGCCGATCCTTTTGGGTATTAATATCACGCCATCGATACACTGTATTACGATGGTAATCCTCCGTATCTCGGAGGAATTTACTACGTTTCCTCTCTTGTAACACATTTTTAAACTCATCAATAGATTTATCTATCTTCTGTTTGAGGGTATCAAATTTATCAGATGCTAGTGTACTACTAAGTTGTTGTTGTATCCCTCTATCTGCTTATCAACCTCAGTA